>NC_091341.1:5981034-6346034 GCF_038502225.1 Cherax quadricarinatus
TATGCAACAGTTAGGTATCTTTATTTCGAAACCTTTGCCTACACAGTAGGCTTCTTCGATCGAGTACAGAAAGTTGATAGAAGCAGAAGAGACTTGAAGAGTGTAATCTGAAGAAGAACTTATGCAGCATATGGGTCTTTATTCGGAAACGTTTCGCCACACAGTGGCCATCACCATTCAAAGAGGAAGGCGTAGAGGAGGAGAGGGGAGGTAATCAGTCCTTGCCTGGAGTCGAGTTATCAATCTTGAGTGTCCAAGTTGATGGACTGTACAGACTCATGAGGACGATTACCTCATACCCTCCCCTCTCTTGCCTTCCTCTTTGTAATGGACTGATGCATGTGAGAAACATTTCGAATAAAGCCCATATGTTTTTCAATCTTAACTTGTCACAAAATTCACAGATGTAATCTGTCCATCACCCTTGAAGTTTTGAGGTGGTCAGTCCCTCAGTCTGGAGAAGAGTATTGTTCCATAGTCTGAAACAATATGGAGTAGAAGTCACAGGATGGAGCCTTATATACCACCAGGAGAATGGCTGGATTTGAGAGGGACATGACCTCCCAACGACTACATTCTTACCTCTACTAGTGGCCTACATCTCACCTCCTGGCGGTATATAAGGCTCCATCCTGTGACTTCTACTATATATTGTTTCAGACTATGGAACAATACTCTTCTCCAGACTGAGGGACTGACCACCTCAAAACTTCAAGGGTGATGGACTGATTACATCGTCTTCAAGTCTCTTCTGCTTCTATCAACTTTTCTGTACTCGACTGAAGAAGCCTACTGTGCAGGCGAAACGTTTCGAAATAAAGATACCTAACTGTTGCATATGTGTCTCACCTAACAACTAGAATTATACAGATGTTTTAAATCTGTCAAATCCATTTCTTGAATCCTGATTGTGTTGACCTCCTCAGTCAAACGTGGCACTGATAATGTGCTTTTGCAATCTAGCTTTAATGTTATCACAACAATTTTCGATGGGATTTAGGTGAGGGATGTTCCCTGGTCAATGGAAAAATATTAGCAGATTTCTCTTGCAATTATTTGTTAACCTATTGTAACAAGTGCCACCTGGCACTGTCTTGCATATTGTGTGTGTGGTGCCGTGAATCACCTGAAACGAGATTAAGTGTTCCTAAGATACATCTATTGTATGTACTTAGTGCCTAGTAAAAATATAAGTCTGAAAGCGTATACAGCTTAATTGCAAGCCTAAATATATTTCTTTGGAAATCTTACTATTACATTTTCGCTTTCATATAACGACTGTCATCATTATAATAAGTTAGAATATCTTGACAATATTAAAGAAAACGGAAATTTAAATTATTTTGTTATATTTGGGTGAAATCACCAGCTAAAAAAATCCCAGCCCAGTCCCCATGGATCTGTTCCCCAGATCCTCCCCAACGACTCTCAATAACCCCAAAACTCTGCCATTTTTTATTCTGAGATTTTTTTTAGGGACGAGAGAAAAAGGTGGACGTTTAATTTGCAATATGCTGACAACCTTGAATTTTCTTCGTAAATTAGGAACTTCTCTAGGCTTCATTAGCTCGTTGATTTGCTTAGGTTTCACTATATTTTTTATTTGAAGCATTTTCCTATACCAATGGAGTTGGGGAGAGGGATATGGAAGATGGATGTTTATGTACTCACAACGAGTAGTTCTACCGTGATGTTACTAACACTCCTAGAGCTATGAATAGACTCTGATGACCTTTAGAAATCTAGCAAGTAATCAGGGAACGTTGTATAATATACAATTATTTCATGCAGAAACACTAAACCTGTAGAAGTACTGAATAATGTAATTAATCTCGAGACACTATTTTGTGGAAAAGGTTACCAGGATGTCAGTGGGAGATGATGGGAGTACTATATATATATATACATATATATATATATATATATATATATATATATATATATATATATATATATATATATATATATACATATATATATAATGTAGTGCCATTTGTTTATTATTAAATTATTGGAAACTTATCTAAAATATATTTAGTTGGATTAGGCTAAATTTAATTGCGCTTGTTATAATAAGGTTAGGTAAGTTTTCTAACGTTCTCTTAGTACAAAATTATTTTTTTTCATTGATATAAATGAAAAAAAAATACATCTTTAAACGAATAAGATAATTTTTTAAAAAGGACTTAATTGTAAATAAGTTCTTGCTAATTTACCAATTTTTACCTGTTCGGTATATATATATATCTATATATATATATATATATATATATATATATATATATATATATATATATATATAATGTCGTGCCGAATATGTAAAACTGGTCAATTAGCAAGAACTCATTTAAAATTAAGTCTTTTCTAAAATTTTCATTAATGTTAATGTAAAAATTTATAATTTTCCACCAAAAGGAACTTAGAAAACTTACCTAACCTTATTATAACAAGAACAATTTATTTTAGCCTAACCCAACTAAATATATTTTAGATTTGTTTACAATAATTTAATACCAAACAAACCCTGTGAAATATATTTTTTTCGTTAGGTTCAGAATGATTTTGGCGAAATTATTGCATACACTAATTTTCACTTGTCCTATATGGCAAGATGAGCGTTGCTATTTAAGCCAAGATCGCAAGTTCTGCCTATTTGGCACGACATATAGATATATATATATATATATATATATATATATATATATATATATATATATATATATATATATATATATATTTGTAGTCCAGTGAATAGTGTGATGCATACTTTGTCCTATTCTCACAGGGCATAGAGACGCAGGATCGAATCCTGGCTAGCCGCAGTACAATTCAAAATAATTTGTTCCGTGATTTCATTATTATATATTAACTGCTAGTGAATGCTGGTGCCCCAAACAGGAAGAGGTTAAAATTATTCTCCGAGGCTCTACGACCACGTATGTTATCGCACCAGAAAAAACACGCTCAGTGCCTAGTGTTTGAAAATTTGTGTTCCAGTGGATAGAGTGATGCATACTTTCTCCTGTTCTCACAGGACAAAGGATCGAATCCTGGTTAGTATCACACTGGCCGATTCCCACCAAGGCAGGGTGGCCCGAAAAAGAAAAATTTTCACCATCATTTACTCCACCACTGTCTTGCCGGAAGGGTGCTTTACACTACAGTTTTTAAACTGCAACATTAACACCCCTCCTTCAGAGTGCAGGCACTGTACTTCCCATCTCCAGGACTCAAGTCCGGCCTGCCGGTTTCCCTAAACCCCTTCATAAATGTTACTTTTCTCACACTCCAACAGCACGTCAAGTATTAAAAACCATTTGTCTCCATTCACTCCTATCAAACACGCTCCCGCATGCCCGCTGGAAGTCCAAGCCCCTCGCACACAAAACCTCCTTTATCCCCTCCCTCCAACCTTTCCTAGGCCGACCCCTACCCCGCCTTCCTTCCACTACAGACTGATACACTCTTGAAGTCACTCTGGTTCGCTCCATTCTCTCTACATGTCCGAACCACCTCAACAACCCTTCCTCAGCCCTCTGGACAACGGTTTTGGTAATCCCGCACCTCCTAACTTCCAAACTACGAATTCTCTGCATTATATTCACACCACACACATTGCCCTCAGACATGACATCTCCACTGTCTCCAGCCTTCTCCTCGCTGCAACATTCATCACCCATACTTCACACCCATATAAGAGCGTTGGTAAAACTATACTCGCATACATTCCCCTCTTTGCCTCCAAGGACAAAGTTCTTTGTCCCCACAGACTCCTAAGTGCACCACTCATCCTTTTCCCCTCATCAATTCTATGATTCACCTCATCTTTCATAGACCCATCCGCTGACACGTCCACTCCCAAATATCTGAATACATTCACCTCCTCCATACTCTCTCCCTCCAATCTGATATCCAATCTTTCACCACCTAATCTTTTTATCCTCATATCCTTACTCTTTCCTGTATTCACTTTTAATTTTCTTCTTTTGCACACCCTACCAAATTCATCCACTAATCTCTGCAACTTCTCTTCAGAATCTCCCAAGAGCACAGTGTCATCAGCAAAGAGCAACTGTGACAACTCCCAATTTATGTGTGATTCTTTATCTTTTAACTCCACGCCTCTTGCCAAGACCCTCGCATTTACTTCTTTTACAACCCCATTTATAAATATATTAAACAACCATGGTGACATCACACATGTAACCTACCTCCTACACCATACACCTGCAACATCTGCCACATTGCCCCCCTATCCACCCTGTCATACGCCTTTTCCAAATCCATAAATGCCACAAAGACCTCTTTAGCCTTATCTAAATACTGTTCACTTATATGTTTCACTGTAAACACCTGGTCCACACACCCCCTACCTTTCCTAAAGCCTCCTTGTTCATCTGCTATCCTATTCTCCGTCTTACTCTTAATTCTTTCAATAATAACTCTACCATACACTTTACCAGGTATACTCAACAGACTTATCCCCCTATAATTTTTGCACACTCTCTTGTCCCCTTTGCCTTTATACAAAGGAACTATGCACGCTCTCTGCCAATCCCTAGGTACCTTACCCTCTTCCATACATTTATTAAATAATTGCACCAACCACTCCAAAACTATATCCCCACCTGCTTTTAGCATTTCTATCTTTATTCCATCAATCCCGGCTGCCTTACCCCCTTTCATTCTACCTACTGCCTCACGAACTTCCCCCACACTCACAACTGGCTCTTCCTCACTCCTACAAGATGTTATTCCTCCTTGCCCTATACACGAAATCACAGCTTCCCTATCTTCATCAACATTTAACAATTCCTCAAAATATTCCCTCCATCTTCCCAATACCTCTAACTCTCCATTTAATAACTCTCCTCTCCTATTTTTAACTGACAAATCCATTTGTTCTCTAGGCTTTCTTAACTTGTTCCTTACTAAGGAGAAATCGTTCAAGACACTGTACACTGTGTACGTCAGACCCGTGTGTGTGTGTGTGTGTGTGTGTGTGTGTGTGTGTGTGTGTGTGTGTGTGTGTGTGTGTGTGTGTGTGTGTGTGTGTGTGTGTGTACACTCACCTATTTGTATTCGCCTATTTGTGGTTGCAGGGATCGAATCTTAGCTCCTGGCCCCGCCTCTTCACTGGTTGCTACTGGGTCCTCTCTGTCCCTGTTCCATGAGCTTTATCATACCTCGTCTTAAAACTATGTATGGTTCCCGCCTCCACTACGTCACTTTCTAGGCTATTCCATTGGCTGACAATTCTATGACTGAAGAAATACTTCCTAACATCCCTTTGACTCATCTGGCTCTTCATCTAACAATTGTGACCTCTTGTTTCTGTGTCCCTTCCCTGGAACATCCTGTCTTTGTCCACCTTGTCTATCCCGCGCAATATTTCATATGACATTCCCCTTAGCTCTGGAACTAACCTTGTCGCAAACCTTTGCATTTTCTCTAATTTCTTGACGTGCTTGATCAAGTGTGAGTTCCAAACAGGTAGGTGTGTGTGTGTGTGTGTGGTTGTGGTTGTGGTGTGTGTGTACTCATCTATTTGTGGTTGCAGGGGTCGAGACTCTTCACTGACCGCTATTAGGTTCTCTCTCTCCCTGCTCCATCAGCTTTATCATACGTGTGTGTGTGTGTGTGTGTGTGTGTGTGTGTGTGTGTGTGTGTGTGTGTGTGTGTGTGTGTGTGTGTGTGTGTGTGTGTGTGTGTGTGTGTATGTGTGTGTGGGTGTGTGTGTGTGTGTGTACAAAAGCCAAATTCAGTGATTTAAATAATTTACAGTATTTAAAAAAAAGCAGGCATAGCCGGAATTAATATACTGATACGTCCAAAAAAAAAAAAAAAGGAGGATGTTCCAAAACGAACAGTAGCGAAGAAAGTCATAACCAGTCCGACAAATCCTCTGTAAACAAGACAGTCTTTTGAAATAACCACAGCCATTAAGAAACTACTGTCGGATTCATTCTAAAAAACAATAAAATGAGAGTCAGGAGAAGCAGATTGGCTGATTGCATTTAATAGGATTTAAACACAACTCACACCGAAAAATTAATCTGAAAATTCTGAATTATAGAGAGGATGAAAAGTAAAAATAATACAATGGATTAATTTTTTTTTGTTTGATAGTAAAATACGATAGAGAAGAAATATCCTTATGGAAAAATGTCACCAGCGGCGTCCGTCAAGGATCAGTACTCAGCTCCCTAGTGTTTTTAATATAAATAATTGACTACAAAGAATCAATTACAAATACATATAATCTATATAAAATAAAAATAATAATATAAATTTATAAAGTTAATTGATACAACATATATGGAGGGATTTACAGTATACAAGTTTGACATAATGGGGAAAATGTGGAAAGATATGCATTAATAACATCCTGCCAAAATCTGACGGAGACAAGAACCTAGAAATAATTTTAGACGATAGAAAATTAATTCCTAAACATATGGAAATTTTAGTTCAAATTTCGACCCTAAAAAAGATCGCGGTCATGTGACTCGACTGACTCTTGTTCGCCATGTTGGCGGTCAAATACGCAGTTTTCATTCTTTGACTATTAAGTGTGCTGTAACTATGAAGTGTGGTAGATGTCTCAAGGTCAGCGTTTTGTACCATTGACTTAATTATTGCGCTAAGGTGTCACTCGCTTGTATATATACCTACCTGGAGTCTGTCTGGAAGTTATTCCACGCGGACCTGTCCCTGACGATTCCTCCCTGTGGATCATGGCCTGATCAACTAGGCTGTTACTCGTAGCCGTAAGCAGTCCAACATACGAGCCACAGCCCAGCTGAATGGGCACTGAGTTTAGGTATCTGTCTAGTTCCCTCTTGAAGACAACCGAGGGTCTATTGATAATTCCCCTTATGTATGATGAGAGTCGGTTGAGCAGTCTTGGGACCCAGACAGTTATTGTATATTATTGTGAATATCTCAAAGTTTATGATATATAAAATCATAAACTTTGAGATATTTATATAAAAATATTTATATACAAATTATATAAATATTTATATACAAATTATATAAATATTTATATACAAATTATATAAATTAAATAAATTAGAAAGCTGTGTATTGAAATCATGTATATCAGTCGCTGTACTATCCGAGGAAGGTATCCCTGTAGTCTATAACCCCAGTCCCTTGCTTGTCAATGTACGCAGTGCAGGTAGACACAGTTGGAATAGTGCAGAGTGCGGCATAATTTGAGTGCAGTTAAATATTGGAAATCTGAAGAGGCATTTACAAGTCTCATGAAACCTAATAGTCAAAATCAAAAATACCAATATTCTAAAATATTCTAAAATATTAAAAAATAACCAGGCACATTAACCTCAAAAGTTGCATTGATCACATAACGATCATTAATCACATAACGATCATTAATCACATAACGATCATTAATCACACAACGATCATTATCACACAACGATCATGGATTACATAACGATCATTATCACATAACGATCATGGATTACATAACGATCATTGATCACATAACGATCATGGATTACATAACGATCATGGATTACATAACGATCATTGATCACATACCGATCATTGATCACATAACGATCATGGATTACATAACGATCATGGATTACATAACGATCATTGATCACATACCGATCATTGATCATACAATGATCATTGATCACACAACGTTCATTGATCACACAACGGTCATGGATCACATAACGATCATGGATCACATAACGATCATGGATTACACAACGATCATGAATAACACAACGATCATGGATCATATAACGATCATGGATCACATAACGGTCATGGATCACATAACGATCATGGATCACATAACGATCATGGATCACATAACGATCATGGATCACATAGCAATCATGGATCACACAACGATCATGGATTACATAACGGTCATGGATCACATAACGATCATGGATCACATAACGGTCATGGATCACATAACGATCATGGATCACATAACGATCATGGATCACATAACGATCATGGATCACATAACGATCATGGATCACATAACGATCATGGATCACATAACGATCATGGATTACATAACGATCATGGATCACATAACGATCATGGATCACACAACGACCATGGATTACATAACGATCATGGATCACATAACGATCATGGATCACATAACGGTCATGGATCACAACGATCATGGATCACATAACGGTCATGGATCACATAACGATCATGGATCACATAACGATCATGGATCACATAACGATCATGGATCACACAACGATCATGGATCACATAACGATCATGGATCACACAACGATCATGGATCACATAACGATCATGGATCACATAACGATCATGGATCACATAACGATCATGGATCACATAACGATCATGGATCACATAACGGTCATGGATCACATAACGATCAGGGATCACATAACGATCATGAAAGGCTTGAAGCTAATCAGATGCTAATCACTGCATGACAAACAGTGTTTTAGTTTTTTTCAAATTTCTTCCAAACAATAGCAAAAAATCTATTCAAACTTTTCTCTAAGACTGACCAGCTTTTCAGATAACTTGATGTAAGCCTAGTTTACAAGGTGGTTCAAAGAAATAGACCAATTTCAAAGGAGTCTGCTTTGAAATTGGGTCCATCTTTTTGAAACACCCTGTATATAGACACAAATGTTTAATAAGTCTTGATTTAATTAACCTACGATAACCAAATTAAGTCAGACACTACGACTTATATCTCATCAGTAGAGATATTCTCTCCAATTATTTCACATAAGATTCATTTTCTAGATAATGCAGAGAATTCAATAAAATTTGTTCATACTCGAGTTAAACCCAGGAAACGTCCCTTCCATTTCTTTCTCATCTCCTCATATCCTTGATGCTGGTGAGGGGCTCTTGATCTAGGGAATTTGATCCGTGCTCCAGTTACCTGAATTGAGTCTGAATACCTTCCATTCCTTCCCCCTACTTGTCCTGTATAATTCTACGGGTTTAGCGCTCCCCCATGATTATAATAATCCTTCCATTTCTTATGCATAAACCGTTGAAGACTTGTGTCGTTCATAATTCTTAAATCTTATTTAGAAGAAAGCGTTAAACCCCCGTCGTGGACATATGTAGTCTGTGTTATGGTCACGGTGCCCCGTAGCCTGGTGGCACAAGCTCTCGCTTCACACGGTGAGGGGTCCGGGTTCGATTCCTGGCGAAGGGGTGGAAACATCGGACGTGTTTCCTTACACTGCTTGTCTATGTTCACCCATTAGTAAAATGGGTACCTGGATGTTAGTCGACTGGTGTGGGTCGCATCCTGGGACTAAAGTGACCTAATTTCCCCGAAATGCTTTGTATAACATGGGGGTTTCTATATAGTAGGTCATTCATGTCAGCTATGGTCTGTATACCTTGTACTTGTAGTAAAGATAGTCTTAATTATTTGATTCAAGTAAGGGCAAAATAAATCCGGTTCCTTCCATCAAGAGCCCCTTTCCATTATCTAGGAAAAAATGATACAATAAGGTAAAATATACATTGTTTTGAGGCAAAATATCCACTGATCGGCTGTTTTGCCAATCAGTGTTATGTAGCACTGTGCATGGGGCTCCCATGCATGCAAACAGTCCCATAAATCTTGCACAAGATATATTGCACAAACTTTGAAATCTTGAAGCCGATTAAATAAGGCGTTCTCTACTTATAAACAAAAAACTGTGATAAGGAAAGCTAAAATGTTATTGAAAACTGTTCCGAAAGAATAGGAAAGTCTCCCATCGTTAAACATAAAAGCGCCATAAATCCGCGAATACGTACCTGTGTTTTCCCAGTTTGGTCTTTTCATTGTATTCTGTTTAAAATTGTCTCCCTTGTAAGTAAAAAATATTTAATTTTCTGAAAACTATATTTGATTAAATTGGTAAAAAAAAATGGAAAAATTAGCAGCCAGCTATAAATCAACACCAAAATACTTAAGATACATCTGTATTTAAGGTTTAAAGCTGATCGGATGAGACATTCACTACCTTATTAGATGTAAAACGCTGTTTAATAAAATTAGCAAATTTACACAGCTCACAGTGAGTGTTAAGCTATTTTAGTAACGCCCACCAACGGTAAAAGTTTGAAATCGATCAGAAAATGCATTCTCGAGTAATTCATCTCCTTACAACGATTCCAGGTTTTTCAGCTATTTCAGAAAAATTGAAATATTTCACTTACTGAGATTAAACCTACGAGTTGTCATCCTTTTTATACACTACATCGTTAATAATATTTTTAAGCCAGTCAGAAGCAGCATTCGCTAGTTATTGCATATAAAATTAATATGACTATTGAATAGAATTGGAAAATTGAGACTAATACCACCTAGACACAGTGTGAAAATTGTGCTCAGGAAACCAAATTTGTGAAAATTTGTGCCTGTCACAAGTCATTATGTTACGGCGCCGAGTCTAACCTTACCAAGTGTTATTTAACGCTTTGCTACAACAAATTTGCCTGGACGGGAAATAAAACCTTAATAGGTACTATCCTGGCTTTATGATGAATCGGCCATTAAATAATGAAGCCATTTATAAGCACTAAACTGAAATTTATTTAACAAGATTGACGGGAAAAATAATTTCACAGCATTTTACAAAAAAGTTGTTAAATCTGCACCTACACGTATGAATTACAATCTCCTCAATCGTTGTAATTTTTTTTTCGCACATTTAGTTACTGTACGAAGCTCCGCCACCAATAACTTTACAACTTATCTAAGCTATTTCAGGATGCTGAAATGATCTCAGTAACTTTAGTCATAGGGAATGTGAACATGCCAGTTATTCCTAGAATTTGGTTCTCGTTACCATATAAGCATTGAAAATCTGAAGCCGATTTGACGAGGCGTTCTGGAGTTATAAGCAAAATAAAATGGAAAAGTAGGAGAAAATAGGAAACCTCACATAATTATATTTAGGTCCTGTGGATTAAGGCGTCATGAGTTTTCGCTCACCATGAGGCAGGCCAAAGCAGCATGGGTTCGGCTCCTTGGCTAGTCGCAGTGTTGTTAGATATATTATATTTATATATATATATATAAGGCCCATACTGGAGTATGCAGCACCAGTTTGGAACCCACACCTGGTCAAACACGCCATGAAACTAGAGAAACTGCAAAGGTTTGCAACAAGGTTAATTCCGGAGCTCAGGGGAATATCTTACGAAGAAAGGTTGAGGGAAATCGGCCTGACAACGCTCGAGGACAGGAGGGCCAGGGGAGACATGATAACGACATACAAAAATGCTGCGTGGAATAGATAAGGTGGACAGAGACAGGATGTTCCAGAGAGGGGACACAGAAACAAGGGGACACAACTGGAATCTGAAGACTCAAACGAGTCAAAGGAATGTTAGGAAGTACTTCTTCAGTCATAGAGTTGTCAGGAGTGGAATAGTCTAGCAAGTGATGTAGTGGAGGCAGGAACCATACATAGCTTTAAGGCGAGGTATGACAGCTCAGGGAGCAGAGAGAGGACCTAGCAGCGATCAGTGAAGAAGCGGGGCCAGGAGCTGAGTCTCGACCCCTGAAACCACAATCAGGTGAGTACAATTGAGTACACGCACGCACGCACGCCTACACACACACACACACACACACACACACACACACACACACACACACACACACACCACCCCACCAAAAAAAAAAAAAAAAAAAAAAAAAAAAAAAAAAAACAGGCATAGTGTCTCATCGACATGTGCCTAGTACAAAATCGTAACTAACACACATTCGTACTGTGGAAATTTGGAGGTGGTGTAGAATCACAAACTGTTATTCAGAGGACTAAAGAGGGGTTGTTGAGGTGGTTTGGCCATTTAGAGGAAATGTAGAAAAATAGTATGAGGATAGGAGGGGTAGAGGTTGTGGAAAATTACATTTATCTGAATGTATCATTATGTACATAACAGTAAATGAACAAAGATATTTATCAGTTAGACAAGTAGGAATTTGGGACGCCTAGGTCGCAAAAATGTCCCCCTTCGATACCTACCACTGTCATATCCACAAGTTGTTCTGGGCCAATTAATTAGAAATGAAATATGTATCACCAGGAATGCTGGTAAATATATAAATTTGTGGACTGTATATTAAAATTAATAAAGGATTATATATACACACATTTACATATCAGGAAGAGAATATCTTAATATCACTCACCAATTTGACTGGAGATTAAGGGGTATCATACTCAGAAAACCTCACTGTCTATACATGAAAATAACAGTGGCCAGAGTTACAAACATAACAGACTTATCTGAGGTTCCTGGAGTTGTCTTGTCCAGTCGCCTGATATCTCAAGTTATGCAGGAATGCACATCCAACAATTTCGCCTCCTATTTGAGAGGTGTCAACCCAATTTTACCTCTAGAGCACGAAAATTCTTCACATTATTAATTAACGTCTGTTACTCAATTCAAAACAACAATGGCGAGTTCCCTCTGCGCAGGCGCAGCTCCTTCCCATTTTCGATAATTTTTATTATATACAATATAGGCCATCTATTTACCTATAAATTACCGTATTTCCGGAAAATATACAGTATTTTCCACAGGAGTCGTCCTAGGAAAAGATGGAGGGAGGGGGATCAAAGAGGGTTTGTGTGCGAAGGGCCTGGACATACAGCAGGCATGTGTGAGCATGTTAAATAGGAGTGGCTGAAGACTAATGGGTTTTCGACCTGACGAGCTGTTGAAATGTGAGCAGGGTAATATTTTTTGAAAGGATTCAAGGAAATTGGTTAGCCGGACTTGAGTCCTGGAGGTGTGAAGTATAATGCCTCCACTTTAAAGGAGGGGTTTGGGATATTGGCCGTTTGGACTATATATATATATATATATATATGTCGTGCCGAATAGGCAGAACTTGCCATCTTGGCTTAAATAGCAAAGCTCATCTTGCCATATAGGACAAGTGAAAATTTGTGTATGCAATAATTTCGTCAAAATCATTCTGAACCTAGCGAAAAAAATATATTTGATTGTGTTTGTTTAGTATTAAATTATTGTAAACGTATTTAAAATATATATAATTGGGTTAGGCTAAAATAAATTGTTCTTGTTATAATAAGGTTAGGTAAGTATTCTAAGATTCTTTTGGTGCAAAATTAAAATTTTTTACATTAACAATAATGAAAACAATATATCTTTAAACGTATAAAAGAAAATTTCAGAGAGGACTTAATTTTAAATGAGTTCTTGCTAATTGACCAGTTTTACATATTCGGCACGACATATATATATATATATATATATATATATATATATATATATATATATATATATGTCGTGCCGAATAGGCAGAACTTGTGAACTTGGCTTAAATAGCAACGCTCATCTTGCCATACAGGACAAGTGAAAGTTTGTGTATGCAATAATTTCGCCAAAATCATTCTGAACCTAACGAAAAAAATATATTTCACTGTGTTTGTTTAGTATTAAATTATTGTAAAAAAATCTAAAATATATTTAGTTGGGTTTGGGTAAAATAAATTGTTCTTGTTATAATAAGGTTAGGTAAATTTTCTAAGATTCTTTTGGTGCAAAATTATAAATTTTTACATCAACATTAATGAAAAAATATAGCTTTAAACGTATAAGAGAAAATTTTAGAAAGGACTTAATTTTAAATGAGTTCTTGCTAATTGACCAGTTTTGCATATTTGGCACGACATATATATATATATATATATATATATATATATATATATATATATATACATATACACGCAAAACAACCACTCTGAAAGAATAGAGAAATTCCAAGCGCTTTCGTGACTACTCACATTATAAAGGAACTATGGTTTAGTTCCTTGATAATGTGAGTAGTCACTAAAGCGCTTGGAATTTCTCTATTCTTTCAGAGTGGTTGTTTTGCATATTCTGAAATCACCTGTTTACTGTGATCTTATTGCATATGTATATATATATATATATATATATATATATATATATATATATATATATATATATATATATATATATATATATATATATATGTATATTATAATTATATATATATATATATAATACACACACACACACACAGTGCAGACATATGTATTACTTTTGCGACTTTTTAGGATCAAAATTTATCACTTGTATTTTTCTCTTTGTAATACGTTGTCACTACAAGTCTAAAAAAATTACCAAACAAAGCGTACAGTAATGTTTCATTCATGACACACTGACATAGTGTAGTATTCTTCCCATCTTCCTTCATACATCTAGCCCACTTTCTCTTTCATTCTATACCTCGTTCTTTCACACCTTTTCCTCTGCTTCTCTCCCTCTCCCCCGTTCTATCTCTTACTCCCCCCCCTCTCTCTCTACCCCCCCCCCCCAATTCTCCCATCCTGTCTACTTTCCTCCCCACCTGAGGCAAGTTCATCCGGCTTAACCCCAATTAGAGCAAAAATAATATTTTTATAAAGTGAGAATAAAACGAATGGACGTGAAGAAAACGCACGTAAAATCATTTAAATAATAATAATTTAAATGATTAAACCCTAAAAAAATGTATAAACTTAAAACTGAAAAAAATTTGAACTAAAACTCACGTACAGTGTTCAAAAGAAATGGAACATATCAGCACTCGTTGCATTGAAGGGGAAACAGGTGCTGCTGTAGGGAACTTGTGCTAAAGTTAATATTTTTTTACACCGTTGAATTTACAGGCTAAGATTGCCTGTCCCACCTCAGTTAGGTTATTGGCTAAGATCTGTTAACCTAAAATAGCTCACTGCCTCGGCTCGTTTCAAGGCCTGATATTATCCAAGGTAACTTACTAGGCTATCACACATAAGAGTCGACTGACATTCGGGTACATCTTTATTGCTAAATGAACAGTGGCAGCAAGTTCTCGTCTGCAGCCGTCCCTCCTCTTCCCTCAGGACTGAACCCGACCCCTTTGATGAACTGAAAGCACTGCCTTTGAGCTGCGAGATACAAAACGGTTTATGTATAGAGTGTTTGGAGGTGACGTCGCAGGGTGAGCGAGTGGTATATTGCTGGATGTGACGCTGTGTTGCTCTCTCATTAGTTGCTACAAAACGATCTTAATTTGAATTGTAATTCTGTATATTATTACTACTAATTATGACAGTAATAATATGCACACAGATTTATTGGTCATACAAGAATTCTGAAGCACTGATATATTAAATTTTGTGTGTTCACTATCAACGTATCCAAAATTTTAATTCGATTTCTTACATACTGTATTTTAGTGTCACAGTCCCAAAGTTGACAGTAAAATAAACCATAGGAAGCCGAGTAGTCACGTTCATAACATGTAACAAAACACTTCGTGCCGCCCAAGTGGCTATTTATTGTGCCCCCACAACTTTTTTTTATAACCAACAAACATTAGTCACTGGGTTAGAATCTCTTTAGATAAGTTCATAGATACAGCAGGTGCAGCGCGTAAATTCGGTCTCAATGGTAAGGTGTCTGAAATCTTAAAGTGGAAGAACCGAGACACTTATGCAACATATGGGAATCTTTATTGAAGAAACGTTTCGCCACACAGTGGCTTCATCAGTCCAATACAAAGTAGAAATGGGTAAGGAGAGGAGGAGTTTGAGGTCATCAGTCCGTCAGCCTGGAATCGATGTGTTCAGTCCATCACTCTTCCAACAAGAGTGATGGACTGAACACATCGATTCCAGGCTGAGGGACTTATTACCTCAATCTCCTCCTCTCCTTACCCATTTCTACTTTGTATTGGACTGATGAAGCCACTGTGTGGCGAAACGTTTCCTCAATAAAGATTCCCGTATGTTGCTTAAGTGTCTCAATTTTTCAACTTGTCGGTTTTCAAAAACCATTCATCACACACTAAAGTGATCTACTATTGCCAGTATGGTTTCTTTAAATGTGTACGAGTGGTTTCATGATTAAACATTGTAAAATATAATATTCTAGTGTGTGGTTTCCTGTGTCTGTGCACACACTTTATATTTCAAGGGATTGGCATCTCCATGTAAAGTGAAATGACATAGATACTTATAACCAAGCCTTAATATAGCTAAGACAACGTTTTATAATCTATTGATCTTTCAAGTCTCTCATGGGCATGTTTCAGTCCACACATTACACATATGGATTAATACCCCAATTTCGTCATTAAAAATGGGATATGAAAACTTGAGCAACCGAAACCAATTTAAGCCTTCCACTTCAAAGAAAAAAAAACAGCTATGAATCCAACCTTAAGACACATTCTCATGTTGTCTCAGAGAGATTTTAAAATATACCTGCACATTAGTTTGAAGCCATTCAGAATTTACAGTATCAAATCATGATCGTTGAAGGATTGAAGCAAGTCGAATGAAGCATTTAGAAATTATCGTATGAAACCAGCTTTCCTGTTTTGCCAGTATCTTCCATGTAAAAAAAAGTTTAAGTATAACCTACGAAGTCAGAATCATTCCAATCTGTTCTTTAACCCTGATCAGCATTTAAAGTTTGCGTTAATAGGTAAGTAAACAAGTTCTAGGTGCATAACATGTTAATTTTTTACGAGGGGCATGAGCGTACCCAGACGCTATGGTAACTCTAGTGAACTGAGACACCTGGCTGTTACTTCCCAAGCTTTGGTTAACTAACCATACCCCGGCCGGGATTGAACCCGCGGTCAGAGAGTCTCAAAACTCCAGACCGTCGCGTTAGCCACTGGACCAGCTAGCCACAATAAGATTCGTCCAACTAGGTATATTTCTACACCATAGGAAGGTTAGCACAGGCACCACTGTGACCACAAATGCAAGTTTTTACAGACGAATCTCCAGCTAGCATGGCCGTGACGAACTCTAGCTCAAGTCCCCTCACTGCCGTCAACATGACGGCAGTGGTCACAGTGGTGCCTGTGCTAACATTCCTATGGTGTAGAAATATACCTAGTTGGACGAATCTTATTGTGGCTAGCTGGTCTAGTGGCTAACGTGACGGTCTGGAGTTTTGAGACTCTCTGACCGCGGGTTCAATCCCGGCCGGGGTATGGTTTGTTTGCAATCGTGTCATTACGATTTCGTGAGTCAGTTTACTTAACTAATTATAACACTTATCTGAAACAGTACAGAACAAAGTAATAACAAAGATAATATAATGTACAATCAACATACACGGTGACTTTGTTCCCCCAAAAAGTAGCAAACACATGTAATGTACATGACTCAGACTGGCGAGGTCAAATGCTACTCGGATCATAACCTCACAAAATTCCAAGTACGCAATGCGCATATTGGAGAAGTATAAAATAATATAGTATTACTCCCGTAATGATATTTAATAATATTGCTAGTACATGAAAGTACATTATGTTAACTTAACCTAGGATATCCTAATAAAGTCAAATACTGTGACTTGTTAGTGATAAGAGATTCTGCAGTTATTCCAAGCAAATGTGTTAAGTAAACTTGGCACATTAGACGTATAAAAATTAAAATGAAAGCGAATCTTCCTGTGTGAAACACATCATCATAAAACTAAGTTGTATGATGATAAGACGATGCATTCTTCAGTCACTGCAGAGAATCCGGCAACACTTGCAACCATATACAGCTTAAAAACAAAAAAACTGTCTCGTCCATTTTATTAGGTGCATCAGTAATTAACGATTGACGTTGCTAAGAATTGTTTTATTTTAATCAGGGGAAAACTCTGAAGTCATATAGAGCCTGTGGGATGAGTGGCATTCAGATTTGATCCAAGGGAAGCAGACATCTAGTATCTTGGATGAAGAGCCCCTCATCAGCATTAATGTACTCCATCTGAAGAGGTATACTCTAGTGAAAAATGTTGTACGATATCGAGATTAAAAGTGACAAAATGCGACCTACACACATCAACAACAACACCAAATTTCTAAGTAGGTTATACAAGTGTTGAAAATTAAAAGGTGATTAGAAGAAGCTTTCTAAAGTCATCGCATGAAAACCAATTTCGGAAATCTTCATAATACTGAGCAGAGGGCAGATTCACCTGTCAACTGATCCATGAACCTTCACCAGGTAACAGTTGACGAGACTTGTAAATTTGAAGTTGATCTGATTAGGCTTTCTGAAATTGTAAAGGAAATTCTTGGAGGAAGTTAGTGGCTGACAAAGAACACTGTACAAAACACTATGGCCGCTTCTGCTATATAATACATTTTACAGTACATTTTATATAAAGTTAAATACAAAGAAAGCCACTAACATGCCTCTGCATATCGGGCATTAATCCTTACATTTTCAAAAAGTCATTATCCTTCTTACCATTTAAATTTTTATTGCGGTTTTAATCAGTATGATACTGAGGCATTTCCTGCCACTCGAAATCGGTGCTGACAATACTCATTTGTTATAAAATCAATTTTATTTATATGTCTGAGAAGGCAGGAGATTCTTGCAGAGGTATCTCTTGACCTTACCCGAATGAATGACGTTTTTTTGTTTAGTCATGGAATTGGGTGCTTACTGTGTACTGAACGCTGACTCCAGCAGCTTTAAGAGCAAGCATGCTGGAAAATGTGATAAGCCTGCAGACTAGGGGTGGGTAATTATTTTGGCCGGCGGGCCACTTCATGGAAGGTGGTATACTTAGCGGGTCACACATTTAATATAAGAACATAAGAATGGAGAACACTGCAGCAGGCTTACTTGCCCATACAAGGCACGTCCTTTTCAAATCCAACCACGGATAGTGAAGAAGTCACTTGACTTGAAGTCACATCGGGGGAAATGTTTCCTATAATACACAAACTGCACGAAAGTGTATTATAACAACTAATGATGTATAGAGCTGTAAAATAACCTTCAGAATTCTGTTACTTATGCTTCCTGACAGACTTATTTGCGCACACTTAGGCACTGCTGTCTTTGCTTTAGATTTCTGCTTATCATGATTTCTAAACCTTTTTAACATTCTGTATGATCAAGCTCTGCATCACCTAGTTTATATGTATGAGGGTTATTTTCATTCCCAAGAATTAGGACTCTTTTTACACCTGTCCACACTAAACTGTATCTGCCACTTTCCAGACCATGACAGTTTGTCCAAATCTTCCTGAAGTTCAATGGTATCCTCCTCAGAATCCATTATTTGGCTTAGTTTTGCTTCACCAGCTAATTTACTCGTGCCACTTGTTATTTCCTCGTCCAGGTCATTGATGCAAATTATAAACAACGGTCCTAAAACTGATCCTTGAGGAGCGTCCATATATAAATGGTCCCCATTCCGCTTTCTCCCCATTTATATAAGTAAATTATCTGCTTTCTACTGGTCAGTCATGCATCAATCCACGACAGAACTTTTTCTCCTATACCATGAGCTGCCACTTTTTTTCAACCTTTTTTTGCATGGTACTATCAAAAGAGAGTCTTAATGAAATCCAAATAAACATCTTAGGTCTTAACATGATCTGTTGCCTCAAATGCCATTACTATTAACGTCAGATTTATTGGACAATAATGTAATGTAACTGACTTATCCTCTAATCTATAGAGAGGAATAAAATTAATCATCATCAACATCTCAGGCACATCATCCCTTTGGAAATATATTTATAGGGCTTATTAGTGGCTAAGTTACAGAACCGGTAACTTCCGTTTTAATTTGTCTACTTGCTTGACTACTAAATCCCTCGTGACTAACATTACGTAATTTTTCTTAACGACCTATATAAATACTACATATTAGCACAGAGTTAAGTCCTGTACTTGTAGATACAGATATAAGAGCAATATTCCTTTTATACAGATTAGTTTTACAGGCTAAGAGCTGTTATCCAACCTCTGCTAAATAGCCCTATCTAAGGCATACTATCACCCTCCAGGAGGCCACGCACAACAGTGGACTAAGACCCAGGTACGTACTTATTATTTGGTGAAGACTGCACAAGGTGTAAGGAAACATGCCCAAGGTTTCCACCCATGTGGTAGATCGAAACACGGCCACTCAGTGTGAGAATTCAGCCAGCTGCCACCTAGGCACGGCTGTTAGCTTTCTCTGCCGGACTCCAGGGCCAGCGTGGCCGCCGCTGACATAAGGTTCAGAAAAGATTTCTCAGTTAAAGACTTGATTACTTCTCTTTGCTTAATCCTAATCCTATGAATTAATATATTTGAGGTATTGCCAAAGCCAAGCCAGAAGGTGATTCGCAAGCCTTGCTGGGTTGGCTGCTTATCTAACACATAATAATCATTAAAAAAATTTCCCTGTTGATATATGCAATGACGGCTCACAGAAATAATTTGGCAGGTCAAAATTGGCCCGTGGACAGCATTTTGCCCACCCCTTTTGAAGATACATCGCCTTGAATTAGGTCCGTGGACCACATTTTGCCCACCCCTTCTACAGACGTGCCTTGAATTCGCCTACATGGGTGCGCCTGAGGAGGACGCACCTCTTTATTCTTGCATTGCACGCCTCTACATTGTACAAAAAACTTCCATGTTACCATAGTATCCTGTTTGGTGAGATTGATGTCTGGTTGCTATTTCCCTACCTCGGAGAGGAATGATTGAAGTGTTCAATTTTTTAAATATTTGGTCACCGAAGTGTTTTTGAAGGGCAGTCTGTGCCGATGTTCTTGTATAATAAAAAAATCTTGGAGCACATTTGTGTTGCGCCTCCTGCCTTAGATTTTCATGCCTTTGATTCTATAATTACTTTGTATAAAATTGTTTTAGTACTTTACAAATCTGAACGAGTTTCTCGTTAAATAAAGAAAAAGAGAAGATGGAAAACAGAAAGGAATGGAGGATAGGAATGGAGGGGAAGGGGCAAGGAGGGGCAAAGATTAGGGAGAACCACAAGGAGAGTAAGGAAAATGAAAAATGACGAAAAAGACATTAGCAGCTCCAGGTTAGATTTAAGGGATCGGATGGAAGAAAAGATGGTATGGAGGGATGTAGAGGGAGGTTGTGAAAGGAAGGTAAGGATGTACGGAGAAAATGTAGTAGGGAGATAGGGATATGTGGTAGGGAGGTATGGACGTAGGGAGAGGATGTGGAAGCGAGGTATGGGTCTATAAAGGGAGGGAAAAAGGCTTCAGCAGCTGCAGGTCCGGGGTAATAACTTAGGAATATTACTCGCCAACTATGCTCATAATTTTTCAACAATTCACAAAGTGTCGGGAGTTAGGAAAGTATCGACTTGTTCCACCTCAAAATTACCTTCACTTCCAGGGACAAAAGTTCCCCAACAATTCCCCCTGCAAGCAATACAAGTAGACAATATAAAAGTGTATATATATATATATATATATATATATATATATATATATATATATATATATAGATATATATATATATATATATATATATATATCTATGTGCAAGGAATTCGCAAGAGCAGGCGAAATATACACAAACACTGATCTCTGGCTGAAGGAGACTCGAACCTACGAACCTTAGAACAAGGTACGCAGTGCTATACCAATCTACCCACACTGGACAACACCTTGGCGTGTAGCTAGAGCTACACGTTGATCCAAGGCAGCCAGTTTTCAGGGAGAAGGCTTACAGCTTTTCATCTCATCCCCTGCATGCGTCAGCATTACTAGAGATTTTAACAATATTGATTTCAATAGAGATTTTAACGATATATATATATATATATATATATATATATATATATATATATATATATATATATATATATATATATATATATATATATATATATATATATATGCAAAACAACCACTCTGAAAGAATAGAGAAATTCCAAGTGCTTTCGTGACTACTCACATTATCAAGGAACTATATGAGTAGTCACGAAAGCGCATGGAATTTCTCTATTCTTTCAGAGTGGTTGTTTTGCATATTCCGAAATCACCTGTTTACTGTGATCTTATTGCATTATATATATATATATATATATATATATATATATATATATTTATATATATATATATATATATATATATATATATATACACCTGGAGTTTACCTGGAGAAAGTTCCGGGGGGTCAACGCCTCCGCGGCCCGGTCTGTGACCAGGCCTCCTGGTGGATCAGAGCCTGATCAACCAGGCTGTTACTGCTGGCTGCACGCAATCCAACGTACGAGCCACAGCCCGGCTGGTCAGGTACCGACTTTAGGTGCTTGTCCAGTGCCTGATTGAAGACAGTCAGGAGTCTAATGGTAATCCCCCTTATGTATGCTGGGAGGCAGTTGAACAGTCTCGGGCCCCTGACACTTATTGTATTGTCTCTTAACGTGCTAGTGACACCCCTGCTTTTCATTGGGGGGATGTTGCATCGTCTGCCCAGTCTTTTGCTTTCGTTGCGAGTGATTTTCGTGTGCAAGTTCGGTACTAGTCCCTCTAGGATTTTCCAGGTGTATATAATCATGTATCTCTCCCGCCTGCGTTCCAGGGAATACAGGTTCAGGAACTTCAAGCGCTCCCAGTAACTGAGGTGTTTTATCTCCGTTATGTGCCGTGAAGGTTCTCTGTACTTTTTCTAGGTCAGCAATTTCACCTGCCCTGAAAGGTGCTGTTAGTGTGCAGCAATATTCCAGCCTAGATAGAACAAGCGACCTGAAGAGTGTCATCACGGGCTTGGCATCCCTAGTTTTGAAGGTTCTCATTATCCATCCTGTCATTTTTCTAGCAGCTGCGATTGATGCAATGTTATGGTCCTTGAAGGTGAGATCCTCCGACATGATCACTCCCAGGTCTTTGACGTTGGTTTTTCGCTCTATTTTGTGGCCGGAATTTGTTTTGTACTCTGATGAAGTTTTAATTTCCTCGTGTTTACCATATCGGAGTAATTGAAATTTCTCATCGTTGAACTTCATATTGTTTTCTGCAGCCCATTGAAAGATTTGGTTGATGTCCGCCTGGAGCCTTGCAGTGTCTGCAGTGGAAGAGACGGTGCTGTGGCTGACATTCTTGTCTATATCAGATATCAGGATAGTTAAAATTGGTTAAAATTGGTCAATTAACAAGAACTCGCTTAAAATTAGGTCCCTTCTTAAAAAACTTCTCTTATACATTTAAAGATATATTCTTTTTTATTTAAGTTAATGTAAAAATTAATAATTTTGTACCAGAAGAAACTTAGAAAACTTACCTAACTTTATTATAACAAGCGCAATTTAATTTAGCCTAATCCAGCTAAATACATTTTAGGTAAGTTTACAATAATTTAATAATAAACAAACACTATGAAATGTATTTTTTTCGTTAAGATCAGAATGATTTTTGCAAAATTATTGCATACGCAAATTATTGCTTGCCTTATTCGGCAAAAAGTGTGTTGCTATTTAAGCCAAAATCGCAAGTTTTACCTATTCGGCACGACATATATACACACCTATATACACTAACTGTCAATATGTTATCAGCTATCATTCATAACTTTCCCTAATATACTTAAGTTAGCACAAGTTACCCCAGTCCATGCACGTGGAGACCCAGCTGATATTAACAATTACAGATCAATCTCTAGCTTGCCCTTATTATCCAGAATCTTTTAAAATATAATGCTTAAGCATATGCACTAAGTGGTCACTTTATTAGGTACACTGGTGCACCTTTTAATGCAAATATCTAATCAGCCAATCACGTGGCCTAAAAGCATGCAGATGTTCAAGAAGTTCAGCTGTTGTTCAGACTGAACATCGAACGGGGACGAAATGTGATCTAAGTAACTTTGACTATGGAATAATTCTTGATGCCAAAAGGGGTGGATTGAGTATCTCAAACTGATGGAGAAAAAAATTCTAGGTTTAAAGGAAGGTGGGTTATCTCTGAGCCCCCTCAGCCCTCTGAGGGGATTAGCCCTCTCAGAAGGGGCTAGTGGAATACAACTTCCTTGTTCTCACAACAACTTTATTAAAGCCATGTGTACAAGGCGTCACCCGGCACACCTCTCTCTCCTTGCTAGAATTTCTGGGCAACTATACCTACGAGTGTAAACTTAGAGCAACTGTTCTTTCCCCATAGCAGGAAAATTACAGGGAAACCTGCGCTCCTCTTGATCTACAAGTCAGGGGCATTATGACTATTACTCACAGCTAAACAAGGAAACAGACGTGTTGCAATGTCTAGCAGGAATGTCTATGAAACCGAGGTCAGCATTTCCTTTGTGGGTACGAGGAGCTGAGGTCACTACACAGGGCCGTAAGGCAGATTGACTTGAGGAATCAGAGCGTGAATACCTCACAAAATCTCCAGCTGATGAAAAAAAAAATAGTGAATTTGTGCGGTACATTCTGAAATACTATCAATCTCCACTAGGAAATTCAACTGGTGTGAACAGTACAAACACAAGTGTAGGATCCGCGGTATAAACCACGATAAAGTGTGTTAAAGTGTGTTTTAACGTGTTTTCATGGTGTGTACTCAGGCATAAGAGAATATTTGGAGAAAATCTCCCTACCATGAATAAAGAATGGTGTTAAATTGACTGTAATGCTTTAGGAGTGATAGGACGTTAGGCGACGTATGGATTAGCAGCACTCAAGACATTCCCAGGGTCACTAAACCTTCCCTACATCATGCTAGAGGAAACTGGGTCAGTTACAATACCCAGGCAAGTTCCGTCATACTTATATCGTCTTAAGTTAGCTGGGATTTGATTGGAGATACCAATAGACCCCGTGACACATGGGCTTTATGCCCAACAACAGTAACTTGTTGGGTTCACATTCAAATGTGAAGCGCTGGATATATACGCTCCTTTGGGGCAAATTTTAATTAAGTTAATCACCATTCGACAGTTCAGGTGTGGGTATATTAACTCATTCGAAGGTGACTCACTGAACCGCAGCTGCAAGAATTCAGAGTCGTCAACAGAAGCTAAATATATTTCTGTTTTATATTATGTTAGAAAGTGAACTTGGCTCTTAGGGTTTCCCTCACAACTGATAATCTCCTGGGATTTTTACGCACAAGGATCTCTAGAGTTTACAGAGACTGGTGTGAACACACACACTCATTAGCAAGGCGAAAACGCCTTGCTAATGAGAGAGGTCAGAGGTTGGTTCAAGCTGACAGGCGACAGTAACTCAAATGACCATGCCATACAACAGTGGTATGCAGAGAAGCATCTCCGAACATACAACACGTCGAACATTTAAGTGGATGGGAAACTGCAGCACAAAACCACACCAGGTTCTACTCCTAGCTAAGAACAGGAAATTAAGGCTACAGTAGGCATTGGCTCACCAAAACCAGACAGCTGAAGATTGGAAAAACGTCGCCTGGTCTGACGCACTGCGATTTCTGCTGCAACATGCAGATGGTAAAGTCAGAATTTGGCTTAAACCTTTGGGATGTGATTTAATGGGAGATTCAAAGTACGAATGTACAACTGGCAAATTTGAGCAACTAAGTGATGATATCAGGTCAGCTTGAAGCAGGATCTCTCAGGAATGTTTCCAGCACCTTTTCGAATCCATGCCAAGAATAATTCACTGTTCTGGGAAAAAGGGGAGGACCTACGTAGTACGTGAAGGGTGTACATAATAAAATAGCCACTGAGCGTGTATGTATTTATTAACAAACAAAATATGCTTAGCCCTCATCAATTTTGCTTTAAGCCATAGAGAAAAAAGAACAAACGATACTATAACATGTTCGACTCTCTTTAGCTCTAGAAAACAATGACCTAAGAAATGCTTTTGACACTGTAGAAAATGTAGCATTATGGTATCAGAGATCATACCACTGTGAAGACTGAAGAGCTTCACAAAGTGGAACAATTTTCCATTGTGTCCCTAAAGTTTTAAACAAAACAATACCGATAAATAGTACCCTCTAGACCAGAGGTTCCCAACCTAGGGGTGCGAGATGGCATTTCAGGGGGTGCGGCAAAATCCTAATGGAAACCACAATTCAGTTTATTTTGCCAAAAACTTTTCTAATTGCTCAATTTATATTTGCATTTTATGCACTGAATTAAAAGCTTATTTCTTTTTTAGTTCAAATTGTTCACCCGCAGTAATATTTGGTTCCTTTTTTTTATTAAAAAAGTAGAAATCTGACTTCTTCATTTTCAAATGTGAATTACTTTTGTAAGGGTGCAACGTTAATCAAACATTTCCTAGGGGTGCGAGATATAAAACATGTTGGGAACAACTGATGTAAACATTAAGGGTGTTAGAACAACAACAGTGAAACTGTTTATGGAATAAACCTTAATATTCGCTCTCGAGGCCGTTTCTCTTACACTGCCCAGCCAGGTGTACCACACCCACAAGCCAGGTGTACCACACCCACAAGCCAGGTGTACCACACCCACAAGCCAGGTGTACCACACCCACAAGCCAGGTGTACCACACCCACCAGCCAGGTGTACCACACCCACCAGCCAGGTGTACCACACCCACCAGCCAGGTGTACCACACCCACAAGCCAGGTGTACCACACCCACAAGCCAGGTGTACCACACTCACAAGTCAGGTGTACCACACCCACCAGCCAGGTGTACCACACCCACCAGCCAGGTGTACCACACCCATAATCCAGGTGTACTACACCCACCAGCCAGGTGTACCACACCCACCAGCCAGGTGTACCACACCCACAAGCCAGGTGTACCACACCCACAAGCCAGGTCTACCACACCCACAAGCCAGGTGTACCACACCCACAAGCCAGGTGTACCACACCCACAAGCCAGGTGTACCACACCCACAAGCCAGGTGTACCACACCCACAAGCCAGGTGCATCACACCCACAAGCCAGGTGCACCACACCCACAAGCCAGGTGCACAACACCCACCAGCCAAGTGCACCACAACCACCAGCCAAGTGCACCACAACCACCAGCCAGGTGTACCACACCCACAAGCCAGGTGTACCACACCCACCAGCCAGGTGTACCACACCCACAAGCCAGGTGTACCATACCCACAAGCCAGGTGTACCACACCCACAAGCCAGGTGCACCACACCCACCAGCCAAGTGCACCACACCCACCAGCCAAGTGCACCACACCCACCAGCCAGGTGTACCACACCCACCAGCCAGGTGTACCACACCCATAATCCAGGTGAACTACACCCACCAGCCAGGTGCACCACACCCACCAGCCAGGTGCCCCACGCCCACCAGCCAGGTGCACCACACCCATCAGCCAGGTGCACCACACCCACCAGCCAGGTGTACCACACTCACCAGCCAGGTGTACCACACCCACCAGCCAGGTGTACCACACCCACCAGCCAGGTGTACCACACCCACCAGCCAGGTGTACCACACCCACCAGCCAGGTGCATCACACCCACCAGCCAGGTGTACCACACCCACCAGCCAAGTGCACACACCCACAAGCCAGGTGTACCACATCCACCAGCCTCGTATACCATACCCACCAGGTAGGTGTACCTCACCCACCAGGCAGGTGTACCACACCCACCAGCCAGGTGCACCACACTACCCTCTTTGGTGCTATCCGGATTCAATAATTAACAGACGATCATTCTCCGTGTCTGGAGTCTGATCAGTCAACGTCAGAAGTCGGCTTGGTCAGCGTCGCTGGATCAAGACGGTATCAGTTCTAGCATCTGACTCGACTACAGCCAGCCTACAGTGACTCCCGCACCCTCACCTCTCTGGCCCCCCTAACAATTACCTGCCGCACTCGGCTGCTGCTCTCTAAGACTTGCATGAGGCCAGCTCCAGAGACAAGACAAAGACCATTGTGACTGAGTGTATGGAGGTATCGCTTTGTTTTATCTCCTCCAGGATCTTGGACGCTTGTCACTCCCGGCCCCTGCTGTCCAACTTGCTCATTTCCGCTGACACTCTCTCTTGTCCCCCTGCCCCTTCTCCTTCCTCACCTTCCCCTACCCGGTCACCCTCCCCATCCCCTGCCCCTTCTTCCCCCTTCTTCTTGCTCCTCCTCCTTACTCCTCCTTGCCCTTCCCCTGTCCCTTCTTCCCCTTCCCCGACATCAACCTGAAGGCAAAGTTAAGACACTTGTGCAACATCTGGTTATCTTTATGTCCAAGAATCTGTATTGATAAAGCTACTGGGTGGCGAAACGTCTACATAAAGATAACCAGATGTTGCACATGTGTCTTAACTTTCATCTTGTCGGTATTGTACACCTGTCTTGCACAGCCTGAAGGCACACATGCCACACCTGCTTATTTCGTTCACTCAATAAAGGTGTAAATATTGTTACCTGCATCAACTTCTTGATGTTTTTCTTTGCCATTTTGATGTTATTGTTAATTCATGTACATTACAGAGTGCTACATCCGTGTGCGTGTATGTGTACGTATATGTACGTGGTGTTTGTGTGTGTGAATGTGTGCGGGCGCGCGCGTTTGTGTGTGCGTGTGTTAGTTACCAACTGTCAAAGATACTTGTCGATAGACAATTGTCCTCTGTTGTGTGGGCATGTGTGTATGCAGGTGTTTGTGGTGTTTGTATGTGTATATGTGTGAGTGTGCATGTTTGTATGTGGTGTTTGTGTGTATTTGGTGTTTGTGAATCTGTGTGCGCGCGTGGATATGTCTGAGTATGTGGTGCTTTGTGTGTGTGTGTGTGTGTGTGTGTGTGTGTGTGTGTGTGTGTGTGTGTGTGTGTGTGTGTGTGTGTGTGTGTGTGTCTGTGTGTCTGTGTGTGTCTGTGTGTGTGTCTGTGTGTGTGTCTGTGTGTGTGTCTGTGTGTGTGTCTGTGTATGTGTGTATGTGTGTGTGTGCGTGTGTCTGTGTGTGTGTGTGTTTGTGTGTGTGTGTGTCTGTGTGTGTGTATCTGTGTGTGTGTGTCTGTGTGTGTGTGTGTGTGTGTGTGTGTGTGTGTGTGTGTGTGTGTGTGTGTGTGTGTGTGTGTGTGTGTGTGTGTGTGTGTGTGTGTCTGAAAGCGCGTCTGTGCGCGCGCGCGTGCGTGCGTCCATGCTCGCCTATATGTTGCTATAGTGGTCGATTCTTAGCTCCTGGCCCTGCCTCACAACTTGCCGCTGTCAGACACTCTCCCCCAGCCCTATCGTACCTACTTTTAAAACTGTATGGAGTTAACCTCACCGTCGTTGAGGTGATTCCTCGGTCCAACCTCCATAAGACTGAAGAAACACTTTCTAAAATCCCTGCTATTTACGTGTCTAGCTTCCAGCAGTGCTCCCCTCCCCCACGAGTACCATTTTCCCGCCTCTCAAACAATCTGTCTCTGACTTATCGACTGCATGAAGAACAAAAAAAAGACACTATAGTGACTGGAGCAATATAGTGTGTGTCTAGTTAATGGTCCAAGTCGGAGCGAAACGTCCTCAGAAGTTTCTTTCTCCTACGTGTGGGTTATCTATATTGTATGTTATGTTCTCCCGGGTCCTTCTGTTCTCCAGATGCGTTAGATTCAATTCCTTCAGTTGTAGTTATTCGTACAACTCTAATCGCCTTATTTCTGCACTTACCTCAGGTTCTGAACAGGCTTCCTCATGCAGCATGTCTCATGATCACTGGGATTTAGTGGTAGCCAGTAAGTAATTTCAATAAGGCCAGGTCGAATCATGCAGGCACATCTATTCTCATTCTTGTTATTTGCTTCATTAGCTGTCTCAGAAAAGGTAAAGGTTTCTTACCCTACATGGAAGTCCAAGTTTCCCCAGTCAGCTTTTTTCTAGTGCCAGTAGTTTAGCTTTGCTTTTTGCTCTCCCTGTCACTATCTGTTATAGAAATCATTGTCCAGTTAATGTGATTACAGTCCTCCCTTGACCTTGTATTGTTTGGTGGTGCATTATATATCACTGCTATTATTGTTCTCTTCTGACGTTGCAGTACCTGCTATATAATCAATGAAATCCTCAAATTTCCAATGGTTTCTAAACAGCGCAACTCTCCTTCATCCTCTTATTTTCCCCTTTTCATGTTTTACTATTTGACAGCCCTGTGGGAATATTATACTTGTTATTATTCCTAAAAGTTGTCTCCATAATAGCTTTACTATCAGGGTTCTCATCTCTTATTCTTCCCTTTTTGATTCATTTCTTTGTAACTCCATCAATATTTTATTACTAAACTTTGATTTTTTCAATTCACTTACAGAGATACTCGAGAAGAATTCCCAAGTAATGGTGTACAGTACCTACAAATAGATGAGGAAGAAACGTGTGCAACAGTTTGCTCTTGCTAGGCACATCCTCAAACCAAATCTTGTCACTCATTGAATAGCTGTTGAGCAACGAAGCTGCAGATGTTCTCTGTTCCAAGATATCGCAGTTTTACTGTGCCAGTCAAGTATTTCTATATTAATATGTCTTTACCTAGCCGCCCCCATCCTCGCCAAAGTCAGGTACACCTGCGTCGGAAGGAAAGTATGCCAGACACGACGAGGTCAATGGCATCAAGCAAAGTTTCGCCACAGCTTCTACCCAGCAGAATGAGAACCTCAGGAGGCCCTGACCAACCAGTACAGCAGGCTGGCGCCATGCTCTAACCTCATCTCGGTAGGATCGGACACCCCTGGAGCACACACACATACCTCCCCACACACACATACCTCCCCACACATACCTCCCCACACACACACACACACACACATACCTCCCCGCACACACACACATACCTCCCCACACACACACACATACCTCCCCCACACACACATACCTCCCCACACATACCTCCCCACACATACCTCCCCACACATACCTCCCCACACACACACATACCTCCCCACACATACCTCCCCACACACACACATACCCCCCCACACACACACACATACCTCCCCACACACACATACATACCCAAACACACACACACATACCTCCCCACACACATACCTCCCCACACACACATACCTCCCCACACACACACATACCCCCACACACACACCTCCCCACACACACACATATCTCCCACACACACATACCCCCCCACACACACACATACCTCCCCACGCACACACATACCTCCCCACACACACACATACCTCCCCACACAAACACATACCCCCACACATACCCCACACACGCACACTCCCCCACACACACCCCCCCCACGCACACACACACACACACACCCCTCTCACATGTACCCCCACACACGCACACACACATACCCTCCTACACACATACCTCCCCACACACACACATACCTCCCCACACACACACATACCTCCTCACACACACACACATACCCCCCACACACACACATACCCCCCACACACATACCACACACACACACCCTACACACACACACCCCACACACACACATACCACACACACACATACCACACACACACACACATACCTCTCCACACACACACTCACACATATACCCCACACAATTCCCCCCACACACATACCCCCCGACACACACATACCTCCCCACACATACACACACATACCTCACACACATACCTCCCCCTCCACACACACACATACCTCCCCCCTCCACACACACACATACCTCCCCCACACACATACCTCCTCATACACATACCGCACGCACGCACGCATCCCCCCTACAGACACACACACAGCCCACACACAAAGCTGCAAATCGACCCCTACAACCACAAATACGCGAGTACACCCTTTTTTTTTTTTTACTTTTGTACAACGGCCGTCTTCCGGCAGTGTGCGGGGAAAAAAGCACATTCACCATCGCTCATTCAATCGCCGTCTTGCCAGACGCGAGCAGACATCAAAATTCAAATGATTCTCTGATCTACAATATCCCTTCACCTCCAGGACCCAACGACTGGTTTCCCGTGAATCCCTTCATAAATGCTACCTTGTTCTCACTCCAACAGCATATGCTATATAAAAAACACTTGCCTCCGATAAATCTGATCTAATCCTCTCACGCAAGCGTACTGCATGCTTAGGTCCCTCCTTAGCACTCTGAACCTTCTTTACCCCTTATTCCAACTCTTCAAGGGACGACTCCTAAACAACCTACCTTTCACCCTAAATGTAAAGCCCTACTCGCCCTCTTATCATGCTTAATCCTTTTCAAATGCCAAGGCACCTCAACAGCTACTTAACCAACTGAATTATACCTTTGTTACCTTAATTTCATCTTAATTCTACACTCTGAAATCTCTGCACACCATACGCTCACACCCATTTAAAAGTGTTGGTACCACTATACTCCAGTGCGTTTCCCTTTTTTTGGCCTTTACAAGTAAATTTCTTTCCATAGATACTTCAACACACTACTACCGTTTTCCCCCCTCATCTGTTCTATGATCATTTCGTCTTTTCTAGATACATCTGCTGACAAGTCTATTGGCAAATATCTATATACCTTCACTTTCTCCATACTCCTTCCCTCCAATTTTATATCCATTTTATTACTGATTTTACTTTGTAACTCTCATCGCCTGGCTTTTTCATCACTTTTAATTTTCTTCTTTTACATAAAATCCCAAATTCCTTTCATAATTTCCCAAAAGAACCGTGTCATCGGCAAATACCAACTGTGACAACTACCTCTTTGTATTGGATTCCTTATTTTTAAATCCCACATCTCTCCCCACAAAGTTAAATCCTCTTTTACAACTTCATCTGTAAATATAGCTCGACCGCCAGCGCACTAAGCTGGAAAACATTAGGGACGTGTTTCCATAAGATACTTGCTGTCCCTGTTCACCCACTAGTTTAAAATGGGTACCTGAGTGTTAGTCGACTGGTGTGGATCGCATCCTGGGACACTGACCTAATTTGCCAGAAATGTTCTGTATAACAAGGGGCTTTAAATAGTAATATGTCATTGATGTCAGCTAGGACTGTATACCTTGTACATATACTTGTAAATAAAGATATTATTATTAACCATGGTGACATCACACATCCCTGTTGAAGAAATACATTTACTGGGACATAGTTCCCCCCTCTCAGCTGCACATCATAACCCTAGCCTCACTGTCCACATAAAAGCCTATTATTTTTAGCAATCCACTACCTATCCCATTCATTCATCAATATAATTTTTTGTTATTATAATTATTAGTGTTGTTTCTCGTCCCACTAATACTACTGCGCTCTATACGCTTTCCTATTCCTCCTCCTTCATTCATTTCGTGTTCTTCCTCCTCCGACATTCACATCCTTCTGCACCCTCTCTCTCTCTCTCTCCACCTCTCATTCATCTGGTCCTTCTTACCACACTATTTAATGACGATGCGGATTTTAATTAAGTTTTCCCCGACATAAAATTAATGGAAGTATGAGTTGCCTATTCGTTAATAAAATACGCGAAACAACCATTACATTTTAAAAGAAACAAACAACATACATCACCCATATTGCAATGTTGATGCCGGCGTAACATGGACCAACACATAGAATTGAAAACGCATAGGAAAAATAAATGAAACTAAAACACAAACTACCATATGGCAACACTTTTAATAAGAACTTACCTTTTTTTTCCTACCATGAACACCGATCATTAATAAGAAAAATGAGAAAAGTTTGGAGCCTGGTAAAGGTAGGAAAAAAATATATATTTCACAGCCAGTAGCAGCCTATCCCAAAATATCTTACATCAGCATGACGGCTTGTGAATGGTAGTTTTATAGTTTATCAAAGAAATAATTAAATACATCAAAGTCGGAATGGTTAACAGTTCACACAGTTACAGCCACAGTTACAGAGAGTCACAGACAGTCACAGAAAAGGATACTGTCAGAGTGACAGATACCGACATTGAGATACTGACACAAACAGATATTGTAACAAAAATATACTCACGGATACAGACTCAGACATGATGGAGGTACAGATCTAAGGCGACAAAAAAAATCTATAGCACTCTGCTCCTTGCAGATATAATATCTATTCCTAAGATAGCTATATACAATATCATAAATATGAACATTATTCCTCTGATAGATATGTATATTAATTCTCTGAAAGATATATCCTTTATTCCTCTGATAGATATGCACATTATACAGTAGTTCACTTGTCACTAGGAGACGATAGATAGCCTTATACAGCATCCACTTCACCTGTATTCATCATCTATCTGATGAATCACCTACGATGGATGCATCACATTGTCTTCACTTGATCTACGTGTCTCCTAAGACGTACACACCACACCGTTCTCACCTGATGTAGAAATCACCTAAGTCCCCTGATGAACAAAACCACATTTATTTTATTGGGTTTTCCTGGGTTATTAAACCTCCAGGGTTACTAATCCGTATAAAGTGTTTCTTAGGAGAAGGGACAGTGAAAATAAACCATACAATAAACCGTGGCAATTTATGCCGTTTCGCTCACAGACTCATTACGAAGCCAAAGGCTTGTATGTTGTTACAAGTGTGTGTGCGTGTGTGTGTGTGTTTGTGTGTGTGTGTGTGCTCACGCGCGCGCACGCACACACACACACACACACACACACACACACACACACACACTACAATAAACGGTCCTAAGTATTATTGACTATTGAAGTAAAATGCCATGAGAGTATCGTAGAAGCGCCTGAAAAAGGGAAGGGAGGGAGACGGGACGTAATGAAATATATGTAGTTGAAGGGCGACCCACAGACCCTAGATTACGGCGACGATAAAGCCTTGTGTAGACCACATAAGGTGGTGGTGGCCTGGTACTGGAGGTGTCGCCCACCTGCTCCCTCTTATTACCTGCCTGCTAGGTTAACTTTTCCCTTCCCCGTTCCTACCTCCACCCCCCTCCCTGTACACGCGCGCGCACACACACGCGCCACGGACACACACACACACACACACACACACACACACACACACACACACACACACACACACACACACACATACACGGACACACACACATACACGGACATCCTCTGAAGATGTACTCACCTATTTGTGGTTGCAGGGGCTAGAGTTAGTTTCCAGTTGTCAGAGGCACTTGTCGATAGACAAAGTGCCTTTCGTTGTGTGTGTGTGTGTGTGTGTGTGTGTGTGTGTGTGTGTGTGTGTGTGTGTGTGTGTGTGTGTGTGTGTCTTGGTGTGTGAGTGTTTTAGTGCGTGTATTACGTAGGCATTGTAGAAAATGCGTGTATACAAAATACACACCATTATTCAGTGGACAGGATCTGTCCTGAAATCGGACGCGTTTTAACCCTGGTCAGTCAGAAGCCAGGACAAGACAGGAGGGTAGAAGTGTGTGTGTCAGTACGGAAAAGCGGCGGCTGGAGCAAGATGTCGTGGCTTGGTGTTTGAGTAGGGAAGTGGGTGGTGTTTTAGGTAAGTTTATGCCATAGGTTTAATAATTTTGTATGTACTCTCCTTAATTTACCTGTAAGGCCCTGGTGTGTCGGGGGCCTGTGTTTTGGAGAGTACAAATAATAATATTTTACAGGCAGAAGGATGGGGGGTTCGAGGTTCTGACCAGAGCTTTGGTAAGATGGGAGGGGGGGGGGGAAGAAGGATGGGTATTGATGGAATTTGGCAAAGGTTGGGGAGGGAGGAGGGGTAGGTGGGGTTATAAAAGGGTAGTGGCCTATCCACTTTGGTGTAATTTGAATATGCGTGTGTGCATATTTAGTAATTTATAAAGAGGTTGGTTTTATGAGTAGGGTATACCTCCTGCCCATCAATTTCACAATGCTATATTGGGGGGTGTATCGGAGCCCTATTGTTTTATACATGTAAATAGTACCACTGGATTAGTCGGTTTATGTAATATTTATGCTACAATAAGTAAATTTACTATTAATATAGTTATATTTTTATAAAAGTGATAATATAAGTATTGACCATTTATTTAATGTTTTTGTGAAGAAACAAGCTTGGCCCTAGGTTGTGTATGTGGTTTAAATATTTTAAATGTCCCTAAATAGGCTGTTACCCCTAAGCGACAACATTTGTTTACGTAACGTAATAAATACGTTACAGTATGTATGAGTGTTTTAGTGTGTATGAGTGTTAATGTGTATGGGGAAGGGGAGAGAGAACTGTGTGTTGGCGTTAGTGTTAGAGTTTCTGTTAGTATGAGTGTATTAGTGTGTTTGTCATGTGTGCGTGTGTGTGTGTCCTTGAGAATGGGGGGGGGGGGTTCACTTCATGTACGCCAAGCTACACAAGTCTTCTGAAGGTCTTTAGAATTATCCCTCGCTCTGTTCCTATTATATATTGAGAGTTTTTAAAGTTAGTCACTGTTAATGTTATGCTGCTGCTCCACTCTTCTGAAGTGTATTTAAACTTTCTATTTCCCCCTCAAGGGAGGTTCCTTGACGCTGCTGAAGGGCTCTTGATCTAGGGAATTGGATCTGTGCTCCATTTCCCTGAATTGAGCCTTAATACTTTCCATACCCCCCTCCTACAGGCGCTGTATAATCCCTACGGGTTTAGCGCTCCCCATGATCTTATACATCCAGCTCAGCGAGACACTAAACCGACCAAATTATTCCCACGTATGAATGGGTATTTTGACGTTTGCAGTCACAGCCTAGTTGAAATCCTCCTCGTAGTGTCTTCTTATAATATCGTGCTATAGACATATAGGACTTATTTTATTTCCTCTTATACTGTATTCCACTTCTGTCACTAACCGAATACCATCAATATTGTTCATTCACACATTTTTCCTTATTATTGTGGTCATAACCTGGACCTTATGATACTAATTGTATTCCACAGCTCACCTCGAGGAACACCAAGTGCCGGAGACTTTCTCTACTCGCTTTACTTACTTTGTTTCACCTTTCTTTCCCGAATCGCTCATTAATGACATCACTGCACTACGGCCATTACTGATTAGATACTTGCACTTTTTTTCTGATTAGTGATTACAACCTTAACCTGCTGTTAGTGATTGTTTTTGTGATTACGCGTGTCAACACTGCTGCCAAAATTTTGCACTGATAAGATGTCCCTCACAGTAGAAACATCTACTTTCAAATTAAATTGTAAATGTTTTTACTTTATCACACTTTTTAGACCTTGGAAACGCTGTTCGATTCTTGTAGGGATGTTCACTATCACGCACGACCGCTGAAGAGAAATAGGACAGTAACTAGAACACTGAAAGCTGGAGCACTGTTGTAAACGTATTTTCTAGCCCGAGCGCGCGTGTACATGCTTGTACGTGCGCGTGTCACAGCTCCTGTGTAAGCACATGCAAGCGCTCAGGTTTTATTACCTATTTTTCATTGCTGGCATATATACAAAGTTATAAATAACCGGACAAAACCTTAATTAGGTATACCTGAAGGTGGAACTTCAAGAGGCTGCCTGAACTGCTTTTGTCTTCCTTCAACTTTTTTATTTTGCGCGTAACTCGAGAAAGCCTCATCCAATCGGCTTGTGAACCATCATGCGGACCGTATCCTTGGATCAATGGGCATGTTCTAGCGCTGTGACCAAAGTTGTTGAGCCCATTCCCAGCATCCTGGAATGACCCAAAGAACTTCCAAAATTATCAGTGACGTAGTTACAACCATTTATAAATGATGCTTGTAGGCAAATTTGTTGCGATAATTTCTGAATGCTTCATCCAAATACCTTCACTCTTCAACGCTCTTAAATTGATAATGAAAATTTCGAGCGGTTTCAAACTTAATATGCTGGTGTTTTAAGAAACTGATTACGAGATGACAGAATTACTTTTTTAGTTTGGCTTGAAAGTTGGTGTTTCTCAGTGGAAAGTCTGAATTAATTTAGGGCAGTGTAAGTCCTAATTTGCCATTTTTAGTGAAGAAATTGAGATAGTGCCCATGTAAAAATTATAGAAAACTAAACCAGATTCGCTTCAAACCTTCAATGTTAATATCTAACTGCATTGGAAACTTATGCCGCACTCTGCACTAACATTTATCGGGGCATTGGCGTACAAGGGGATGGAGTTAAACAATACAGGGATACCTTCCTCGGATCGCGCAGCGACGGAAATACATCTAATATGGGGAAAGTTTCCCTTTAAGCAGAGGCTTTATTAAACAATGATGTAGAAGGTTAGAGTAAAGGAGTTGTGCGGGGTAATAAAGTGTTCTCTATACTTGCGTCTTTGTCTACATACCTTGCTGTGCTACGCTTTTCAGTCATTTGTTGCTGTAGATTATTTAACTGCTTCATATACCAGCTGAGTCATTACGGTAGTTTCAAAAGTGCATAATAATGAAATGGATGGGTGGATTGCAGTTAATAAAATTATATAAGAAATGCCTTTTTTTCCTCAAGGAAGAACAAATATTTCAAAATATAGACCTAAAAGGTAAATTATTGCATTAAATGAGACACTTTGTTGGAAGAAAGATGGAAATAGCAATAAGAGCGAAAAATATCATCGGGAGATGTCACTTGCAGGGTCCCGCAAGGGTGACGTCCCTTGCGGGGTCCTAAAAAAATAGCCTAGCGAGGTGATGTCACAAATGGGGTTCTGTCTAGGATCTATGACTCAAGAAATTGTTATGACACGATTGCTAGCTGGCCCAGTGGCTAACACTGAAGTCTGGAGTTTTGAGACTGATCGCGGGTTCTAACCCCACCCTAGGTATGGTTTCTATGTTAATATTCTGTAGAGGACAAACTCCACATATTTAATTTAAATGGCATAGTTTATTATTGCTGAATTCGACCACAGAAGAAGGTGTCTGGAAGCCCATTGACCACTGTGACCGTGGGAGAAAAAGAGCTCGTAAATACAATATATAAAAAATACTAGCATACATGAAACTAGACCAGGTTAACAAGTGATGGACAAAGGGGCACTGCAGTGATTCTACTGGTCCATGTTAATCAGGATCACTAACATGTAAGGGTGTGACACGAAATAAGTAGAGCACAACAGCAAGATTTCTGGTGATTAGGAGCCGTGAACAAAACTCATGCAATCATGACAGTAAAAATACCAGTGCCAAGTACAGAGACGATGCTACACCTTATGAAATGAAATGAAGCCAGATTAGTCATTCTGGAAGATAATTTACGCAGTCGATAGTTTATGGAGGCCTCTAACTGCTGTTAGTAACGCAATCAATCCCTCACAAGTACGGCAGCTTCAGCGTACTTAGATTTTTGGCAGCCTAGCTATTGCCTCTTTTGGATACGGTTGTTTTGTGATACCTGCTCAAGAGGAGCACTGCAGTAGGCCTACTAGCACATGATGGGTCCTCAAACAACCAATCTCACGGATAAACTATGTTGCTGCCGCCGCTGCACTCTCGCTGTAGTGCCACTAGACTCCCGCCACTATATATACTGTTTCACTCTAAGTTGTCTCTGTAAGAGGACTGAACAAGCCACTTGTTGCTAAAGGTTCCCTTTGGAAACTGTCGTGAACTATACTCGTTAGGCAGTGTGCTGCAGTAAAATATTGTATAAATTATGCTCTATAGTTCCGGGACTGAACTGAAACCGAACGTGTATTATTCCTGGTCAGTGTGGCCAGGACAGTTGAGTACGAGACGGGCGGTGACGGGGAGAAGTCATCATGGTTTGGACATTAGCGCTAGTAGGTTATTTTGTTAATTTTTTTTTTTCAGTGTATAATATAGGTGTTTGTGTTTAAGTGCTCTCATGTTTATCTGTAAGGCCCTAGTGTGTGCAAGGGCCTGTGTTTTGGACAGTATTTAACTGTAGGCTAAGTAGCCGGCAGAAAGGAAGGGGGGGGGGTCATGCAGCCCCCCTGTTCATATATTTTATTTCACTCATTAGTAGCAGTGTGCTAGTGAGCTAAAGTGAACTGAAGTTGAGGTGATGTAGTGGAGTAGATTATAAGTTGTATATAAGTTATATATTTTTATATAAGTGAGTTTTTGTCCTTATACTTGCCCTTATACTGTATTAATTACTTGCACTCATGCTTCATAATTTGTATGAAGGCATATTCTGGCCCTAGAGTGGCTGGGTTTTTTTTTTTTCATTGCTAAGTAATATTACCCCTAGACAGCAATGTGAGCAGCCATTATGAGCCAGAACATTTAAGTTACGATATCAAAGTCGTAACAATACTCAAGTGTTTCTCCGCATCTTGTCGTTATCCCCATAACATTCACCTCAAGCTGAAGTAGTTCTTTACAGAGACTTCCTTTCTCTCTTTTTGAAGGCACTCTCTTCCCTTCTTCAGAGAGATGATCTCATCTAGACCTACGCCACACCATCTCACGGATTCGAGACAGTCCTTTTCTCTTGCCGCTTACCGCTACCTCCGTGAGTGCAGGGAAGCTCTCTCGGAAACTTTCAGAAACTTCTTCCAAAAGGAAGAATAAACCGCTGTAATGGCTACTGACAAGTAGTTTAAAAATACACTTGAACAAACACTAGAATATATAAGAAAACATTTCGGTCCTTGAACCTTGATCACTTGTATCATAAAAAAGTCAAGAATGACAGTATATATAGATAATACGATGGGAGAAGAGGATGTGACGAAGAGGAGGATTAAGAGATGCCGTCAGGATCCCATGTGAGGTGGTGGAGCTTAACGTTCTAAATATCATTGGGGAGGTTAAATAAAAAAAAATATTGTTACTTGAGCAAATAATTTATATTTTATTTCTGAATCATAAGTAATAAAGTAAATATATAAGTGCTTAATCACTGAAACTGGTATCAGGAGGTACCACTGAACTGGCAAGTGACATCTTCAGTAACGAACAAAATACCACCACTATCAAGTCGGGCATAAGTCTGACCACACATGAGGGTGCTCGCTGCCTATCCCAGAAGGGTCGAGGATACGGCCACTGTGGCTTCTGTATAAGGTAAGCGTGTGATGTATAACCCACCTGGCTGTTGTCATGATCCAAGCATGATACCCGCTACACCCGTGTCCTGCACCAACATGGTGAAACATTATTCATCAGAGCTCCCACAGACGTGTCAGTATATCTCTTGGCTTCTGTCCTGGTTATACAGGTAATGCCTAATTATCATACAGAGAGCCATTCGTACACAGTATGGTCGCACAGAACTGGACAGGAGACTGATGTAGGTGAAATGAGTGATGCAGGGAGGGAAATGAACATAGGGAGGGGTAGGAATACAATGGAGGAGGGAAAATGTGAAAGTAAAATGTTTAGTGAGAAGGCACATAGGGAGGAGAAAGGAAAAGACTTATTATATGATAAGAGATTCTTCAGGAAATGGGAAAAGTAGAAGTAGAAACACTGTCAGTTGAAGTAGTGGGTGATGATGATGTCAGTACTTTCTGGGGAATGAACCACACCTCCTTGCCTTGTTAAATTATGCAGTTCAGTGAACGTTTGTTTTGCAAATTGTCTCTTTTTTAACTATTGTCGGCAATACTTCATTTGGACTAAGCAATCTTCTGATTTTCTCTTGAGAGAAAAAATACATTGAAGAATGACAAAGTTAATCCCTGTATCAGAAGCAGTGTCTACAGTGATGGGTTCAAGGCCCTAAATTTGCACTCTCTAGGAAGCCATAGAATCTGGGGTAAGTATGAGTGACGTGTACACATTGAAAATTGGTATAAATTACGATTCCGTCATCGCGATCTGAGAGGTATTCCCCGCATATAACTCCAGCCTTATGTACCTTAGTGCACACAACAGTCATTAGCAGTCATAGTTTAGGTTTCTGTTGAGGCATAAAAGATTTAGTACAATTAAAAAAAGGCTTTAGAGCTCGATATACTCAACATATATACTCCTTTAACATAAAACCCCTTATAATGCCCAGGAGCTCTTAATCAATATTAAGCGACCCAGGAGCTAGAACGTAGCTCAAACACCAAAAATATTTTTGCAGCAACAGATATTAAATATATAAAAGTCTTGTAAATTGCCTATGTTGATAAGTACAGTTGTCAAAAAAAAAAAATTCATCATAGGAATATGAAAATTTTTTAAGCATGTATTTTCATCTCTTTGTCAAACAATATCGAGAAACCATAAAAAGATGCCTCATTATTTTTTATTTTTGTTTTTTTTACAGTTATTTTACATCGCTAATTCGGATTATTTTTGAAGTGTGTGAATGGCAATTTGCCAATAATATTGAACTCTTAATCTGTACATGGCTGGTAGCTGCGCCATTCATATTGCCAGATACAAAAACGAAAATAACTTTTTCTTACTGGATCTTAGAGCAGCAGAAACCAAATACAGTTATGAAAAATAAATAAATAAAAACTTACTCTTTTATGGTGTCACGAAAATTGACAAATTTATATATCCTATTTTCATTCATATATAAACAATTTAGTTATTCACGAAATAGTAACAAAAGCATTAAAAACACCTCGGGAAACCAGCCATGCAACCCACATACATAAAATTCATCCATCGTGGTACATTTTCGTGAATTTGTAGCTTTTACGGACAAATCTCTCGCTAACATGGCTTTGTCAAGTGTCTCAAGTCCCTTAAAAGGCACTATATATAAATGGCGATTATAAACGGGCAACACTCCACCCTTGACAAGGTAGCCCAAAAGATGACCAAGCCAGCGCTTGTATCATTGCATTGTGCCCTTCCCAGAAGATTCATTCAACACCTCAGCGATAGAAAATGATGCCAATGACAACAGAAATAAAACATGAATTTACCTTACTGGCGTGTCAACTGTCCCGCGAGCTCTCAACTCTCACTTACCTGCAAGGTAAACAACTCTTGTTATATTAATTTGTACATCTCAGCTCCAGTTTTGCATCCACACTATCAGGAAGTAGTCCCAGTTGCACTCTTTATCCACACTATCAGGAAGTAGTCCCAGTTGCACTCTTTATCCACACTATCAGGAAGTAGCCCCAGTTGCACTCTTTATCCACACTATCAGTAAGTAGCCCCAGTTGCACTCTTTATCCACACCATCAGGAAGTAGCCTCAGTTGCACTCTTTATCCACACTATCAGGAAGTAGCCCCAGTTGCACTCTTTATCCACACTATCAGGAAGTAGCCCCAGTTGCACTCTTTATCCACACTATCAGGAAGTAGCCCCAGTTGCACTCTTTATCCACACTATCAGGAAGTAGCCCCAGTTGCACTCTTCATCCACACCATCAGGAAGTAGCCCCATGATGTAGATCTTAATACTACTGATTGCGAAAAGGATTTAGGAGTTCTGGTTGGCAGTAATTTAAAACCAAGACAACAGTGCATTAGTGTTCGCAATAAAGCTAACAGAATTCTTGGCTTCATATCTAGAAGTATAAATAATAGAAGTCCTCAGGTTGTTCTTCAAGTCTATATATCCTTGGTTAGGCCTCATTTAGACTATGCTGCTCAGTTCTGGTCACCGTATTACAGAATGGATATAAATGCTCTGGAAAACGTACAGAGGATGACAAAGATGATCCCATGTATCAGAAATCTTCCCTATGAGGATAGACTGAGGGCCCTGAATCTGCACTCTCTAGAAAGGCGTAGAATTAGGGGGGGATATGATCGAGGTGTATAAATGAAAAACAGGAATAAATAAAGGGGATGTAAATAGCGTGCTGAAAATTTCCAACCAAGACAGGACTCGTAGCAATGGTTTCAAGTTGGAAAAATTCTGGTTTGGTAATAGAGTTGTGGATGAGTGGAACAAACTCCCGAGTACAGTTATTCAGGCTATAACGTTGTGTAGTTTTAAAAATAGGTTAGATAAATACATGAGTGGGTGTGAGTTTGACCTGACTAGCTTGTGCTGCTGGGTCTGGTGCCGTGCTCCTTCCTTTAGTGGAGATGATCAGACTGGGTGGGTCATTGGGCTAATCCGGGGGGGGGGGGTCATTGGTCTAATCCGGGGGGGGACATGGACCTGCTCCGCATGGGTCAGTAGGCCTGTTGCAGTGTTCCTTCTTTCTTATGTTCTTATCCACACTATCAGGAAGTAGCCTTCAGCCATCACTTTAGGAAAGTATCATCAGGTACACCTTTCATTCCACACTATCAATTAATTACCAGACGCATACCTTTCAGCCAGCACTTTCAGGAAATATCCCCAGGTATACCATTCATGCAGCACTTTCAGAAAGTAACTCCTTTATGCTGCATTTCTGCAAGTGTTCTCATCCCAGGAGTCATAAAGTTAAGATTTTTTAACAATTATTTGGTGAGGCCTGGTCATGGAGCGGACCGGGCAGGGTATTGACTCCCAGAACACCCTCCAGATAGCAGGTATGCCAAATGAATAATTCTTAAGGTACAGTATAGCTAAGATTATTTTCCTTTAACTGCATAAAATTAAAGTTACCTTCCCATGATGGCAGATGATGCGTGGATGACAAAGACAGGTGGTGGTGGGAGCCAGGTGGTGCTGAGGCCCGCCCGTCTTAATCTAAACAGATGTGGCAAAGTAGACTCGCACTAAAGTCATGATCTGACCTTTGTTAGGAACACTTTTGTTAGGAAATTTAGGTTATCAATACTTTTATTATGAGCACTTGCAAGTGTATATTACGAACAGTTCCATCAACAATTGTGTACTTTTCTTGAACACCTGATGCACGTTTCTGCACTTTTGTAAGCACTTAGTTCTCGACACTTATGAAACACTCGTCACTAATACTTAATTTTTAACATCCGTCACCACAAGGTATGATACACGCGCCTCGTCAACAGTTATTGCTTGACTGGCTTCAAACTTCCGACTACACGAGAGTCGTTTAGGTTGATGTTGCCATTACTCCAGCAGGCAGGAATTATTCAGTCCATACAAGAGGGCTTAAAATGCACCAAGATGCACACCTGTCGGTGTATATGTATTGACAGATACAGAGCTTTGTGTATATTCATAGAGATACATAGTGTATATATACCAAGATATACACCTCGGTGTGCCTTTCAAAAGATGTGAGGACACTTAACAGTCAATAATATTCGTCAGGAAGCAGGACAAGTGTCTTCTGTTATGGGTCTTTATCACATAGATGACCCGTTTAACATGTAACAGTCAGTGTGCAGCCTGATACACTAGACGAGTTTGTCTCCCAGTGTGTGTGTGTGTGTGTGTGTGGGGGGGGGGGTGCCGAATAGGTAAAACTTGCGATTTTGGCTTAAATAGCAACGCTCTTCTTGCTGAATAAGACTTAAAAATTAGGGTATGCAATAATTTCGCAAAAATCATTCTGAACCTAACGAAAAAATATATATTTCTTTGTGTTTATTTTATTATTATTAACACACTGGCCGATTCCCACCAAGGTAGGGTGGCCCGAAAAAGAAAAACTTTCACCATCATTCACTCCAACACTCTCTTGCCAGAAGGGTGCGTTACACTACAGTTTTTAAACTGCAACATTAACACCCCTCCTTTAGTTTGTATATTAATGTGTTTGTATATTAATGAATTATTGTGAACTTATCCAAAATATATTAAGTTGAATTAGGCTAAATTAAATTGCGTTTGTTATAATAAGGTTAGGTAAGTTTTCTAAGGTTCTTTTGGTACAAAATTATTAATTCTTTCATTAACATAAATGAAAAAAAATATATCTTTAAACGCATAAAATATTAGGAAGAACTTAATTTTAAACGAGTTCTTGCTAATTGACCAGTTTTACCTATTCGGCACGACACGCACACACACAATATTAATATATTAATATATATATACATATAACACACTGGCCGTCTCCCAACGAGACTGGGTGACCCGAGAAAGAAAAAACATTCTAAATTTTTCTTTTTATATTAGTAAGTTATACAGGAGAAAGGGTCACTAGTCCCTCGCTCCCAGTATTTTAGTCGCCTCTTATGACGTGTATCGCTAACGAAGGAAAGAATCTTCTCCACATCCCCATGTATATGCAACAAGGCTTCAGAATAACGCTACAGGAAGCATACATGATGAATTTTGGGCTTATCATGGATTAATATACTCCACGTGCAAAAAAAAAAAAAAAATTGAAAATGCTGACTATAAATTCAGTTTCGGTTTTATTTCTGCTTCGGATTATTTATTTTTATTATACTTTGTTATGCTTCAAAAATATACACTGTATATTATGTGTTTAGCAAACATGTTACGTGTGTGAGTCTAAGTAACACGCTACTTGTGTGTGGAAATTAACACACTACTTGTGTGTAACAGAAGAGTCAAGCAACATGCTACTTGTGTGTGAAAGAGTCAAGTAACACGCTACTTGTGTGTGAGTGTGTCAAGTAACATGCTACTTAACCAAACCATACCCCCGGCCGGGACTGAACCCGCGGTCATAGAGTCTCAAAACTCCGGCCCGTCGCGTTAGCCACTAGACCAGATAGCCACAATAAGATTCATCCAACTAGGTATATTTCTACACCATAGAAAGGTTAGCACAGGCACCTCTGTGACCACAAATGCAAGTTTTTACAGACGAATCTCCAGCTAGCGTGGCCGTGACGAACTCTAGCTCAAGTTCCTTCACTTCACGATTTCTTGAAACATGCTACTTGTGTGTGAAAGTGTCAAGCAACACTCCACTTGTGTGTGAAAGTCAAGCAAATACGTTAAAACAATTTTAAGGAGTGAATGACGTAATTACTAGTAATGTACAGCACTAGCTGAGTAACATTAATTGATTTATTCTGCATTATCATTTATTATCACTAATTCAGCAGGTAGTTAAAATTCAGTAGATAAGGCAATCAGTCCCTCAGAATTTGCAGAACTACACACCGAGGACAGTGGAAGACGAGATAATCAGTCCCTCGGTCTTGAAGCAGGTGTTCACTGTCTTCCGTGTACAGTTCTGCAAGACTGAGGGACTGATTACCTCATCTCCTGGCTTCGTATATCATTTAAAATTAAGTGCTTTTGATCCAAGGAATCTGCGGTACCTTCCTTCTCTTTGGATCGAACTGGATTTCATCCCAGTTCCCTGATGCTTTATGACCCTTACTGGTTTAGCGCTTACCCGTAATAATAATAATAATAATAATAATAATAATAATAATAATAATAACAATAATAATAATAATAATAATAATAAAACAAATTGTCATAACATAAATAATAACTCACTTTATGTGTTCAGATACACACCTAGATGGCGCCACCTCATATATCAGAAACATTGAATAAAGTGTATTAGTCGCTTCCAAGGCCAGAGTATTTCATTGGAAGTACAAGGCGAATTAATGGCATTTGATGTGGGCACAAAACTAGCAGTTTGTCCCCAAGAGTTACTGAAGCATTTCAGCCTAACTGAAGTCGTGATCTGGAGTGATAATGAGGCTGTCGTCCAGTGGCTGAGGAATGATAGAGTAAATTGGTTTATGTGTAAAAACAGGTGGCTGACATCAGAGATGTAGTTTGATTATGTCTTGTATCATATCCCTACCAAAGAAAACCCAGCTGATATGTTTCCTCGTGGCGTCCCTCTCAAGAAATTCCTGGGTAATGAATTATGATTCCATGGGCCCAGCTGGTTGTCAAATAAAAGTGACTGGCCGGAACAGTTTGCTTAAATATAGTAGATGCCCTAAGTTAGCAATTGATGAGACTAGATATAGTTCATGGGACAAACTTTTGAAAGTGACATCTCTTGTTTTAAAGTTGCTTAAGATAAAGAAAGTGAAGTATGAGTTCTCTGTATCTCTAACATTCTGGGTAAAGAAAGTGTAAAGGGAAGTCTTCTCAGATGATTATAAATTTCTGGAATCTTCAAAGAAGCCTGACTTAGTTCGGACTCTAGGACTTCACCTGGACTCAGACAACATTACGAGATGTGTAGTAATGCTCCAAAATCACTGTCAGAAGGTACTGTACAACCTATATTGATACCTTAGATCCTTAACTGATTAGGTTAATTGTTGATATGGTCCACAATCACGTGTTTCACGGTGGAGTCTGGGACACTATGTTACATCCGATAGTCTTACAGGATACCTCAAGGAAGACAGTGTGTGAAGAAACACTTGAAACACTGTTTCATCTGTTGCTGTAGATAAGCGACCTTACCGCTACCCTGGGCCACCACCATACCCTGTCTACAGGATGCAACACATCGCTCACATGGAGGTGACTGACTATTCTGGGCCCATCATTCTGACAAAACACAGGACAAAATCCCCATCAGAGTTCATGTGTGCCTCTTTATGAGAGGCTTGCCGGTATCGTGAGATATCTGAAGAAGAATCTCCACCATAAAAGGATCAATTTAGAAAAATTCAAAACAATGGTCATCTCAAACTACGTCAGCTATGTTCTAGGATATATAGGCTAAAAGTGTTGAGCTCATCTCATCTGCGAATGTCGACTTGAACCAATACCTCCTATGCAAGATAATGATGTTTTGGAAGATCCTATCTACCTTGAGTCTGGCGGAAGCTCAACCATCTCGATGGTATCATTGAACACTGAGAGTCTGGCATGAAGATTATCCTACATCACTGAGAGAACGTTTCTATGGGACTGAGGCCTCTGATAACAAGAAGTCACTGCAAATAGTTGATATTGTAATAACTGATGATGATGGTTCGAGGTCCAGATGTCCACTAGGGAAGACAGTGGCCATGCAACCGGATATGAGTGATACGGTGAGGACAGTTAAATTCCTAAATAAAGGAGCTGTTCATACCCAAACAAGGTAGCTCCTTTAGAATTACACTGTCCAGAGAAAGAAACCATGACCCTTCATAAGATACCAGCAGCCAACTTACGACCCAAACGTCGGCAAGCAGGCTAACTCAAACAGCCAACCTGCCTTCCGTGTGGAAACACTAGTGTTTATCAGTTCTAAACGAAGCTATTTGACCTGAGCTGTTAAAACTGGGATGGGGGCATTAGGGAATAGTGTTAGAGATGGAAGATATGCTTTGCTTCAAGAAACTGTTGAGGGGCTTCTGTAATGCCATGTTTAACTTAGACCTTGATTGTAAATTAAATAAATTAAAAGTGCCTAGCTAAATATATTGTAAGTGTCTAGATTAATATTGTAGTTTAGACAGTTAGGGTTAACTAGTTAACTAGCCTAAGGTACAGCCTTTATATCACTTCTGTGGGGCCACAATATGGCAATATAGTGCCAGGCCTTCAGTTTGAATCTCGGGCACGAAGTCAGTCACTTCTGCAGACCAGTGTTGGACTGACCCATACCATTATGTGAAATTAAATCACGCGATAATTCCGGAATTTTTTGCAGTACCCTCAAACCTATAATGAAGACTCAGTGTCTCATTCATTTCAGTCAGACGCAGTACACCAACACGTCAAGTCCAAGGAATTTCCACATTGAAATCCTCAAGAAGAAACCTGGTTCAGCAGCCCATACTTTAAATAACCCCCATTTACACACAGGTTTTCCAGGTAAGTGTTAGAAATTGGGCAATTATTGTAAAAATTCAGGTTTTACTGGTCTTACCGAGGGCCGTTCTGTGGATCCAGTGTTGCGTGCGGGCAGCATGAAGATACATCAGTGAATCAACATCAGTCTACACACTGGTAAGTGTATACCGGTGTGCATTTTTCCCACAGCCTCATAGGGTAAGGTCGATGCATTTAGGTTATACAAGGTGCAGGGTGGCTAGCTCTGGGAGTGGATTTTGATTGACGTGATATTTAATTAGTGTCAGTCAGGTAAACACCTCTCGACAATCATCTTCAAACCCTAAATACTGGTGTACCTTAACTGGAGGCATTTTTTAATGAATTTTGGGCTGTTTGGGTTCCAATTTGTCAAATTTTTGCTAGTCTTGTCGAAATGGAATTTTAAAAAAATCAAAATCAAATATCTTTCTTACAGGATTGTAGAGAATTTTATATAGACAGCAACTGACAAGAATATTACAAAAGAATAAAAATTCGAGGTTTTATTGTGTTCAGAGTTCAATAGAGATATTTAATATTTTCTCAAAAATTTTCGTTTACTACTTGAGAACACCTTATTCAATTAGCGTCAAATTTTCAACTCCTGTGTAATGTATCTTAGGCAAGTTTCCTGGAACTATTTACATGCCTGTCAGCCTTATGCACAAATCTACAATATCATTCTCAAATTTTATTTCCCTGCGAGAGGTGGAGATAGGCTTCAGAATTTTAACACTGATGTATTTTCCTTAGTAGAATGTCCGTGTATTTAATGGGGTATTATTGTACTTTATTCCTTCTCGCCTTGATGTCATGAGATTTAATCCAAGAAATTGGGCTCGCACATAGGAGAGAGAAGCTTATGACAAGTTTCCGACCGACTTGGACCATCTACGAGTCTCACAAACACAGGAAGGTGAGGGAGCCAATAAATATAGGAAAAAGAGACAGAGATGGGACAAAGAAGAAGAAAGAAAGAAGTGGAAAAGTAGTAGTAAAGGTGATGCTGGTAGTGGTTGTAGTAGTAGTAGTGGCAGTGGTAGTAGAAAGCAAAGGAAGTAGTGCTAGACAAAAAGGGAAATGGAGCGGTGAAGTGGTGGTAGTAGTAGTAGTAATGGATTAGTAGTAGAAATGGAGTAAGTCTAAGAAAAAAAAGCACTAAAGGAGAGCTAATGGTCCACAAGCGTGGAGCCAAAAACACAGGAAGGATGCGGATGGGGGTAAACTGAAGGACAGAACACACCTATGCAGAAGAAAGGAAGACAAAGAAAAATAATAAAGGAAAGATCAGGTGCAGTCACAAGCGAGTGTTCTGAGGTCTGCAGCATTTCACAAAGTAAAGAGAAAGGAATTCCACAGGCAACATGACCCCAACAACTTCATATAGCGCCTGAGGAATATCCAATGACTGATGCATCGTATGAAATGTATGGATCGTTTTAGGGCTTAATCTGTATTGGCACGAATTTTGTTGGATTCTGTCTAATACCTGGAAAATACATCTTCTGGTCAGCATTAAACTTTAAGTGCTGATGTGTTTTCCTCACAGGAAACAATCACTTAATGTTATATGTGAAAGTTATTATGTGCAAATTGCATTCATCTAATAGGTTGCTTGGAAATAATTAAGGAATTTTTTTTTTTTATCAGAAGTCACTGTTTTTTCGAGGTTTAATTTACTTAATATTCTTTTATGTATCCATAATATCCCAGCGAGAGTGCAGAAGAATGGTGGGGAAGGTGTTGTGGGAGAGTGTGCAGGAGAATGGTGGGGAAGGAAGGTGGAGGTGTGGTGGGTGAGTGTGTAGGAGAATGGTGGGGAAGGTGTGGTGGGTGAGTGTGCAGGAGAATGGTGGGGAAGGTGTGGTGGGTGAGTGTGCAGGAGAATGGTGGTGGAGAAGGTGTGGTGGGTGAGTGTGCAGGAGAATGGTGGGGAAGGTGTGGTGGGTAAGGTGTAGGAGAATGGTGAGTGTGCAGGAGAATGGTGGGGATGGAAGGTGGAGGTGTGGTGGGTGAGTGTGTAGGAGAATGGTGGGGAAGGTGTGGTGGGTGAGTGTGCAGGAGAATGGTGGGGAAGGTGTGGTGGGTGAGTGTGCAGGAGAATGGTGGTTAAGGTGTGGTGGGTGAGTGTGCAGGAGAATGGTGGGGAAGGTGTGGTGGGTGAGTGTGCAGGAGAATGGTGGGGAAGGAAGGTGGAGAAGGTGTGGTTGGTGAGTGTGCAGGAGAATGGTGGGGAAGGAAGGTGGAGAAGGTGTGGTGGGTAAGTGTGTAGGAGAATGGTGGGGAAGGCGTGGTGGGTGAGTGTGCAGGAGAATGGTGGGGAAGGAAGGTGGAGGTGTGGTGGGTGTGTAGGAGAATGGTGGGGAAGGTGTGGTGGGTGAGTGTGCAGGAGAATGGTGAGGAAGGTGTGGTGGGTGAGTGTGCAGGAGAATGGTGGTTAAGGTGTGGTGGGTGAGTGTGCAGGAGGATGGTGGGGAAGGTGTGGTGGGTGAGTGTGCAGGAGAATGGTGGGGAAGGAAGGTGGAGAAGGTGTGGTTGGTGAGTGTGCAGGAGAATGGTGGGGAAGGAAGGTGGAGAAGGTGTGGTGGGTAAGTGTGTAGGAGAATGGTGGGGAAGGAAAGTGGAGGTGTGGTGGGTGAGTGTGCACGAAAATGGTGGGGAAGGCGTGGTGGGTGAGTGTGCAGGAGAATGGTGGGGAGGGAAGGTGGAGATGGTGTGGTAGGTGAGGGTGCAGGAGAATGGTGGGGAGGGAAGGTGGAGAAGGTGTGGTGGGTGAGTGCAGGAGAATGGTGGGGAGGGAAGGTGGAGAAGGTGTGGTGGGTGAGTACAGGAGAATGGTGGGGAGGGAATGTGGAGAAGGTGTGATGGGTGAGTGCAGGAGAATGGTGGGGAGGGAAGGTGGAGAAGGTGTGGTGGGTGAGTGTGCAGCAGAATAGTGGGGAGGGAAGGTGGAGAAGGTGTGGTGGGTGAGTGTGCAGGAGAATGGTGGGGAGGGAAGGTGGAGGTGTGGTGGGTGAGTGTGTAGGAGAATGGTGGGGAGGGAAGGTGGAGAAGGTGTTGTGGGTAAATGTGCAGGAGAATGGTGGGGAGGGAAGGTGGAGAAGGTGTGGTGGGTAAGTGTGCAGGAGAATGGTGGGGAGGGAAGGTGGAGAAGGTGTGGTGGGTAAGTGTGCAGGAGAATGGTGGGGAGGGAAGGTGGAGAAGGTGTGGTGGGTAACTGTGCAGGTGAATGGTGGGGAGGGAAGGTGGAGAAGGTGTGGTGGGTAAGTGTGCAGGAGAATGGTGGGGAGGGAAGGTGGAGAAGGTGTGGTGGGTAAGTGTGCAGGAGAATGGTGGGGAGGGAAGGTGGAGGTGTGGTGGGTGAGTGCAGGAGAATGGTGGGGAGGGAAGGTGGAGGTGTGGTGGGTGAGTGTGTAGGAGAATGGTGGGGAGGGAAGGTGGAGAAGGTGTTGTGGGTAAATGTGCAGGAGAATGGTGGGGAGGGAAGGTGGAGAAGGTGTGGTGGGTAAGTGTGCAGGAGAATGGTGGGGAGGGAAGGTGGAGAAGGTGTGGTGGGTAAGTGTGCAGGAGAATGGTGGGGAGGGAAGGTGGAGAAGGTGTGGTGGGTAAGTGTGCAGGTGAATGGTGGGGAGGGAAGGTGGAGAAGGTGTGGTGGGTAAGTGTGCAGGAGAATGGTGGGGAGGGAAGGTGGAGAAGGTGTGGTGGGTAAGTGTGCAGGAGAATGGTGGGGAGGGAAGGTGGAGGTGTGGTGGGTGAGTGCAGGAGAATGGTGGGGAGGGAAGGTGGAGAAGGTGTGGTGGGTGAGTGCAGGAGAATGGTGGGGAGGGAAGGTGGAGAGGGTGTGGTGGGTGAGTGCAGGAGAATGGTGGGGAGGGAAGGTGGAGAAGGTGTGGTGGGTGAGTGCAGGAGAATGGTGGGGAGGGAAGGTGGAGAAGGTGTGGTGGGTAAGTGTGCAGGAGAATGGTGGGGAGGGAAGGTGGAGGTGTGGTGGGTGAGTGTGTAGGAGAATGGTATGTATAATCTTAAATAAAGGTGGAAAAATAAACACAATTGCAGTATAACGCGATTATTAGCAACGTTTCGCCCAACACAGTGGACTTTATCAGGTCACAAACAGATCTACCTGACTCTCCACACTATATATGCTCATGTACTCTTCACCCAGGTTGATCTGTTTGTGACTTGATAAAGTCCACTGTGTGGGCGAAACGTTGTCAACAAACAATCGCATTATATTGCATGTGTTTATTTTTCCATCGTTACGGTATTTTACATCATTTATCTCCATGCTTACTTGAAAATACTTTCTTTCATTCTTGCATAGTGACTCACTTTCTTAAAAGTGAGAAAAAATTTGAGTAATTTTGGCGTGTAGGTCCCAATTTGATTTTTTTGGGAGGAAGACATTAGGAAAAAAACACTACTTTTCATGCGATAATTCTAAATATTGCATCTGATTATCAACAACACTTCTATATGTTAATGCAACATATGAGCAACTTCAAGTTTAATATTTTCTTTTATTTTAAAATATTGGCCCCTTTGGTCTCTTTGAAAGATTTTAATTAGATATGGGATGTGTTTGCCTTGATTTAATATTCTTAATGGAGGAATTTTAATATTAGTTTCTATATGACTTGTGTATGCCTCTTCTTATTCTCTTCAGATCTTCAGTGTTAAATATTTAACTGCATTAGCAATTATGCCTCACTCTGCACTATTCCAATCTCAGAGCGACCTGAATACATATAATTACCCCATCTATGTGGCGATACAGAATAAATACAATGACTCTTGGTGATAATAATGATGTCTTTATTATTACAAGTACATTAACAAGGTATACAGACTATAGCTGACATCAGTGACATACTAATATATAGAAAGCACCTTATTATGCAGAGCATTTCGAGTAAATTAGGTCAATTTTGTCCCAGGATGCTACCGGCACCCAGGTACCCGTTTTACTGATGGGTGAACATAGACAACAGGTGCAACGAAACACGCCCAATGTTTCAACCCTCACCGGGAGTCGGACCCGGACTCTCGCCGTGTGAAGTGAGAGCTTTTGCCAGCAGGCCACGGTGGCCTGGTGGCAAGTATTACTATACATGACGTATTAACTAGGAAATCACAACTGAAAAAAACTTTTATCTCTACTGTTGGTGTATCTCATCTCACCTCTTCTCCACCTCTTACATCTATTTCATCAACCTTTTCCTATTTCTCCTTCATACCTCATTCGCCCCATCTACATGCTAGATTAATACATATAAGCCTGGCAGTAGTAATCGTGTATAATATTGACATATTAATGTCTAAGAAATGTGTGCAAGAATTGGGTATCTTTATTCAGAAGTCTTTCGCCAACCAGTGGCTTTTATCAATTCAGTACAGAGGTTACTTCAAAGTGTCGAAACTTGGGACAGAAGCAGACGAGGTAATCAGTCGTTCAGTCTAGATGGTGTTTACACTTAAGTCTTAACGAATCTAAAGCACAGTAAGGAAGATGGTAGCTTATGTAAGAGTCAAATGAGGTGTTGCAGGTGAAGACACTGTCACCGCTGCTGGGTGAGGAAACCTCTTCAGAAGAAAGATACCCAGGTGTTGCACATCTGTTTTATTCATCAATTTGTAGGCATTACATGACATTACATCTACAACCATACCTGTCTGACACAGCAACACTATGGAATTTTGTTACAGTGCACAGCTTTAACCTGTTTGCTGGCCTCTCGCTCAGCTCTTGGTCATAATGTAATTCCAGTCGGCCCACACTGGACATGTCTTCGCTACACCTCGTCTGACTCCCATATAAGCGACCATCTTCCTCCGTATGCTTCAGATTCATCAAGATTACAGTGATGAACACCTTCACCAAGACTGAGAGACTGATTACCTCGTTTTATACTGTCTCCAGTTTCAACAATTTCAAGTAACCTCTTTACTGAATTGACAGTCACTGGTAGGGAAACCAATAAATAAATATATCGAAGTGTTGTATATGTCTTACTACATACAAGGCTCCCTCTCCTCCATCTTCATAACAATTTATAAGACACTCTCTGCATTATAATAATGATTGATATATGAAAATATATAAACATATATATATGTAAAGTTTTATTCTTAGTTTAAAAGTATATAGAGATGTAGCTACTAAAACAAGAAAAATATGTAGAGACCTCGTGACACAGACCTCGTCTTCCAGATCTTTTGTTCTAAATCTCGTTTTCCGGACCTGGCGTTTCAGACCTGGTGTTTCGGACCTGGTGTTCCAGACCTTGTCTTCCAGATCTCGTCTTCCAGATCTCGTCTTCCAGATCTCGTCTTCCAGATCTCGTCTTCCAGACCTCGTCTTCCAGACCTCGTCTTTCAGACCTCGTCTTCCAGATCTCGTCTTCCAGACCTCGTCTTCCAGATCTCGTCTTCCAGACCTCGTCTTCCAGATCTCGTCTTCCAGACCTCGTCTTCCAGACCTCGTCTTCCAGACCTCGTCTTCCAGACCTCGTCTTTCAGACCTCGTCTTTCAGACCTCGTCTTTCAGACCTCGTCTTTTAGACCTCGTCTTCCAGACCACGTCTTTCAGACCTCGTCTTCCAGACCACGTCTTTCAGACCAAGTCTTTCAGACCTCGTCTCAAAAATATTTTCCCTATGTCGATAGATAGGGGATGGATGGATGAGTGGCTGAGTGAACGAGAGAGTGGATGATTAGGTGGATGGATGAGTGAATGGATGGATCAGTGGGTTGATGTATCAGTGGACGGATTAATGAATGAATTTCTGGACGAATGGATGTTTGGACGGATGGATCGACTTGGGTTTACACCTAGATACGTAAATGGATGGACGTGGGTGGCTTGGTGGGTAGATAGAAGGATGGATGTGAGTGGCTTGGTGGGTGGATAGAAGGATGGATGAAGGGCTGGCAGCAAAGCTGGCTGGAGAGGCTAGGGTCACGCCTCTCATATAAGAAAAAGGGGACGCAAAATCTCCTTTTAAAATCCTCACCGATGGGGTTAGATCCCTCATAAATATCTGGCAAGATTTATATAGCCCCAACGACCTCTGATCCGTCTCTCCATCATGATACACGCTACCTATCCCTCACTAGGCAGGGAGAGAAGGAGGGGAGACTGGAGGAGGAGAGAAGGGAAGGTGTTATGGAAGTTTGGATAGATGGATGGAGGGACGGAGAGAAGGAAGACAGAAGGGAAGGAGGGAGAGATGGAGGTCGATAGGGAGTGAGGGAGGGAGACAGGTGGAACAAAGTAAATAAGGAATCGAGGAATTAAGAGAAAGACGGAAAGAGGTAGAGGTAGTGGGAGTGAAATTGGGGGAAGAATAGAGAGTGAGGAAGGGAGGGAGGAATGAAAGAATGGAAGAGACAGAGCTTAGACGGGAAGGAGGCAGAGAGAGAGAGAATGGTAGAAAGAAATGGTGATAAAAGAGAGAGAGGGAGATATAAAGGGGAAAGTTAGCGAAAGACAGGTCAAATGAAGAACAAAAAGAACCACAGACAGGTCAAGTGAAGAACAAAAAGAGCCACAGACAGGTCAAGTGAAGAACAAAAAGAGCCACAGACAGGTCAAGTGAAGAACAAAAAGAGCCACAGACAGGTCAAGTGAAGAACAGGTCAATTGAAGAACAAAAAGAGCCACAGACAGGTCAAGTGAAGAACAAAGAGAGCCACAGACAGGTCAAGTGAAGAACAAAAAGAGCCACAGACAGGTCAAGTGAAGAACAAAAAGAGCCACAGACAGGTCAAGTGAAGAACAAAAAGAGCCACAGACAGGTCAAGTGAAGAACAAGAAGGCAGCCACAGACAGGTCAAGTGAAGAACAAGAAGACAGCCACAGACAGGTCAAGTGAAGAACAAGAAGACAGCCACAGACAGGTCAAGTGAAGAACAAGAAGACAGCCACAGACAGGTCAAGTGAAGAACAAGAAGACAGCCACAGACAGGTCAAGTGAAGAACAAGAAGACAGCCACAGACAGGTCAAGTGAAGAACAAAAAGACAGCCACAGACAGGTCAAGTGAAGCACAAGTAGACAGCCACAGACAGGTCAAGTGAAGAACAAGTAGACAGCCACAAACAGGTCAAGTGAGGAACAAGAAGACAGCCAAAGACAGGTCAAGTGAAGAACAAGAAGACAGCCACAAACAGGTCAAGTGAGGAACAAGAAGACAGCCAAAGACAGGTCAAGTGAAGAACAAGAAGACAACCACAAACAGGTCAAGTGAGGAACAAGAAGACAGCCACAGACAGGTCAAGTGAAGGTCACCTGTGTTCTCCATATCGAAGCATTTAACAAAGTAATTTAACAAACCAAGAGTAACTAAACAAAACAAGACTAACACAAACATCAACACTAACACAAGAAAGACTAACTCAGGCATCAACACTATCACAAGAAATACTAACTCAGGAATCAACACTAACACAAGAAATGCTAACTCAGGCATCCACACTAACAAGAAATACTAACTCAGGCATCAACACTAACACAAGACTAACTCAGGCATCATCACTATCACAAGAAATACTAACTCAGGCATCAACACTAACACAAGAAATGCTAACTCAGGCATCAACACTAACAAGAAATACTAACTCAGGCATCAACACTAACAAGAAATGCTAACTCAGGCATCAACACTAACAAGAAATACTAACTCAGGCATCAACACTAACACAAGAAATACTAACTCAGGCATCAACACTAACACAAGAAAGACTAACTCAGGCATCAACACTAACAAGAAATACTAACTCAGGCATCAACACTAACACAAGAAAGACTAACTCAGGCATCAACACTAACACAAGAAATACTAACTCAGGCATCAACACTAACACAAGAAAGACTAACTCAGGCATCAACACTAACAAGAAATACTAACTCAGGCATCAACACTAACACAAGAAAGACTAACTCAGGCATCAACACTAACAAGAAATACTAACTCAGGCATCAACACTAACGCAAGAAAGACTAACTCAGGCATCAACACTAACACAATACTAACTCAGGCATCAACACTAACACAATACTAACTCAGTCATCAACACTAACACAATACTAACTCAGTCATCAACACTAACACAAGAAAGACTAACTCAGGCATCAACACTAACACAATACTAACTCAGGCATCAACACTAACACAATACTAACTCAGGCATCAACACTAACACAATACTAACTCAGTCATCAACACTAACACAATACTAACTCAGTCATCAACACTAACACAAGAAAGACTAACTCAGGCATCAACATTAACACAATACTAACTCAGGCATCAACACTAACGCAATACTAACTCAGTCATCAACACTAACACAAGAAAGACTAACTCAGGCATCAACATTAACACAATACTAACTCAGGCATCAACACTAACACAATACTAACTCAGTCATCAACACTAACACAAGAAAGACTAACTCAGGCATCAACATTAACACAATACTAACTCAGGCATCAACACTAACGCAATACTAACTCAGTCATCAACACTAACACAAGAAAGACTAACTCAGGCATCAACACTAACACAATACTAACTCAGTCATCAACACTAACACAAGAAAGACTAACTCAGGCACCAACACTAACACGCGAAATACTAACTCAGGCACCAACACTAACACAAGACTAACTCAGGCATCATCACTATCACAAGAAATACTAACTCAGGCATCAACACTAACACAAGAAATGCTAACTCAGGCATCAACACTAACAAGAAATACTAACTCAGGCATCAACACTAACACAAGAAATGCTAACTCAGGCATCAACGCTAACAAGAAATACTAACTCAGGCATCAACACTAACACAAGAAATGCTAACTCAGGCATCAACACTAACAAGAAATACTAACTCAGGCATCAACACTAACACAAGAAATACTAACTCAGGCATCAACACTAACACAAGAAAGACTAACTCAGGCATCAACACTAACACAAGAAATACTAACTCAGGCATCAACACTAACACAAGAAATACTAACTCAGGCATCAGCACTAACACAAGAAATACTAACTCAGGCATCAACACTAACACAAGAAATGCTAACTCAGGCATCAACACTAACAAGAAATACTAACTCAGGCATCAACACTAACACAAGAAATGCTAACTCAGGCATCAACACTAACAAGAAATACTAACTCAGGCATCAACACTAACACAAGAAATGCTAACTCAGGCATCAACACTAACAAGAAATACTAACTCAGGCATCAACACTAACACAAGAAATACTAACTCAGGCATCAACACTAACACAAGAAATACTAACTCAGGCATCAGCACTAACACAAGAAATACTAACTCAGGCATCAACACTAACACAAGAAATACTAACTCAGGCATCAGCACTAACACAAGAAATACTAACTCAGGCATCAACACTAACACAAGAAAGACTAACTCAGGCATCAGCACTAACACAAGAAATACTAACTCAGGCATCAACACTAACACAAGAAATACTAACTCAGGCATCAACACTAACACAAGAAATACTAACTCAGGCATCAACACTAACACAAGAAATACTAACTCAGGCATCAACACTAACACAAGAAATACTAACTCAGGCATCAACACTAACACAAGAAATACTAACTCAGGCATCAACACTAACACAAGAAATACTAACTCAGGCATCAACACTAACACAAGAAATACTAACTCAGGCATCAACACTAACACAAGAAATACTAACTCAGGCATCAACACTAACACAAGAAATACTAACTCAGGCATCAACGCTAACACAAGGAATACTAACTCAGGCATCAACACTAACACAAGAAATACTAACTGAGGCATCAACACTAACACAAGACTAACTCAGGCATCAACACTATCACAAGAAAGACTTACTCATGCATCAATATAAACGTAACCAACTAACTGAATCAACAAAACTAAGACAAACTGGTCGCTCCATTCAGAAAAACTTAAAAGACTTTAAGGTCACTAAGACAACTGTATCTGTTATTGTTAAGACCATAGTTATTTATCTCATCAGCTGGTGCATAGTTATTTATCTCACCAGCTGGTCCATAGTTATTTATCTCACCAGCTGGTCCATAGTTATTTATCTCACCAGCTGGTCCATAGTTATTTATCTCACCAGCTGGTCCATAGTTATTTATCTCACCAGCTGGTCCATAGTTATTTATCTCACCAGCTGGTCCATAGTTATTTATATCACCAGCTGATCCATAGTTATTTATCCCACCAGCTGGTCCATAGTTATTTATCTCACCAGCTGGTCCATAGTTATTTATATCACCAGCTGGTCCATAGTTATTTATCTCACCAGCTGGTCCATAGTTATTTATCTCACCAGCTGGTCCATAGTTATTTATCTCACCAGCTGGTCCATAGTTATTTATCTCACCAGCTGGTCCATAGTTATTTATATCACCAGCTGATCCATAGTTATTTATATCACCAGCTGATCCATAGTTATTTATCTCACCGTTTCGCTCTTCAGGAGCTTTGTCAAGCTGGCTTGACAAAGCTCCTGGAGAGCGAAACGTTGCAACAATAAAATCTAATATTACTTACACATGTGTCCTTTTACCTAACATATAATAATAATTATAATAATAATAAAACTGTTTCTACAAGTACATGATACAGCTTATATAGATGACATCATTAATATACTATATAGAAAGCCTCTGGTTATTCAGAGCATTTCGGGCAATTAAGGTGAATTTTGTCCCCAGGATGCGACCCACACCAGTCGACTAACTCCCAGGTACCTACTTACTGCTAGGTAAACAGGAAGAGCAGGTACCTTGATGAGACACCCCCAATATTTCCACCCGTTCCGGGGATCGAACCCTGACATCAATGAAAGGATAGATTTGAGAGGGACCTGCTTAGCACGGGCCACTAGACTTGCTACAGTACATATCAGTTTTACATTCTTGCCTCCGTAGATGAACCTTTCAAATGCTTCAGATTTATATTACTGAGGACTATGAAGCTGACCTCCCCCCAGGCTGAGGGTCTGACTGCCTCAAAGCTATTTCAACGAGGGTGATGAACTGGTTATATCGTACTCTTCTTCTTCTTCTTCTTCTTCTTCTTCTGCTGCTGCTGCTGCTGCTTCCTCTGTATTTGACTGATAAAGCCCACTATGTAGACGAAACGTTTCGGAATAGATAATTGCTGCACACGTGGCTTACCTACTACTGCTATACAGTAATCCTCTGGTTCTCAAATCAGGTGTAAAAATCTAGTTCCGGTACGCTGGCGGATGCTTAAGCAGTTACGAGCCGTCAATTGACTAAGACGCGTGTCAGAAGACACTTATCTTCTTTCCTGACGAATATATCAGCACCGCAATCAGTATCCTGCCGGTACCCACCCACAGAGGGGCTGAGGTCACATAATAGCCAAGGTTAGCAGGTAATGAAGTGGTGAGGTGTATGTGGGCGTCGCTTTACTGCCGAAGGCGTAGGCGGTAATACGCTGAGGAAGATATAATCTGTGAGAAGGGGTGATAAGGGACCAGGAAGTGTGGAGGAGTGAGTGCAGGCAGCCTGCAAGGTGTCTTGGGGAGTTAAAAACATGAGAAACCGCATGCAAGAGAGAGGAGTGATTGGAAGGATTGAGAGAGGCAAAGAAGGAGTGAAATAGATTAAGAGAATGATGAAGGATGCATAGTAGGGGCAAAGGAGATATAGGAGTGGTTAAGGGGTGAAAAATAGAAGGAAGTATGATGAAAGCATAGGAGAGTAAAGAATGCATGGGGGTGAAGAATTCAAAGGACGTGTGAATGAGACAACGATAAGGTGAAAGAAGCAAGGAACAGATAGAGAGAATCATGGACAGATGGAAGAGGAGAGGTGAAAAGGGTGGAGTTCGAAAAGCTGAAGATTAAGTGTTAAGTTTTCTAACAAAACTGTTGCAGTAGAACTGGAGTTGACCAAGTCAGAGTGTTGGTTACACAAGCCAGTGGTGTCGAGTGCCCCAGAAATTCGGTCAATCAATGTAAAGTGCTTTGTCACATCTCTGAATACATTTACTTCTACCGAATTGATAAAACACGAATACGATTTAGTCTAATACGTAAACAAATGCCTTAATAAACTGTGCGAATGAGCAGACTTCATGTCGGCCTACAGTTCATAACGAAAGAAAAAGTATATTGTTTTCAGAGCCTCTCTCCCGTGCCTGTCAGTAAAATAAAAATCACATTAGGGTGATTGGGGAAATACATCCAAAAACAGATTAAAACGGAGAAACTAAGTCCAACTAAATATAATACGCCAATACATACTCATGGCCCATTCTCGTGATGCGATTTGGTATATAGACTGTGTAGATCACAGAATCAGTAATGACATCAAGCTAGGTCAATCAATATTTAGGACTTCGTACTCCATAATTTACCCGAGGTTAAAAGAGCATTCGAAACATGTCATATTCCTGTTTATTAAATAAAGCATTTTGAAGTGCCGTGAGGACTGAACATTTCAACATTTCCAGTCACTCTACAAGCACAGAAGACAATCAGGAAAGATGTATTCACATCAAACCTCATTTTACCGATATTTCCCGGCACAAATACATTGCCTGTCACCGAAGCGTTCGAATTTCCGAACATTAATTCGAGCAGTAGGGTTATACATGGGTGTTTACCAGCGGGATCTGCATACCATTTCCTCATGCGATCATTATGCTATTTCTCCCTTTTTTTTTTTCTTTACTCCCTCTCTCTTACAGTCTTCGTTATTCCACTCGCGCCCTTCATCCGTCCTTCCTTCGTTGCGTCTAATCTTCTCTACACTCCTCTCCATCTCCACATTCTTCTCTACATTTCGTCGTTCCTTTCTCTATATATCGCCTTCCCTTAGTTTCCTTCCGTCGCTCCTTGCTCTTTTCCTTTGTCCATTCCTCCCTCAGTCCTTCCTCACATCCTCCCTCCCTCGCTTCCTTCCTTCCTTCACTCGTGACAGAAATCTCATCAGAAGAAAACTTTGTGTAACTTGTAACAATCTTGTTATTTTCACGTTGTTTTAGCATTTTCGGGCTGTGGCCCTCGAATGTTCGACAGATGGAAGTCGGGTCAGGCTTTGTCAGGTCATGTTAGGATCAGGTCAAGTCAGATCGGATCAGGTCAAGTAAGGTCAGCATTTTCACATCAATAGAGCTTATATATTCCATCTAATTTGTATACTAGTAAACATACTTTCCCATGGCACAAACAAGCCAACTTAGAGTGAGTAACACAGTCGTTTTGTCTCCAGTGGGGTTCATTTGTGCCACTGATCACTGTTTATAACTGTGTTTAGATGTCTTTCTAAACACATGTTTAGACAGAAACGTGTTTTTTCCTCTTCCTCACTCTTCTTCTTTCTCTTATACTTCCTCTAGCCTATCTGATCTTTCTATTTTTTCTCATTTAGTACTCTATACTGTGAAAACATTCTAATGTGGAATATGATTAGTGATAAACACACTTATGCGGACGTTCTCGCGTGTGTGTGTGTGTGTGTGTGTGTGTGTGTGTGTGTGTGTGTGTGTGTGTGTGTGTGTGTGTGTGTGTACGTACTCACGTAATTGTGGTTGCAAGGGTCGAGTCATAGCTCCTGGCCCCGCCTCTTCGCTGGTCGCTACTAGGTCCACTCTCTCCCTACTCCATGAACTTTATCATACCTCTTCTTAAAGCGATATGTGGATCCTGCCTTCGCTAATATGTGTGTGTGTGTGTGTGTGTGTGTGTGTGTGTGTGTATGTATGTATGTGTGTGTGTGTGTGTACACACTACTGCTCAGCTGTTTGTTTTCTGTTAATTTTTAAATGTGGAAGTTTATATTTAGAGTGACATGCTGACTGCTAATTTTATCCCACTGAGTGGCAGTAAATGGTGTTAACACCACCCACTCAAATGGTCATTTTTTATTATTATACAAATTAATGTTACTAACTAAGAGCTGTTACCCTGCCCGAGCTCATTTGAAAGCCCAGCCCTATCTGAGGTATACTATAACCCCCCAGGATGCAGCCCACAACCAGGTGCTTACTGCTAGGTGAACAGGGACATGCCCAACTTTTCCACCCACCCCAGGGATCGAATCCCGGAAACGTAATTATTCAAAGAGCGTTTCACCTGAACAGCAAGTTTTTTCAAGCCCAGACTTGAAAAAAAACATTGCCATGCAGGCGAAACATTGTTTGAAGAAAATACTTTTCAAAACAATGTTCTTATATGTTGCTAAATAAACACCTCAAGATAAGCAATAGTTTGGGAACCAAAGTTACACTTGCACAGTAAGTTACACTTACACTTACACAGTAACTTACACTTACACAGTAACTTACACTTACACAGTAAGTTACTTACACTTACACAGTAACTTAGTAAGTTACTCACTTACACAGTAAGTTACTTACACTTACACAGTAAGTTACTTACACTTACACAGTAAGTTACTCACACCTACACAGTAAGTTACTCACTTACACTTACACAGTAACTTACACATACACAGTAAGTTGCTCGCACTTACACAGTAAGTTACTCACACTTACACAGTAAGTTACTCACACTTACACAGTAAGTTACTCACACCTACACAGTAAGTTACTCACACTTACACAGTAAGTTACTCACACCTACACAGTAAGCTACTCACACCTACACAGTAAGTTACACCTACACAGTAAGTTACTCACACCTACACGGTAAGCTACTCACACCTACAAAGTTACTCACACCTACAAAGTTACTCACACCTACACAGTAAGTTACTCACACCTACACAGTAAGTTACTCACACCTACACAGTAAGTTACTCACACCTACACAGTAAGCTACTCACACCTACACAGTAAGTTACTCACACCTACACAGTAAGTTACTCACACCTACACAATAAGCTACTAACACTTACACAGTAAGTTACTCACACTTACACAGTAAGTTACTCACACCTACACAGTAAGCTAATCACACCTACACAGTAAGTTACTCACACCTACACAGTAAGCTACTCACACCTACACAGTAAGCTACTCACACCTACACAGTAAGTTACTCACACCTACACAGTAAGTTACTCACACCTACACAGTAAGTTACTCACACCTACACAGTAAGTTACTCACACCTACACAGTAAGTTACTCACACCTACACAGTAAGTTACTCACACCTACACAGTAAGTTACTCACACCTACACAGTAAGCTACTCACACCTACACAGTAAGTTACACCTACACAGTAAGTTACACCTACACAGTAAGTTACTCACACCTACACGGTAAGCTACTCACACCTACAAAGTTACTCACTCCTACACAGTTACTCACACCTACACAGTAAGTTACTCACACCTACACAGTAAGCTACTCACACCTACACAGTAAGTTACTCACACCTACACAATAAGTTACTCACACCTACACAATAAGCTACTAACACTTATACAGTAAGTTACTCACACCTACACAGTAAGCTAATCACACCTACACAGTAAGTTACTCACACCTACACAGTAAGCTACTCACACCTACACAGTAAGCTACTCACACCTACACAGTAAGCTACTCACACCTACACAGTAAGCTACTCACACCTACACAGTAAGTTACTCACACCTACACAGTAAGCTACTCACACCTACACAGTAAGCTACTCACACCTACACAGTAAGCTACTCACACCTACACAGTAAGCTACTCACACCTACACAGTAAGCTACTCACACCTACACAGTAAGTTACTCACACCTACACAGTAAGTTAGGTATTGGCCACTAAAGGTGAATCAGGAGCTGCTACAAGAAAAGTGGTCTACCTGATTGTGCTGCATGAAAATGGTTAAGATTTTATCTCTGCTTTATGTATAAGAACATCACATAAACTCCAGCATAATACGGCCATAAACTCCCTCAGATTATGTGTTGTTAGTGTGTGAAGTATACTCAGTTCCCTGTAATTACCGAACAATATTTGTATAATTATTAGTAATGAGGGTAGAGGTGCGTGTGGTTTCGTCAAACTGTTTTTTTTTTAATTAAGCAAATTAACAAAGATTAAGTTAAACGGGAATTAAGACGAAAATATTTAGCCAACACACGTTTTATTTCTGAACGTTTTCCGAAACCAGAAAAGCGTTATAAAGAATATTAACTAATAATACCTATTGCTATGAGATTTTGCTTAAAAAAAAACACATAAAACCGAGAAGCCAGAGAGAAAATTTACATTAATGGATCAGCGGATAAGAAAAAACCCAGACACCGAGGATTATTTCCGGTCGTCAATGGGAAATCACCGTCATTGAGAGCTTCATATAATTCATATAATTATCTTTGCCCTTTAGCATTTATTTTCATTTGCTTGACCTTTCTTTAGTGACCATGATTGTTTCTTCTTTGCACTGGTCTTCATTATCTTTAAAGGTCATACAGGTGTTCATTTTATTTGACCTTTTCTCTACCTGATTTCTGAAAATACTTAAAATATTTTATTCCGGAGAAAAATTTGCTTTCGTAAAATATCTCTAATGAGAATTGTTGTTAAAATTGAAAAACACGAAGAATTACAGGAGGAAGAAGACGAAGAACACGAAGAAGAATTACAGGAGGAAGAAGAACACGAAGAAGAATTACAGGAGGAAGAAGAACACGAAGAAGAATTACAGGAGGAAGAAGAACACGAAGAAGAATTATAGGAGGAAGAAGAACGCGAAGAAGAATTACAGGAGGAAGAAGAACACGAAGAATTACAGGAGGAAGAAGGAGAAGAACACGAAGAAGAATTACAGGAGGAAGAACAACAGGAAGAAGAATTACAGGAGGAAGAAGAACACGAAGAAGAATTATAGGAGGAAGAAGAACACGAAGAATAATTACAGGAGGAAGAACAACAGGAAGAAGAATTACAGGAGGAAGAAGAAGGAGAAGAACACGAAGAAGAATTACAGGAGGAAGAAGAACACGAAGAAAAAGAAGTGAAGGAAGTGGAAGAGGAGGAGGGGAGGAGGAAGAGGAGGGGCAGGAGGAAGAGGAGGGGCAGGAGGAAGAGGAGGGGAGAAGGAAGAGGAGAGGAGACCATGAATGTTGTCTTGTTCTTCCTGGCAGTGTACATACCACAGTGTTCTTCCTGGCAGTGTACATACCACAGTGTTCTTCCTGGCAGTGTACATACCAGTGGTCTTCCTGGCAGTGTATATACCACAGTGTTCTTCCTGGCAGTGTATATACCACAGTGTTCTTCCTGGCAGTGTACATACCAGTGGTCTTCCTGGCAGTGTATATACCACAGTGTTCTTCCTGGCAGTGTACATACCACAGTGTTCTTCCTGGCAGTGTACATACCACAGTATTCTTCCTGGCAGTGTACATACCAGTGGTCTTCCTGGCAGTGTATATACCACAGTGTTCTTCCTGGCAGTGTACATACCAGTGGTCTTCCTGGCAGTGTATATACCACAGTGTTCTTCCTGGCAGTGTACATACCAGTGGTCTTCCTGGCAGTGTATATACCACAGTGTTCTTCCTGACTGTATATACCACAGTGTTCTTCCTGACTGTATATACCACAGTGTTCTTCCTGACAGTGTATATACCACAGTGTCCTTCCTGGCAGTGTACATACCAGTGGTCTTCCTGGCAGTGTATATACCACAGTGTTCTTCCTGGCAGTGTATATACCACATTGTTCTTTCTGACAGTGTACATACCAGTGGTTTTCCTGGCAGTGTATATACCACAGTGTTCTTCCTGGCAGTGTATATACCACAGTGTTCTTCCTGGCAGTGTATATACCACAGTGTTCTTCCTGACAGTGTACATACCAGTGGTCTTCCTGGCAGGGTATATGCCACAGTGTTCTTCCTGGCAGTGTATATACCAGTGTTGTTCTTCCTGGCAGTGTATATACCAGTGTTGTTCTTCCTGACAGTGTATATACCTCAGTGTTGTTCCTTCCAGGCAGTGTATATACCAGAGTGTTCTTCCTGACAGTGTATATACCACAGTGTTCTTCCTGGCAGTGTATATGCCGCAGTGTTCTTCCTGACAGTGTACATACCAGTGGTCTTCCTGGCAGTGTATATACCACAGTGTTCTTCCTCGCAGTGTATATACCACAGTGTTCTTCCTGGCAGTGTACATACCAGTGGTCTTCCTGGCAGTGTATATACCAGTGTTGTTCTTCCTGACAGTGCATGTACACCTCAGTGTTGTTCCTTCCAGGCAGTGTATATACCACAGTGCTATTCCTTCCAGTGTATATACCACAGTGTTGTTATTCCTGGCAGAGTATATACCACAATTACCTTGACAAGAATACACAGATGGACCGCCCAAACTCTCACTCATCTAAGAACTAAAATAAAGCTTAAAACGGTTAGCTATTCTTGGTATATATTACGGAAATAGCAACGTGAATGTGCTCAGCGGACGGAAGTTGTATATCATACTTACAACAGATGTTTTGTGTGTGTGTGTGTGTGTGTGTGTGTGTGTGTGTGTGTGTGTGTGTGTGTGTGTGTGTGTGTGTGTTTTGTCAAAGGCACCTATCGACAGACACTTAGCCTGTTTCGTGAGTGTTCACTCACCTATTTGTGGTTGCAGGGGTCGATTAACAGCTCGTGGTACCGCCTCTTCGCTGGTGTGTGCGTGTGTCTCCTCACCTGTTTTCACCTGTTGTTGGTTGCAGGGGTCGAGTCACAGCTCCTGTGTGTGTGTGTGTGTGTGTGTGTGTGTGTGTGTGTGTGTGTATGTGTGTGTATGTGTGTGTATGTGTGTGTGTGTGTGTGTGTGTGTGTGTGTGTGTGTGTTTTGTCAAAGGCACCTATCGACAGACACTTAGCCTGTTTCGTGAGTGTTCACTCACCTATTTGTGGTTGCAGGGGTCGATTAACAGCTCGTGGTACCGCCTCTTCGCTGGTGTGTGCGTGTGTGTCCTCACCTGTTTTCACCTGTTGTTGGTTGCAGGGGTCGAGTCACAGCTCCTGTGTGTGTGTGTGTGTGTGTGTGTGTGTGTGTGTGTGTGTGTGTGTGTGTGTATGTGTGTGTATGTGTGTGTATGTGTGTGTGTGTGTGTGTGTGTGTGTGTGTGTGTGTGTGTGTGTGTGTGTGTGTGTGTGTGTGTGTGTGTGTATGCGCGCTCGCCAGTGCATGTGAATGTTTAAAGGAGGCGTGAGATCGTGTGCACATGTGTATGCTTATATATGAACGTGTACTTAATATACCATATATGCAGCAGGTCAGGCGGCGCCGGGTCACACCCACCTTACCCATATTTACCCAGGAAGACGCCTCTTTACCTGCTATTAAACATGATAAATTTTCCCGCTATATTTTTGTTTCAGGCGGCCCGTGACGGACTTCCTTGTACCAAACATTCACTCGAGGCCTACCAGATGCTATACCTAAAAATCTACCCTGTAGAATACCCGCATTAGCGATACTGTTTCGTATATCCTATCACTTCACGTGGTTTCGAAACCTTCCTAGGTGGGTTCTCTAGTCCGAGTTTATCTTACTAAGTAACCCATATGATATACAGTAACAGATATCTGATACGAACTAATTGAGATTTGATACAAACTAACAGATTTCATTTATCCAGACGTAAATAAATTGATGTCTCCCTGGAGCCGGCTGAGTGATCCCTGGAGCCAGCTGAGTTATCCCTGGAGCCAGCTGAGTGATCCCTGGAACCAGCTGAGTGATCCCTGGAGCCGGCTGGGTGATCCCTGGAGCCGGCTGGGTGATCCCTGGATCCGGCTGGGTGATCCCTGGATCCGGCTGAGTGATTCCTGGAGCCAGCTGAGTGATCCCTGGATCCGGCTAAGTGATCCCTGGAGCCGGTTGAGTGATCCCTGGAGCCGGCTGAGTGATCCCTGGAGCCGGCTGAGTGATCCCTGGAGTCAGCTGAGTGATCCCTGGATCCGGCTGAGTGACCCGTGGAGCCGGCTGAGTGATCCCTGGAGCCGACTGAGTGATCCCTGGAGCCAGATGAGTGATCCCTGGAGCCAGTTGAGTGATCCCTGGAACCAGCTGAGTGATCCCAGGAACCAGATGAGTGATCCCTGGAGCCGACTGAGATATCCCTGGAGCCAGTTGAGTGATCCCTAGAGCCGGCTGAGTGATCCCTGGAGCCAGCTGAGTGATCCCTGGAGCCAGCTGAGTGATCCCTTGAACCAGCTGAGTGATCCCTGGAACCAGCTGAGTGATCCCTGGAACCAGCTGAGTGATCCCTAGAACCAGCTGAGTGATCCCTGGAGCCAGCTGAGTGGTCCCTGGAACCAGCTGAGTGATCCCTGGAGCCAGCTGAGTGATCCCTGGAACCAGCTGAGTGATCCCTGGAACCAGCTGAGTGATCCCTGGAACCAGCTGAGTGATCCTTTGAGCCAGCTGAGTGATCCCTGGAGCCAGCTGAGTGATCCCTTGAACCAGCTGAGTGATCCCTGGAACCAGCTGAGTGATCCCTGGAACCAGCTGAGTGATCCCTGGAACCAGCTGAGTGTTCCTTGTATCCGGCCAGGCCTAGTGATCCCAGTATCCTACGAAGTGACCCCTGCATCCTACCAAGTGACCCCTGTATCCTACCAAGTGACCCCTGTACCCTAAAAAGTGATCCCTGTAACCTACCAAGTGACCCCTGTATCCTAAAAAGTGACCCCTGTATCCTGCCGAGTGATCCCTGTATCCTGCCGAGTGACCCCTGTATCCCGCCGAGTGACCCCTGTATCCTGCCGAGTGACCCCTGTATCCAGCCGAGTGACCCCTGTATCCGGCCGAGTTACCTCTGTATCCGGCCGAGTGACACCTGTATCTAGCCAAGTGACCCTGTATCCAGTTGAGTGGCCACTGTGACCCCTGTGTCCGGCCGAGTGACCCCTGTATCCTACCGAGTGACCCGTGAATCCTACCAAGTGACCCCTGTATCCTACCGAGTGACCCCTGTATCCTACCGAGTGACCCCTGCATCCTACCGAGTGACCCCTGTATAAAAGGATTATTTGCTGTTCTGGTAGCGGGGAGTAAATGATACGTCTTCGGAGGCTTCTTACTTTATTGTTAAGTCGTGGTGGGTAAACAGGCTTGTGTGTTGTGCCCATGGCCCGGGCAGGGCCATCCCACGAGAGGAACTAGGAGTAGGCCTTGTGTCTTCCTGCTAGGCCACTGTGTGAGTGAGAGCGTGGCAAGGGCAGACAGGCTGGCGTGCCTACCGAGAGGCCTGGCTACAGAGGGCAGCATCTGAGTGACGCGAAATATGAACTAAGCTGGCAGACAGCATGGGCTGTCTGTGCAGACAGTACAGGCTGTCTGTGCAGACAGTACAGGCTGTCTACATACGCTCGGCCACCTACCGCGCGTCGTCCCGACGCAACAATACTGGTGGTAAAAGAAACTCGGTCTCTCGTAGGAACAGGGCACTGAACACAAAATAAAAACATATGTATACATATGGACATGGAAAAAAACTTCCTACAGGGAGGGAAGAAAAAACATGTGGGGTGTGCTAAACATCGTGGTCAAAGGTAGTGAGCATCGAAGTGCATCACTGCACGCCTTCCTGTGTCTGTCTGGACAGATACTGCAACACATGAGACATCGCTGGGGCTGAGCTGTGACGTAACAGGGTACGGTCTCCTCTGGAACGGTGAAGCAGCAGACATCGTAGGAGTCGCTGCAGGTTTCACTCAACCTGGGGCACGACATGCTGGTGCCCTCGAGTGAGGCGTCGACAAAACTCGGCAACTGGGCAGGACTTCTGGCAAGCGACTCAGGAAGACATTTCTCGACTGGTACTGTCGCTGGGCTGTCACTGCCGGCGAGCGTGGAGCGAGTTGTGGAGGGAGTCGTGGCAGAGACGACTGGGCGAAACATCTGGGAGTCGTAACATCAACACCAGACTGCAGTGAGAGAGCTAGCAGTCAAAGTGACATTTTTGTGCAGGCTGCTCACTGAAGCTTGTGACACGAGGCTGACACAGTGTATCATTCTCTCGACAGTTGGAGTTATAGCAGAGGTTAGTCTAAGCGTCCCCAGACTTGTTTCTCTACATATAACTGCATTCTGAAGGTCTGGAGGTGAAGTGAAACAAATCTTGATGGGAATCGTAGCAGGTACGATTCTGCAGAACATCACGAGCGACGAGCATAAAAGCTTTCTGTACAAGAGGGCTCAGTCACTCGGGGGCTGACTTGACATCAGCTGTCAAACGTACTGGTCACACCGGGTGACTTAGCACAGTTGTGCTACTCAGGTCTGGCTCAGACCTCACTGGACACATGGAAACTTTAAACACACCCGCGGTACATGCGGTACAACATGGCTTAATCTAGCAAATGATGTTTTTCTGTGCATAAAACTGACACTAAGACATATACTAAAATGTGAGAACACTGACTGAGAGGAATTAACACACGACATATATCTTCTCTTAGTCTTCTCGACAATATTTTAATAATTACTGAACACTCGATGGTGACATCATGTGATGTCAGGCGTGATGACGTCAGCAGCACTGTGATGTTAGCAGACATCTCGAGGTGACATCAGGCAGACATCGTGACATTATGAAGTCGGGGAGCATCGTGGGTGACGTCAATGTGATGCGGGCAGCAGACCACAGCATGTGGCCTGGGACATCTGGCTCTGTAACTCACGTGGTTTGTAGGTCCACGTGACATCGCCCACACCCAACGTGGCGTCGTGATCTACGTGGCATGCTGATCCACGTAGCTTCGAGTGAGGCCACTCGGATACACAGCTCTGGCAATGAATCACATGAAAAACAGCAGAAAACACAGCAGAGGGAGTGAGTAGTGGTGAGAGGTGTATGGTAGGCTGGTGAGGTGTGAGAGTACAGCAGGGCGAGGCAAGGAACAGCCACTTCCTCCTCCCACAAACACGTGGAGAACTCACACTGGATGCAGAAATCGCCACAAAACTCACCTCTGGCTTGCTGAAACAGCTGTGCTGAGCTGAACAACAACAGCAACATACAAGTGACGCTGAACACATGACTTGAGAAACAGCGTGGGACGCTGTAGCGTGGGGTTACTTACAATTCTCGGAGAATTTCGGCAAATTTCGGCTGGGTCCTGCTTGTACCTGTGGCTGGATGCTCAAACGTGCAGACTCGACATCAGGATAACTTGTTGAGAGACGGATGCTTCTTGTGTAGGGTGATGAAGTGAAGATGACATCATACCTCTCCTTCCTCTCTCCGGGCAAACAACTGCTGCGACCACCGCTTTCCACCATTTATAAAAAGGATTATTTGGTGCTCTGGTAGCGGGTGGCTAAATGATACATCTTCGGAGGCTTCTTTGTTTATTGAAAATGTCGTGGTGGGTACACATGCTTGTGTGTTGTGCCCATGGCCCGGGCAAGGCAATCCCACGAGAGAGAGCTAGGAGTAGGCCTTGTGTCTTCCTGCTTGGCCGCTGTGTGAGTGAGAGTGTGGCAAGGGCAGACAGGCTGGGGTGCCTACCGAGAGGCCTGGCTACAGAGGGCAGCATCTGAGTGGCGCAAAATATGAACTAAGCTGGCAGACAGCATGGGCTATCTGTGCAGACAGTACAGGATGTCTACACCTGTATCCGGCCGAGTGACCCCTGTATCCGGCCAAGTGACCCCTGTATCCGGCCGAGTGGCCACTGTGACCCCTGTGTCCGGCCGAGTGACCCCTGTATCCTACCGAGTGACCCCTGTATCCCGCCGAGTGACCCCTGTATCCGGCCGAGTGACCCCTGTATCCGGCCGAGTGACCCCTGTATCCGGCCGAGTGACCCCTGTATCCTGCCGAGTGACCCCTGTATCCGAGTGACCCCTGTATCCGGCCCAGTGACCCCTGTATCCGGCCCAGTGACCCCTGTATCCGACCGAGAGACCCCTGTATCCGGCCGAGTGTTCGTTATATCATTATTTAGCATTTGAGTTTCATTTCTTTCCTTATTGTTCACTTCTCGTTGTTCCTTATTCACTGTTCTCTTATTCTCATTATTCAGAGTTTATTTCTCTCAAATTTCTTAGATACTGTTCTTTTGTTCTTGTTCGTAATCCACTGTTCACTTCTCATGTTCATTATTCACTATTCATTTTCCACCAGTTTATAGGTAACGTACACTTTTTCTCTTTCGTAATTTAACGTTCACTTTTCTCCTTTCGTTATTCATGTTTTGTTCTTCATTTTCCGTTATCAAGTGTTTATTTTTCCCTGTTCGTTATTTACTGGTCTTTCTCAACGGTCACTGTTAACTATTTCTTTATTGAATGTGCACATCTCACTGTTATTTAGTTCCTGTTCGCTTCACTCTTCCCTTCTCACTGTTAGTCATTCACTGTTGGTTATTCATTATTCATTGTTCACTGTTCTCTCTTAAGTCTAAGTACATGATCACTCAGACCCACAGTCCTAGTCGAAAAAAGTCACTGAAGATGGTCACTTGTAGCAACCGAATCAGGGAAGTAACGGGAAGACAACAGAATAACGGGACATCGGTAAGAGACATTAGGACTACCTTTTCTCTTCGTGAAAACAGCACAAATTAAATTCCTGTACAACTTAATATAAGCATACAGCAGAGCCAAGGTTACAGCAGTATAGCTACAGTCCAACATCAGCTCTGACACAGCGCGCGCGCGCGCGCACACACACACACACACACACACACACACACACACACACACACACACACACACACACACACACACACACACACACACACATGTTAAGGATACGACAAGAGAAAAGGAGATGTACCAGCAAGGCTGGACCTAATGTTTAATGCAAGTATGTCCTGCATATATGATTTAGAATTTGAGAGCTTCCTGGGCGCCAGCGACCTTGTTGTATTAAACTTGGAGTACTTTGTAGAATTAAACATAGAAAAAAGTTTAGCAAGTGGAGGGTGAGAGAATCCTGATTTTAGAAAAGGATCTGTGCAAGGGGGAGGGAATTCTGGAATGTAGCACAGTGAAAAAGGGAATTGAACGAAAAGTCAGCAGATGAGATGATGGAGAATTTAATTGGGAGTGCTGGGAGGCAGAGGATAACATCAGCCTTGACGAAGAACGGGACATAATAAAGGCAAAACGAGCCATTGGTTCAGCCAAAGATACAGAAAAGAAAGGAAAAAGAGCAAGTGCTGGACACCATACACACTACAGTGGTAAAGATAAAAAGACTTTTGATGGAGCTGGATACATTAAAAGCTGTGGGTCCTAAGAGGGGTGTCACAAGGATGATCAGCAACAAGTTAATGTCCACAGGATAGTTGTCAGAGATCTGGAAGACAGTGAACTTAGTACTTACATTTAAAAAAAGGAGATAGACAGGAGGCAATAAGCTACAGGCCAGTTTCAGTGACATGACAGGTAGTGGAGAAGATAGTGAGGTAGAAAACTTGGAGAGAAGTCGTTTCATCAACAGCACCCAGCATTAGTTCAGAGATGGCAAGTCTTGTCTTACCAGCCGTGTGGAATTCTATGACATGGTAATGGAAGTGAGGCAGGAGATAGAGGGTTAGTTGGACTGCATTTCCATAAACTGCAAGAAGGCATTTAATGCTGTACCCTACATGAGAACATATTCCGGTGGATCAAGGAGTACTTTAGAGGAAGGAAGCAAACAGTGATTATCCAGAGATATCAGAATGGGGATGAGTAACAATCGGTGTACCATAAGGATTGGTATTAGGACCTGTGCTGTTTCTAGGTTATGTGAACAACATATTACATGGAATTGATAACCTTAAATCTCCGACTACAAGGGTGGTGGACTGCATACATCGTCTTCATATCTCTACTACTACTGCCTACTTTTGTACTCTACTGAAGAAGCCTACTGTGTAGGCGAAACGTTTCGGAATAAAGTTGCCTTACTGTTGCCCATGTGTCTTACCTACCAATCAGTCTAGTGGTAAGCAGCGCCAACATTGAACTCACACCTGAAGAAGCATGTGAAGAAACAACTGGGGAAAGGGTAGAAGTATGCAACAAAACTAGTTCCAGAGCTAAGGGGTATGAGCTACGAAGAGAGGCTACAAGAAGTGAATCTAACGATCTTGGAGGACAAAAGGACCAGGAAGGACATAATAACATACAGAATTCTCAGAGGAATTGACAGGGCAGACAGGGATAGGCTGTTTGATAGGCGGGAAACAGGTACTCAGGGGTACAGCTGGAAGCTAAAGACACAGATGAATCACAGATGTCAGGAAGTATTTCTTCAGTCTCAGGGTGGAAGAGAAGTGGAATGATCTCGATGAAAAAGTGGTGGAGGCAGACACCATAAGTAGTTTTAAGAATAGGTTTGGCAGAGCCCACGAAGCTAGGGAAAAAATGATTCTGGCAAGCGGCAAGTTGAGAGGCAGGGCCAGGAGCTGAGACTCGACCCTTTCGGTCATATATAAATGAGTACAACTCTCTCTCTCTCTCTCTCTCTCTCTCACACACACACACACACACACACACACACACACACACTCATGGCGTCCTTCAGAACACTACAAGCCCGAGTTTGATTAAACAATTTTTGGGAGATCATCTTGTAGTCACATGTTCCGGTGTAAACAATAATCCCCAAAGAATATAAACAACATTTTTCTTCTCTTGAGCAAAGCATGTGCATCTCAGCATGAAAAAGTCAAAACAAAAGCCGCTACTGTGTTTGGCGAACACATAGTTATAAAAGTTTACGAAAGAGAGTGAATAAATATGCAAATTAATGAGTGAGGTAAGAAAGGACTCAGCGAGAGAGAGCACAGCTGACCGCTTAAGGGGTACCATCTCCACGCTGCTTCCACACACAAAGATGCGCTTGACTTAATGAAATTACTTCCCAAACATTTTTCTCTGTCTTCAAAAGGAAGTTACAGCTCTTGGGATCTTAATAAGTTGGTTGTAATTAAACCCTGGGAGCGTCTGACGGCGGTCGGTCACTGCTCCTCCCACCCGCAATGCTGAAGACAAACTTGGTTTAAACACTAATGATCGCTAGAAATCTGGCCTTGGATTAAAAATTTATCTGGTATTTTTTATCTGGTTTACGTTTTGATTTGTCTATGTAAATTAGGTTTCAAATGTCAGCCGCTTCCACTTCTTCATCAATCAAACCTCATTCTAAATTTCAATGAATCGCAAACTGAGCGTGTCTGAAAAGTTACATTTGAATCCTCGTCACGAAATATGCAGTGAGACAACATGACTCCATATTCCTATAAGGCATAACCCGTATTGGAGAGGGAGTTCTGTTAGTCCAGACTCCAAGTAACGTGAAAAGAAAACAAAATGCTGACATCAAGGAGATCCTCTTCCCTTATAGTATTGAGTATGAAGAGCACTGACTGACGCCTAGGGTAGACACCGCCTCTCCAGACGATATTAGACTCGCTAAATTTGCAATTCATTGATAAACGTAGCTCTTGACCCTCGGAAAACTGACCAAAGCTTAATCCACTGAATACCTCGAGTTTATATAGAAGCTTTCAAGAAAATCGCATAAGAAGTTATATTACATTAAAAATAAACGTGGAAAGAAAACGAATAAGATATAAAATTAGGGACATTTTTTTTCGCTCAATAGCGAAACGATTAAATGGTCAGCTGATTCTGAGGGATGAGTGGTGTTCCAAGTAAAGTCTTGAAGGCCAGCTGACTTTAGAGTTTGAGTGGTGTTCCTGGCAAATACTTAAGGGGCACCTGAGAGCGGACACACACACGGCCTCAGGTAACTGCGCTCTTCACCGTATCTTCAGCTGTTTTCTTTCTAAACTGAACTCCTGTAGGTATTCGCTGCGTCTTTCTCGCTAAAATTGTAGATTTTTACGTGCGGCTCTTGAATTCATGTTAGTATGATTCTGTATTTTTAAAGTGGCATCGCTCAGTGTTTCTGTACAGCTGTAATAAGATATTGTTTAGTTACACGTGTTTTGCTTTCTGATGTTACACGTGTTTTGCTTTCTGATAAACATGTGTAACACTATATGATACCATGGGATGTCAATCCAAATTTTAATTCTATCTGGCTGATGATTTTAGAATTTGGTTTTATTTTAGGCTGACTACAATACAAGTTTGTAGGTGAGAGTTCAGTTAGTTTGTCTGTCTGCTTGTTTGTTTATCATTCAATTTCCCATCTCATTCCTCACTCCATCTCCCTCCTACCAAAATTCCATCTCTATAAAATCCCTCTCGCCAAGAGGGAGGAGAGGGTGTGTGTGGTAGCACCTCTAACAATTTCTTCTTACAGATGGCTTTTTCTAAATGTTTGTTAGACTTCAAGAAAACAAATGGAGAGGAAACCAATGCAAATACTGTATTTAGATTATTTTTAAGATAAAAAAGTTTGATGACTTTTTTTAATTTCTTGTATTAAACATAGTTATGGTAAGCATCTTATGCAGCAGCAGAAGCATTATCATTAAAATAATCGTCAATATTATCATTATCATCGTCGTTACCACCATCATCATCATATCATTATATTCCTTATCCTAACCTTTGTAACATTAGCAGCGATTCTTCTAACTCAGACACAGACTGACCGATGCGTCTGGATCACATTATACTGTTTCCTCACTGATTCGTATTAAAACACTACGAAAATATAATAAATACATTTTACTATAAATGCATCTATGGTAAACAAATGAAGATGCCAGATTTTAGAGAACGTGGGAAAACGAACCGTGTCTAAAACTGTTACGAGACTTACGTGTTTTATGTACGAGAGATTTATTAGGAAGATCTGTCGCAAAATTGACATTAATCACATGAATACATCGGCAGGATTGTTATCATGCACACTGCTGAAACTTGAGTGAGGTTTGAGATGAATGAAAACTGAACGACGTTTCGCCCCTTGCTGCACATTATCAAGGATCGAATACAGAGGTGTTTTCGATTATGTAAGTGGTTCAACTGTAGTGTCATCAACATTATCAGATACTTCGTCAGATAGTGTGAAAAGGTTCTAAAGCTTGGGTTCATCTTGTTGACTAGTGTGCTGTGAAGCCTCCACACTTGCTGCTGCTGCTGCTGCTGCTGCTGCTGCTGCTGCTGCTTTCGTTGCTATTGTTGTTGGTGCTACTGCTGCTGCTGCTGCTTTCGTTGCTAATGTTGTTGGTGCTGCTGCTGATTTCGTTGCTAGTGTTGTTGGTGGTGCTGCTGATTTCGTTGCTAGTGTTGTTGTTGGCGCTGCTGCTGCTGCTTTCGTTGCTAGTGTTGTTGTTGGTGCTGCAGCTGCCATTGCTGCTTTCGTTGCTAGTGTTGTTGTTGGCGCTGCTGCTGCTGCTTTCGTTGCTAGTGTTGTTGGTGGTGCTGCTGCTTTCGTTGCTAGTGTTGTTGGTGTTGCTGCTTTCGTTGCTAGTGTTGTTGGTGCTGCTGCTGCTGCTTTCGTTGCTAGTGTTGTTGTTGGCGTTGCTGCTGCCATTGCTGCTTTCGTTGCTAGTGTTGTTGTTGCTGGCGTTGCTGCTGCCATTGCTGCTTTCGTTGCTAGTGTTGTTGTTGTTGGTGCTACTGCTGCTGCTGCTTTCGTTGCTAGTGTTGTTGGTGGTGCTGCTGCTTTCGTTGCTAGTGTTGTTGGTGCTGCTGCTGCTGTTGCTGTTTCGTTGCTAGTGTTGTTGGTGCTGCTGCTGCTGCTGCTTTCGTTGCTAGTGTTGTTGTCGGTGCTGCTGCTGCTGCTTTCGTTGCTAGTATTGTTGTTGGTGCTGCTGCTGCTTTAGTTGCTAGTGTTGTTGGTGCTGCTGCTGCTGCTGCTTTCGTTGCTAGTATTGTTGTTGGTGCTGCTGCTGCTTTAGTTGCTAGTGTTGTTGTTGGTGCTGCTGCTGCTTTAGTTGCTAGTGTTGTTGGTGCTGCTGCTGCTGCTGCTTTCGTTGCTAGTATTGTTGTTGGTGCTGCTGCTGCTTTCCTTGCTAGTGTTGTTGTTGGTGCTGCTGCTGCTGCTTTCGTTGTTAGTGTTGTTGATGATGATGATGATGATGATGATGATGATGATGATGATGATGATGATGATGATGATGATGATGATGATGATGATGATGATGATGATGATGATGAAACCCCCATCTTCTGTAACATGCTTGTAGTCGTCATTCCTTCCCTTTTCTCCTCTTCCGTCTCCATCTTCCCAGTGTCCTCATCTTGCCCTTTTTTCTACTGCTCCTTCTCTTCCCCTCTTCTATCGTCTCTTATCACTCCCCTCCACCTTTCTCTTCCGCATATCCGCTTGATGTACTAGCACAAGCCATCCGTGGAAGAGACGATAGTCCAATAAAGAATTTCACTGAGGTTAGTGTCTCTTTTATCATCCTCTTGCTTTGCTCTTTATTTTTCATCCCCTCTTTCCCTCCTCTCTTATTCATTTTCCTCCTTGTTCGTTACTATCCAGCATCCTTTGGTCGGTTGGTTAATGGGGTTTTAAAGGCAGTCGACTATGCTGGTCATAAAGGATGCAAGGTGATCTGTATTACACACACACACACACACACACACACACACACACACACACACACACACACACACACACACACACACACACACACACACACACACATACATACACGTCTCTGTGTGTTAGGTAAAACGAAACAATAAAATGTCACCTCTCGGCGTATATATCCTGCACGAAGGACTCTACATCCAAGGAATTGGGGATACCATTCTTCACCTGGATAAAACCTGCCCGAATGACATTCCCCCAGACGCTGTATGATCCTTACGGGTTTAGCGATTCCGAATAATAATATCGTGCGTGTCATGTGCTCTAACTCCATATTTCTGTCTTGACTGACCAGTATTGAGCGATAAGGGATCCAGTAGTATTAAATGTGTACTTAGATCCCACTGAAGACGTCGTTGGATGAGGCTCCATTTTTTGCCTTCTAACTGCTTTTTCTTTAGTACACAAGATTATGTACGCCAGAAATGTGCTGCTACTCTGATCTAAATGACAGCTACACAGTTGGAACATAAGCTTACTAGATTTTCCTGTTATTTTCCTATCTCATAATTTAGGTATCGTATAGAGAATGAATCTGTCAGTCCGAGCTGGGAGACTTTAGTAGATAATGTAGTCTAGCATTCCATTAACGGTTCAGCAGCTAGGGGTTAAACTTCATGGGGAGCTAAGTTGGGCGTTTTGGGTAAGCAATATTTTGGAGATATTTTATGTTTCGAAGTAACTGAGAATTAATTGGTTAAAGACAATTTAGCATCACGGAGAACATTAGCTTAATTTACCAGACAGTACTGAGGATCCTAAATCATTCATCTTGGAGGCAGGATCCCTGGAGGCCAGGAAGAGTCCTTGAGGACTGTACAGGACTCCAGCTCCGACATCCACAGGCGCTTTTCAATTTAGCTTAGTCGAGTATAATCCGGAGCTCGCGATATTTGCTTTAATACTCAGGCAATCACACTTCTTCATCTTACTTTTTTCTGTGTTAAATGGGGAACGAGAGAGAGAGAGAGAGAGAGAGAGAGAGAGAGAGAGAGAGAGAGAGAGAGAGAGAGAGAGAGAGACAGACAGAGACAGAGAGAGACAGAGAGAGACAGAGAGAGAGAGAGACAGAGAGACAGAGAGACAGACAGAGACAAACTACTGCTGTTCCTACTACCGTTATTAATATTACTTCGACTACTACTACTTCTACTAGTACCACTACTACTACTAGTACCACTACTACTACTTCTACTAGTACCACTACTACTACTACTTGTACCACTACTACTTCTACTAGTACCACTACTACTACTACTACTACTCTACCACTACTACTGCTACTACTCTACCACTACTACTGCTACTAGTACCACTTCTACTTCTACTAGTACCACCACCACTACTACTACTCTACCACTACTATTTCTACTAGTACCACTACTACTAGTACCACTACTACTGCTTCTACTAGCACCACCACTACTCCTACTACTATACCACTATTTCTACTAGTACCACTACTACAACTTCTACTAGTACCACTACTACTTCTACTAGTACTACTACTTCTACTAGTACTACTACTTCTACTAGTACTACTACTACTACTTCTACTAGTACTACTACTACTTCTACTAGTACCACTACTACTACTTCTACTAGTACCACTACTACTACTTCTACTAGTACCACTACTACTACTACCACTTCTACTTCTACTAGTACCACTACTACCACTACAACTACTAGTACCACTACCACCACTACTACTACCACTTCTACTTCTACTAGTACCACTACTACCACTACAACTAGTACCACTACCACCACTACTACTACTAGTACTACTACTACCACCACTACTACTACTAGTACCACTACTACTACCACCACTACTACTAGTACCACTACTACTACCACCACTACTACTAGTACCACTACTACCACCACTACTACTACTACTAGTACCACTACTACTACCACCACTACTACTACTAGTACCACTACCACTACTACTAGTACCACTACCACTACTACTACTAGTACCACTACTACTACTACTACCAGTGCTGCTGTTACTATTGCTACTACTACTATCACCACCGTAACTACTCATCACGGTCAACAAACTACCCAGGATCTTCCAAAACGTAATCTCAGAGTCCCCGCTGCCACTGCTTAAGACCTCGTAGGATTTAACGTCTCCTCATCCACCTCAGCCAGCTCTGAGAAGAAAGATTCGGTGTTCTTAGGCAGACTTTGCACTGCCTTTAATTGAATCCAATATTTGCTAAGTGCTTGACCAACTGGGTTTTAAAGAATTGAAGTCTTTAAGCTTAGAGGAAGAGGAGGGTTCTCTATTTTCTTGTGTGTGTGCGTGTGTGTTTTTTTTTTTAGTCTGTTGGTAAAAAAAACATTTGTCTACATTTGTGTTACATCTCCTGCTTCAGAGTTTCATTCCGATGATTTGTATCATCATATCACCTTCAGTTGAAACTGTTCTTCCCGTCTGAGTGGCAGATGCGCTTAATATTATAAATGATCGAAGGAGATCTCACAGCCTTTGCTTACATAATTACTCCCAGGTCTTTCACCTGTTTCTTTCATTCTATTTGATGATGCCTATGAGTTGTGTGTGCAGTGTCTCTTTTTAGTTCTTAATTCTTTCCATACCTACGCAGCTGGAACTTATCATCATTGAACATCATGTTGTTCACCACTGCCCACTGGATAACTCTCCTTACACCTTCCTGTAATATTTCAGTGTCTTCTACCGATGTGACTTTCATACTTAATTTAGTGTCATCTACAAATGATGATACAAAACTGTAACGGTGTTTTTATGTATGTCTGCTATGAGGATAAAAAACAGCAGAGGTGCTAGTACAGTGTCTTTGGATACTAAGCTTTTTACCTCACTAATGATAGACTTTGTTCTTTCTACTACTACTGTTTGTGTCAGAAAGATGAAAAATGTATTTGCCTACCTTTCTCGTTATGCCTCTTAGTTTTTGTGCAATCATCCCATGATGGCATTCGTCAAACTTCTTTGTAAAATCCCTGTGCGCTTTTTTTTTCCAATGCCTCAGGAACTCTCTCACAGCGTTTTGTCAGTTTTAACAAGCATGATCTCCCAGGTCTTAAACTGTGCTGGTTTTGGTTGTGCACATTGAGGGATGTTACGGTTACTGGTCTATAAATTTTAGCTAGTGTTCTACTACCTTCCTTATGCAAAGGAGCTATGTCTCAACTCTTCAGAATCAGTTTTACTTCGCCTAGGTTTAAACTCATTCTCCTTGGAAAAAAATACAGCAAAAGTAATATACTAGATATTAAAACGGAGAACGAGAATCTAGTAATTAACCACGTATATGAACCAGCGTCAACAACGCTGGAGGAATTCAGGGAACAAATATGGATGACAGATCTCTTAAAAATCCTACTCCAGATCAACCTTCCATAAAGCTAATGGGACTCTCTGAAAAGTTTATTTGAACCAACAGGTAATAACAACCTACTAGAAATGAAAATACTAGAATTGATCTTCACAGTCAACGAGGAACTAATTAGATAAACCAATATCTCAGGAACATTATTCTCCAATCACAGTCTCATTGAAATACAGCCAAGCATAAATCCATGTACACAGAGCTTAAATAAGAAATGTCCATCGCTTTGGATGTTCGGTGATTTTTAACTTCAACAAGAGCTGTAAAGTGCTCTGGGCAGTTTTGTCCTGGGAAACGGTCCTGCGCAGTGAATGGAAAAACTGAATACTGACGCAGACAAGGTCAATTGTATAATATGTTCTGCTGAGGTAACGTGCAGTGAACTCAGACATTGAGAAGGCCGAGGCACATATTAACAAAGAAAAAAGTTTACCGAATTGCTTTAAAACGAGCATAAGTCACAACATATGAATAATGAAACAGAGTAAAAACTAAAACATTTATTCCAGACATAAGCCCAGAAAAAAAAAATCCTAAATATTTCCCAAAATATGAAATATTCGAGTTAAAAAAATTATCGCTAGAATAGAATTAGTACTGACAGGTGGGTCATACACCGATGACGATAATGGAATAAGCGAAATTTTGGAAGATTAGCATGAAACAACGTTACGAAGCTTACTAAATGACAGGAAAGCTGAAGATCCTAACAGGTACTGTCATTAACTCTGCTCTAACAACAATACACGTATCTAACAGGCACAAATATCCTAGTATTCGAAAAAGAAAAGCACACATACGCAGCACCAGAGACAGATTCATGGAACTCTGGTACAAAATGCCGACAAGATGAAAATTAGAAACACATTCAGCATCTGGGCATCTTTAATAATGATACTCAAATTGTGGCATGCAAAGAGTACGTAACCTTTATTCGGCGCAAGTACACACACTCATTTACAGGCTATCTCCCCCAACCAGCGAACCAAGTGACCGAGGGTTGACGATGGGGCTCCGTCGTTCAACCAGTACCCAGGTTCCAGCCAATGAGAAGATGTTTTGGCAATCGCAGAGGTTACGTGGGTACCACTCTCCTGTCTGCCCTTGTCATTCCCATTCTAGAGCTGGTTGAAGCACGGTCTGCTCTAGTGGCTTCTATTCTGCCTTGCTTACCGTGGAATGCACTAATACCTATTGCACTAATACCTATATACATAGTGTATATAGTGTACATCTGTTCTAAATTGGCAAAGGATAATATAAGTCAAAAGTTTTCTGCTGTGTTTATTTTGCTCCCTTTACACCCAGGATAACAGGCCATTTGAACTCCTGGGTTGTAATATGGGGGCCTGTCCGGGAGCTGGAGCTAGACTTAGAGAAAGGGTTGAGCCTAGGGTGAAGCTGGAAGCAGGAACATTGTGTAGCTTGCTGTCTGGCATTGCATTTAGCTTTGCCAACGCTTTACAAACTTTGCGTGTCAGTTGCTTTAGTATGGTCAGCCTTGCTATTGTGTGATCGTTCAACAGATCGCTACTAGCTTGTTCGGTGTGCTCCCTTCGCTACGGTCAATCTTGTGGAACAGAGTGTAGCTTGCTGTCTGGCATTGCATTCAGCTTTGCCAACGCTTTACAAACTTTGCGTGTCAGTTGCTTTGGTATGGTCAGCATTGCTATTGTGTGATCGTTCAACAGCTCGCTACTAGCTTGTTCGGTGTGCTCTCTTCGCTATGGTCAATCTTGTGGAACAGAGTGTAGCTTGCTGTCTGGCACTGCATTCAGCTTTGCCAATGCTTTACAAACTTTGTGTGACAGTTGTTTTGCTATGGTCAGCCTTGCTATTGTGTGATCATTCAACAGCTCGCTACTAGCCTGTTCGGTGTGAAGATTTTGCAGTCAGCTTTGCTATTGCGTATCCACCTTGTATGCGTATTCTACAATCGTACTGTGCATAGCTAAGTATGTTCTGCAAATAACATGATACGTTGGGTATTCTGCAATTGTACTGTGCATAGCAAATAACGTATACATTGGGGTATGGCACCTAGACGAGTCAGACGTCTGGTGTCGGCATATACTCTGTTTAACCTACTTAAATTGTCCCTACAACGTTGTTGGTAAATTGCTCGTTCCATTGGCATCGATTACGAACGCGCTCTTACAGCTGCTCAACTGCGTTCACTGATCACTGACAAACTTCGAGAAGAAGAGATGGCACATCAGACTCCTCCCTTTACGGGAGCTAGGGAAAAAACTCCTATGTTCTCGAAGGAGGAAGATCATATATCAACGGAGCAAAATAGTCAGTATAGTGCAGCAGGGTTGTCTCAAGGTGAATCAGCGGTGTTGGCACTTGAGCTGGCAAAAATCAATCTTGAGCAGACTAGGGAACAGAGAGCATTTGCAAAAGAAGAATTTGATAGGGAAAAAGAAAGGAGGCAGTTTTCGCATTCTGTAAATGACTTTAATTTACAGAAAGCAGTACAGTTTGTTCCCCGCTTCAATGAGGCCGAACCAGAACAATTTTTCGAAGCTTTCGAAAATCAGGCTCGAGCCTTGAGGTGTCCGGAACAACATTGGGCATCGATGGTTCACACAGCATTGTTTGGTAAGGCACAGGAATTTACGTCAGTGTTAAATGACACTGATTTTTCCGATTATAGAGTAGTGAAGACCACAGTGTTGGGAGCATATACTTGTATCCCAGCTAAGTATCGGAAGTTTTCTAAATTAAGCAGGCGACAGCTTGGTCAATCCCTGGTTGATTTTGTGCGACAGCAGACCAAAGATTTTACCAGCTGGTATAAAGCAAGTGGTGTTGCTACCTTCGATGATCTTGTGCACCTTATTCTGATTGACAACCTGCTGGAGTCTGTGGGACCAGAGGTTAGAGTCTTTCTGCGGGATCGTGACTTAACCACTGCATTGGAGGCAGCCAGGTTGGCTGATACCTTCGAAACTAACCGCTCCTTGTCCGAGCAGTCCCGTCTCTCTTTTCAACAGCCTGGCATGAGCAGAGATCGTCAACCTTGGAGAATGAAGTGCCAGCCGGAGGGAGAACGTCTACGTCAGCCAACTAAGTCACCTGGTGAGCCACGCTTCTCAACTTATGGTCCACCTGGTGAGAGAGAAACTACTCAACATGGTGTATCTCGACAACAGTATCCAGAGAGACACCAGCCAGAGCGACACCAGTTGCAATGTCAGCAGGGAGTTAAAGGCAAATCTGTCGTCTGCTACATGTGTAACCAAGTAGGTCACATCCGTCCCAACTGCCCCCAAAAACCCCAACCAATTGGGAAAATCTCTAATATCCCTAGTAACATGTCCTTGAAAGAAGTAGAGAAAGGGATGGCCCCTTACTACTGTCAGAGTCTTATTTCCCCTCAGGAAAACTCCAAAATAACTGAAGTCAAAACCTTTAGAGATACTGGAGCATATTGCTCAATTATAAGAGAGGGAATATTACCCCTTTCAAAGAACACTTCCTTGAATTCCTCTGTTTTATTGGAAGCATTTGGAAGAGCTATATATTCTGTCCCTTAGCATGGAATTTATGTACAATGCAAATATTACACTGGGTACTTGACTGTGGGTGTATCCGAAGAATTCCCCATGAAAGATGCCATGTTATTACTGGGTAATAACATTACCACTACTAGTGTATGTCCTGAACCCATAATAATTAATTCTTCTCCGGTGTTGGCCATAACTCGGGCAACATCCCAAGGGTTGTCTGGCGAGAATGTTGACCTATCCTTGGACGACTCCGATCTCGGAATAGCTACATTGTTTTACGAGGAAAACTGGCCAGAGCCTCGTAGATCAAGCGAACAGACCCAGATCAAGCCTTCCTATTCCAAGGTTGCAGGATTGCCAGATATCTCTGTTTCCATGCCCAAGGGACTGTCCTTCCGGGAGGAACAATGAAAGGACCATTCTTTAAATTTAGCTTTTCAGGCAGCCATGGGTAAATCCTCTTTGGATCATCCGGTCAAGTATGAACTTAAAAACGACTATTTGATCTGCACTGAGACTGGTAAGGAGATAGAGGGCCGCCAATTGTCTGACAGGTTAGTAGTTCCAACAAAGTTTAGACCTCAAATATTGAATATTGCTCATAATACTTCATTAGGAGGTCACTTAGGAATTACTAAAACATTATATAGAATTACAAAAGAATTTTATTGGCCAAAATTAAAGCAGGATGTGAAGAATCATATCCAGTGTTGCCGAGAATGTCAGCAAGAAGGGAAACCTGGACATTCCATTAAACCTGCACCTCTTCAACCTATACCTGCTGATGGAGAACCTTTTGCAGATTTAATTATAGATTGTGTAGGTCCACTACCTAGATCAAAGTCGGGAAATCAGTATTTATTTACCATTATGGATAGAGTAACTAGATACCCTGAAGCAATTCTCATGCGCAGTATTAATACTAAAGCTATTCTTAAAGCTTTAACTAGATTTATTTCTTGTTTTGGCATTTCTAAAACTATTCAAAGTGATCAGGGTACTAACTTCACTGCCAAAGCATTTAGGGAAGGATTAACTAGGTTAGGGATAATCCACAACTTATCCACTGTCTATCATCCTCAGTCCCAAGGCGCCTTGGAAAGATTTCATCAGACGTTAAAAACCATGATGAGAACTTTTTGCATGTATTTTCCTAAAGACTGGGATGAATCATTGCCTTTGTTGCTATTCTCATTGCGAGAAACAGTGCAAGAGTCTACCGGGTATAGTCCGTTTGAGCTGATCTTTGGGTACAATGTACGAGGTCCTCTTCGGGTGCTCAAAGAAGGATGGATGAGAGAAGACGTTAGCTCAACACTCTACAACCCATCTTCAAGGTTGCAGGTAGCACGTCAGTTAGCCAAGGCTAACCTAAAGGCAGCTCAAAATAAGATGAAACAGAGGTATGACAAATGCACAATTCCGCTCCTTCCATCCAGGAGACAAGGTGTTGGTGCAGGAACCTATACTTGGCCACACCTTGAAAGCTAGATTTACGGGACCTATGCAAATTGTAAGTAAATTATCTGATGTAAATTATGTGGTAGCTCCCATTGATAAGACCTCAAAAACTAAAACTTACCACATTAATCAATTAAAATCTTTTCATACACCAGATAAAGTCCCAGTAATGACTCTGTCCTCTTCCTCTGAGGACGACTCTGACTCTTTGCACTCTATTTCTGAAATTAATGTTAAACTTTCGAACTCTGTCCTCCTCAAGGACCCTAGCCCTTTAATGGTGGGGCTGTCTGAAACTCGAGCAAAAAGTTTAACTGCGCTTCTACAGTCATACCCTGATATTTTTTCGGATGTACCGAAAAAATGTACGTTAGGTTATCATGATGTAGACGTGGGAAACTCTAAACCTATTAAACTCTCCCCCTACAGAGCTAATCCTGAAAAGCAGAGGCTACTTCAGCAGGAAGTAGAATTTCTGTTAGAGCATGAGTTAGTGGAGGAGTCATCTAGTCCATGGGCTTCACTGTGCATCCTTGTTAAAAAAGCTGATGGAGGGTTTCGTATGTGCACAGACTACCGTAAGGTGAATGAGGTCACAATCACAGATGCTTACCCTCTTCCTCGTCTAGATGACGTAATCGACTTTGTGGGTAAGGCTACTTTTGTGTCCAAGTTAGATATCCTTAAGGGTTAATATCAGGTACCTTTGATGGATATGGTGAAGGAAATCTCTGCCTTCGTAATTCCAGGTCATTATCAATATACAGTTACCCCCTTCGGAATGAAAAACTCCCCCTCTTCATTCCAGAAACTTATCCATCAGGCTATTAAAGGACTTGAAGGCACGGCAGCGTACCTGGATGATATTGGTGTGGTGTCTGATACTTGGGATCAACACCTATTTAGACTTGAGGCTCTTTTTGAGACCTTTCAGAGTTCCCATTTAACTGTTAATTTATCTAAGTCTTCCTTTGGCCAGGCCACTGCCACTTTTCTAGGCCATGAAGTAGGTAGTGGTAGAGTTGCTCCTAAACTTGCTAAAGTTCTTGCCATTAAAGATTTCCCAGTTCCACATGATAGAAAATCTCTTCAACGTTTCCTAGGCATGATAGGATTTTACAGAAGATTCTGTAAGAATTTTTCAGACATTGTAGCCCCTCTTACCTCTCTTACCAGTCACAAAGTTCCCTTTAATTGGACCCCAGAATGTCAAAGTGCTTTCGATAAAGCAAAAGATTATTGTGTACTGCACCCATTCTTTTGTCTCCAGATTTCTCCAAACCTTTCTCATTACAGGTTGATGCTTGTGAGTCTGGGGTTGGGGCAGTACTATTGCAAAACGGGAACGAGGAGTTGCAGCCTGTAGCCTACTTCTCAGCCAAGTTCCAGCCGCATCAGAGGGCTTACTCTACCATTTGAAAAGAAGCCCCGCGCTGGTACTGGCTTTGGAGCATTTTGATGTATACGTGTGACAAACTTCGCAGGTGGTCACTGTCTACAGTGACCACAGTCCTCTAGTATGTCTCCAAACCATGAAGAACCACAACACAAGGCTCATGAGATGGATGTTGAGACTGCAACCCTATTTTTTGAAAATTGTACATATTGCCGGCAAAGAAAATATGTTGGCAGACTCTTTATCAAGAGTCTAACAATATTATTTATAATAATTATATATAAGGTTAGGATGTGTTAGGTTACTTGTGGTAACCCTTTCCAAGCTCTTTTTTTTTATCCCCTGGTGTGGGGTTTTTTTTTTTAGTGAGGGGATGCGGGCTACCGTCCGCCCATGTCTTGGACCTAAGCTAGCCTGAGTGTCTGCTGTCTCGCTCTGAGTTTAGGGTTTGGCTTTTTGTCACGAGAAAAGCTGAGCTCTATCTAAGAGTTGGATGATTGAGAGGAAAGGTGATCCCATTATTTTGTGCCATGGCGGCACGGTTACCACTGGGAGGTGGGAGCCTAATCCTGAGCCTTCTTGGGGTGGGGGTGTGGCATGCAAAGAGTACGTAACCTTTATTCGGCACATGTACACACCCTCATTTACAGGCTATCTCCCCCAACCAGCGAACCAGATAAGAACATAAGAACATAAGAACATAAGAACGAAGGAACACTGCAGAAGGCCTACTGGCCCATGCGAGGCAGGTCCAAGTCCCTACCGGCTTAAGCCAATGCACCCAACCTAGTCAGGTCAGGTCACATTGACTCAAGGGAGGAACACGGCAACCGACCCGTTAGCACAAGCTATCAGGTCTAACTCACACCCACCCACATCTACTCATGTATTTATCCAACCTATTTTTAAAGCTACACAACGTTCTGGCCTCTATAACGGTACTTGGGAGTTTGTTCCACTCATCCACAACTCTATTACCAAACCAGTACTTTCCTATATCCCTCCTGAATCTGAATTTTTCCAACTTAAAACCATTGCTGCGAGTCCTGTCTAGGCTAGATATTATCAGCACACTATTTACATCCCCTTTATTTATTCCTGTCTTCCACTTATAAACCTCAATCATATCCCCCCTAATTCTACGTCTTTCTAGAGAGTGCAGTTTCAGGGCCCTTAGTCTATCCTCATAGGGAAGGTTTCTGATACATGGGATCATCTTTGTCATCCTCCTTTGTACATTTTCCAGAGAATTTATATCCATTCTGTAATACGGTGACCAAAACTGTGCAGCATAATCTAAATGAGGCCTAACCAAGGATGTATAGAGTTGAAGAACAACCTGAGGACTCCTATTATTTATGCTTCTTGATATGAAGCCAAGGATTCTATTAGCTTTATTGCGAACACTTATGCACTGTTGTCTTGGTTTCAGATTACTGCTAACCAGAACTCCTAAATCTTTTTCGCAATCCGTAATATTAAGATCTACATTATTTAGTTTATATGTGGCATGGTTATTGTCCTGTCCAACATTTAGAACTTTGCATTTGTCTATATTAAACTGCATCTGCCACTTCTCCGACCACTGCATCAGTCTATTCAAATCTTCCTGGAGTGCTCGAATGTCCTCGTCAGAATGAATTCGACGGCCTATTTTGGTGTCATCGGCAAACTTGCCGATGTCGCTCTTTATGCCCTCATCTATGTCGTTTATGTAGATTGTGAACAGCAGGGGGCCCAACACTGACCCCTGTGGAACACCGCTCGTGACGCTTCCCCACTCTGATTTCTCCCCATTTATGCAAACTCTCTGCTGCCTATTTGTCAACCATGCCTCTATCCAGGAAAAAATTTCTCCTCCTATTCCATGTGCTTTAATTTTCCTCAATAGTCTCTGATGTGGGACCCTGTCAAAAGCCTTACTGAAGTCCATATACACAATATCATATTCGTTACCATGATCTACCTCCTCAAATACCTTAGTGAAAAAAGTTAATAAATTCGTAAGGCAGGAACGTCCCTTTGTAAAACCATGCTGAGATTCGTTGATTAATTTATGCTTTTCAAGGTGGCTACGAACTGCCTCGGCAATTATTGATTCCATAAATTTTCCCACTATGGAGGTTAGGCTTATTGGTCTATAGTTCGAAGCTAAGGACCTGTCACCTGTTTTGAAAATAGGTATCACATTTGCCATTTTCCACTTATCTGGCACCATGCCAGTTTGTAGTGATATGTTGAAAAGATTAGCCAAAGGTGTGCTAAGCTCCTCTTTACATTCCTTTAGAACCCTTGCATACAGTTCATCAGGGCCTGGGGATTTGTTAGGTTTTAATTTATCTATTTGCCTAAGGACCATGTCACTTGTGACCCTAATAGTGCACAGTTTATTATCGTCCTGTTCTACATAATTTATCATTACTGGAATATCACTGGTATCCTCCTGTGTAAAAACTGAGAGGAAGTATGTGTTAAAAATTCTACACATTTCCTTATCACTGTCAGTGAGCTGACCCGAGGAACTTTTGAGTGGGCCTATCTTGTCCCTGATCTTACTTCTGTATACCTGAAAGAATCCTTTTGGGTTAGTCTTCGATTCTCTTGCAACTTTAACCTCATAATCTCTTTTTGCTTTTCTAATTCCCTTTTTTATTTCTCTCTTTAACTGAATATATCGATTTCTTAATTGCCCCTCTCCTCTTTTGATTTGCCTATATATGCCTCTCTTTTGACCAATCAGATATTTTAATCTATTGTTCATCCATTTAGGATCATTTTTGTTTGATCTGATTTCCCTATTTGGAACATAATTTGACTGAGCAGCTAGAACTATGCCCTGGAAAGCATCATATCGGCAACCATCACCACCTACCTGACCCCTAGTCAGGTCATTCCAGTTCAGCCCACCTAAGTAATTTTTCAGTCCTATGAAATCAGCCAAGCGAAAGTCAGGGACGGAGACTTGATTGCCATTATTAGGGGAATTCCATGATATGTTAAAACTGAGTGATTTGTGATCACTCTCCCCAAGCTCATCATTAACCTCAAGATTATTAATTAGTGTTTCCCTACTGGCAAGAACCAAGTCAAGGAGGTTATTTCCCCTAGTTGGCTCTGTCACAAACTGTTTTAAAAAACAATCCTGGATCGTATCAAGAAAGTCACCCGACTCTAAATTTCCTGTCAAATTGCTCCAGTCAATCTGTCTATAGTTGAAATCTCCCATTAGCACAACATTTTCGTATGTAGATGCCTTACGAATTTCGTCCCATAGAAGTTTACTGCACTCCCTATCAAGATTTGGGGCCCTGTAAATCACACCCAAAATTAGTTTTTCTCGGCCCTCGAGAAGCTGTAACCAAACAGATTCAGTGGCTGACGCTTCTAATTTAATATCTTGTCTAACACAACAATTTAAATTGTCTCTGACATACATCGCTACTCCACCACCTTTCCTGTTGACCCTGTCAGTGTGGAATAATTTATAGCCTTGTATGTGACATTCAGATGGCATCTCTCTATCTTTCAGATTGAGCCAGGTCTCTGTTATAGCAATAATATCTATGTTTCCTGCACTTGCAATTAATCTTAGCTCATCTATCTTATTTCTAACACTCCTGCTATTAGTATAGTAAACCTTAAGGGAGCTAGTCCCTTGCTGCCCTCTGCTGTCCCCCTTTGTTTTCTGACCTGTTCTATTGTCTTTATTTATAACTTCATGCTGAATGCCTTTTATACATTTACTGTTTCCAACCCTAGTGTTGCAACCTGCTTGTTTCCCACACACACCCATACCTCTATCTTCCATCAGTTTAAAATCATAGGCATTTCACCAATGGCCTTCTCAATCGAGTCTGCAAGTGCTACCACCCCTGCCCCAGAGAGATGAACCCCATCCCTTGCATACATATCATGTTTGCCATAAAAGTTGTTCCAGTTGTCAATGAATGGGATTGCAAGTTCCTTGCAGTATCTGTCTAGCCAGCAATTTACACCAATTGCCCTAGACAACCATTCATTTCCTACTCCCCTTCTAGGCAAGATGCTACATATGATTGGGATCCCTCCCTTAGACTTAATGAAATCTATAGCTGACCTGTACTTATCTAGCAGCTCTTCTCTCCTACCCTTCCCAATATCATTTCCACCAGCACTGAGACAGATAATGGGCTTGTTCCCATTACCTGACATGATATTATCCAGTCTGTTGACAATGTCCCCAACACCAGCTCCAGGGAAGCACACTCTATCTCTCATCTTCTTATTCCTATTACAAAAAGCACGGTCAACATATCTTACCTGAGAGTCACCAACCACAAGAATGCGCTTACCTTCATTAGCAGGGGCAGTAGTACCCTTACCTTCACTGGCCACTGAAGTACATTCATCCTGGAGAACAGAGAAGCGATTTCCTACCTTCAGATCTTCACTCTTAACTTTCCTTACTCTGATGCGCCTCCCATTACTGTGAACAACTCGCCACTTGTAGCAGGTGCTGGGCTGCACCTCACTGCTGGTACCCGTTGCTACCTCCCCACCTACAGCCTCCTCACAGTGAGAGACAGACTGCACCTCACTGCTAGAAGCCTCATTCCTCACATCTCCAACCACCTCACACTCTCTCCCAGGCCCATTGAGGTGGACCTTCAGCCTCCTAATCTCCTCCTGGAGAAGCAAGACCTCCTCCTTCAACTCTCCAAACTCAGTTTTTAAAACACTGCAGAAGCAAGCCATGCTTTGTAACCGTCCACGCTAATCCCCAAAGCAGCTCAGGGTCTGTGACCTCACGTGACGACTGACCACTGAACACATGACTAAGGGTTGATGATGGGGCCCCGTCGTTCAACCAGTACCCAGGTTCCAGCCAATGAGAAGATAGTTTTGGCAATCCCAGAGGTTATGTGGGTACCACTCTCCTGTCTGCCTTTGTCATTCCCATTCTAGAGCTGGTTGAAGCACGGTGTGCTCTCTAGTGGCTTCTGTTCTGCCTTGCTTACCGTGGAGTGCACTAATACCTATTGCTGTACATAGTGTATATAGTGTACATACTTCTGTTCTAAATTGGTGAAGGATAATACAAGTCAAAAGTTTTCTGCTGTGTTTATTTTGCTTCCTTTACACCCAAGATAACAGGCCATTTGGACTCCTGGGTTGTAATACAGATGTTACATATGTGTCTAATTTTCAACACTATACTTGCCAAAAAGTGCACAATACTAATAGCACTAGCACTCGGTATTCTTTGGAGAAAAATACTTAGATCTGGGAAAAATTCTGGGGAGCTTTTAAGATGCAGACAGGGTTCCTCTGCACACTGGAAGCAATGGAACTCAGGCAAAAAATTTCAGACCAGTGGACCAGTGGACAATCATCACACACCATAAAAGTTGATGGAAGATGCTGAGGTGCTGTATAACTGATCAAAAGTTTTATGAAAAAGCATTACCTACACAACTCACGTCAACATGGCTGTCGAGCTGGACGATCATGTTCATATAACTCATAAAACATTATGACAAAATAACGAAGCCTTTAGAAGAAGACCCAAGAGAAGATTTAAGTAAAACATTTGACAAAACCAATTGTAGAGTGATGGAACATAAAATAAGATAAGTAGGCATAACAGGAAACGTAGAAAAAAATAAATTTATGAAATAATGTTCATTTTGCAACACAGATTTGAACAATATTATTGTTAGAATGTTTACTGTCAGATTTCAATTCTGAGTCGCATCTGCGTTCCTAGTGAATGGTATAAATATTTGCCCAGCTGTGCGAACTCAGTCTATATTAAAGTATATTATACACTGTTTCAGGTTGACTGTGTCTACACACTGATTTATGTGGACTCTCATTGATTAGATGGTATCTGTATCAAGATGTACAGTGAGGACTTGGGGTACTGTGCTAGTGAGATGCCTAACTTGATACTAGTGCGGGTCATAAAAGAGTAGTCCAGTGTTGAGGATTATTCCAGCGTTGAAGATTAGTCTAGCGTTGAAGATTAGTCTAGCGTTGAAGATTAGTCTAGCATTGAAGATTAGTCCAGTGTTGAAGATTAGTGTAGTGATGAACTTAGTTTATCAACATTTGATATACAGACTAATAGAATTATCATCAGGTATTACATGAATTATATTCTACAAGTTGTTTACATCTCATGCACAATAAAAATACATTTGTGCAAGATGTCTTTAAAACTATCTTATCTATTGTACCCACAATGTCTTCAGTCTTGTTGGAAAGAAACTAAAATTGTCGTAACTACTGCTGCGGCAGTAAAATATTCCCATCACACTAAGCAAGTCCAGCTTGAGTCTCTCCCTTTTTAAGTAGATTAAACAATTGGTGTTGGTTGTTTGCCGGGTATACCAGCCAATGTATATGTTAGAATTGTAACTGACAGTGATAGAAGAGAAAATATTAACAATGAAGAACTAACTAGGCTTTGAAAGAAAAAGGGTAAGTGTGCATCAACATAGTTTCGTAAACGTTAAATGCAGTAAAAAGAAACTAATTGTTACAAAAAGACATTGTTGCTATGGTTGCAAATGTACAGTAGAGCAACATACAAGTGAATAAATACAGCAGGAGCGAAGTCATTAATAATGAAACGAATTTGCCAGGTTGCAAGATGGGCTGTTGAAGCTTTTTCCATGATGGTCGGCTTTACTCATATTGTTATATACATTAATTTAGTAAAGGGGAGACTAGTGTAGATGAGCGATGGTGATCCTGCGAAATGTTAAGACAATCTTAAGGGAATTTTGAGACAACATAATTGTTTTGGGAAACATGAAAGTAAAGCAACAGAAAATAGCAGTAAATCAACATACAAGAATGATCCTGTAACATGAAAAAAGGGTAAACAAGAACAGGACAGTAACAGGAACAGTAAAATACAAGAACAAGGAAGGAACACGCAAGAAAAATACAGTACTATAACACGCAAGAACAGTAGGCAACATACAAAACAAAAATACAGTAACGAGAATGATACAGTACTATGCAAAACAAAATGATAACAAGTAAACATAGCTAAAACAATACAGTTACACAGCAACACTACACTAAAATGAAAAACTAGTGCAATAATACATATAAACAGAGCAGTAACACACAAGAACAATTTAGCGATACATAGGAACAATTTAGAAACACGTAAGAGCTATTTAGCAATACATAAGAACTCTTTAGCAACACATAACTCTTTAGCAACACATAAGAACAGTTTAGCAAGACAGAACTCTACAAGAACAGTGTAGTATTATTGGAACAGTAGAGCAATATACTAAAAATAAAAGTACTGTGTAAGAGTCATGAACAAGGTTTACCAGCTGTGTGTGTGTGTGTGTGTGTGTGTGTGTGTGTGTGTGTGTGTGTGTGTGTGTGTGTGTGTGTGTGTGTGTTTTGTCTCTCAGGAGGTCAGAGAAGTGAAGATCTGAAGAGTAAAATCTGATAGATAAATATTTATTTTTGTCAACTCTACCTTTCATAAGAAAACTTGCAAATATCATTTTTGCTTAAGCCAGTACAAGTTTCCCTCGACTGTCACTTCTTTACATCTCCACAACTCTCATTAAACATTTTCAAGAAATTCTTAATAACAGCATTTTCCACTTTGCTTATTGAAGATTCTATTAGAATTTATACTCGAGAATTTCTTTATTTTCGTTTTATTTCCCGTGTAATATAATTTTTATTTAACAGAACTGAAAGAAAATGCAGAGAGGAATATGTGTTGTGATTGTCGTGTAGAGATTAATAAATGAAGCAAAGAAATTGATCTGAACACATTATAAAACAAACAGAAGTGTGAAATTTCCAGTTAGTAACCTCTGCTAGGTGGGTGAGTTGGGTGGCAGCTCAGTCTCGTCTAGCTGGTCTACTGTTCCAGGCTCTCTTGGTGGGTGTAATTACTGGACGCAGTTTACTGTGTGTCCCCTCCTGTAATTCCACCCATCTGGACAGTCTCGGCAGTAGACCAGCTAGACCAGACCGAGTTTCCATCCAGAAAGGTCACTGGGAAGGGGCAAGAAGTGGGGAACCACTGACCTAGGGAAGACAAAATGCCGAGCCTGGGGAAGTGAGGGAGTTCATCTGGAGAACACAGATGGACTTCTGGAGACACGGAACTAGAGGTAGTACCAAGAAAATGGAAGTGGGGAGTGTGGAAGGGTTGAAATCCGGGGTCCCACGGATGGAGACCTGGAAACATGATCCAAAAGGTAAGCTGAGACAAAAGTTGGAAAGAAAAATACCTTGGGAGAGGGGTGGACACAGGTGGACTCCTGGACACATGGACCTGATGGAACCCCAAAGATGGTAGAAAGTGGGGGGTGGGCCCTAAAGACGAACCATTGGCCTCCACGTGGCAGGGTCTGGTAACTCAGGGATAACTAATTCTGAGGCTGACAGTAGTAGCAACTTTTTTTTCGTAATTTATATTAATGTAGTAAAATATAGTATAGTATATTACAATATAATATAATATAGGACTCGGATGTAAGGAAGCATTCTCAAGGTGGTTGAATAGTGGAATCATTTGATTTGTGATTCCGATCAGAGTATTCTGAGAGAGGGAGAGGGACAAGAGCTAGGTTTCGACTCCTACAAACATTATTCGGTCAACACACACGCACACAAAGTGTGCAACAAGGTTAGTTCCGGAGCTCAGGGGAATGTTCTACTTAGAAAGGTTGAGGGAACTCGGTCTGACGACACTGGAGGACAGGAGGGCCAGGGGAGACATGATAACGACATACAAAACACTGCGTGGAACAGATAAGGTGAACAGAGACAGGATGTTCCAGATGAGTCAAAGGGGTGTTAGGAAGTATTTCTTCAGTCATAGAGTTGTCAGGAAGTGGAATAGTCCAGCGAAAATTCACGACGCTCTAACCCACTGGACCATCAAGTCCAGTGGGTTAGAGCGTCGTGAATTTTCGCTCACCATGAGGCGGGCTAAAACAACACGGGTTCGAGCCTCCGGCTAGTCGCAGTGTCGTTACACATATATGCAAAACAAGCACTGTTTTGCATATATATATTTAACAGTGGTTGTTTTGCAACCACTGTTAAATGGTAATGGAGAAGACGGCCAGTGGAGGTGGGGGAGAATAAAATTTACACTGTCAGTACCGGCCAAGATTATCGTACATACAAACCTCGAAAAACTCTTATAAAAGCATCTATCTCCAGCACCATGTTTCCAGTTAACTTGGAAATAATTGTGTCGATGCATGGACTATTTAGAGGCGCATGTTATGGAAAAACAATGTGGGATTAATGTTAACGAGGGAGCGACCAGTCAGTGCATCCTCCCCCACTCCTCGGGGGTGGGTGGAAGAGGCGCGGTGTGTATCTAGATGATGAGTGAACACATTGGTTCAGCAGTGCTCATACCCACATTGTTCATAGTGTACATGGGAAACAAATAATGTGTGTATTGTAAGACAGTGTGAACAATATATAGTGTGCAAGTCCATGTGTACTGTACTCCCCCGGATAACCCCACTCAACAACCTGCGCCTCCCCCACCCAATTCCCAGGGGAAGTTTTACCCTTCCCCTCCCAGCCCCCCACCTGCCCCTCAAACTCCACCAGGCCACCACGGTCAAGTTCACTACCTTCCACGCACCATACCCACCCAGCATGTCATAATCCACTCCTATTGTCTAGTCTAGCAGATGGATGCCAACCAGGAGGAAGCAAGCAGCCAGGGAAATGGCACGGCTGGCAATAGCAGGAGAGGCAAGTGTCGGTCATGCTTACAGCTTCGTTGTCTCAACTCTAATGGTTTCTACTGCACGAATATTAAATCTTTGGTGTATGCCATATGGCACACGCCTATGTAATTTGTGGCAGTGAAGCAGCAGACCGATTCGGGTACCACGGTACATAATAACATTATCAAGAGGAGCCTTACAACAGCCGGATATATATATATATATATATATATATATATATATATATATATATATATATATATATATATATATATGTTTGTGTGTGTGTTCATAGCTTTTTACCTAAAGATTATAAAATAATGATTAATATATTATAGTAGTTAGTGAAGGCGTTATATAGCGCCTGGTGAATGTGAGACTATCATGATTGATCCCAGGAAGGGCAGGCTGCATCACATTCCTTGGAACAAGAGCCCATCATCACCGTCTCTATGTATCTTAGTGTACTGTCAGCATCTGGCAGGAGCAGAGTTCTTTACCAAAATAAATTTATTATCGCTTTATTTACACTATTTTACAATTAACTCTCACGTTCAAAGTTTGTCCTCATTACTGAAATATTATGAATATATTTATGTAGATAATGATAATATAAACTGCATCATAAATCATAATAAATACAAAAGAAATGTAATGTTAATCAAGTTATAATGATCTTCATAGTTATTCCTCGTCATTATATTACACTTCTTACCAACTATTTATAATGTGAAATATTTATTACCAATATTGTCACATATGTATTTATTTTATCAGCTTAATCTCACATCACTGTTATCTTTATTAATATTTCGTAATCGTGATATCCATATATAGACAAAATATTTCCTCTTTTTGACGGTAGTTTGTATTCTTGTTATCATAATTGTTGATGGTGATCTGAATTCATATCATAATTATTGATAGTGTTTTGTATTCTTATCATAATTATTGATGATATTTTGTATTATAATTATTGATGGTATTTTGTATTCTTATCATAATTATTGATGGTATTTTGTATTCTTATCATAATTATTGATGGTATTTTGTATTATCATAATTATTGATTGTATTTTGTATTATCATAATTATTGATGGTATTTTGTATTATCATAATTATTGATGGTATTTTGTATTATCATAATTATTGATGGTATTTTGTATTATAATTATTGATGGTATTTTGTATTATCATAATTATTGATTGTATTTTGTATTATCATAATTATTGATGGTATTTTGTATTCTTATCATAATTATTGATGGTATTTTGTATTATCATAATTATTGATGGTATTTTGTATTCTTATCATAATTATTGATGGTGCTTTGCATTCTTGTCATAATTACTGATGGAACTTTGTATTCTTTTATTCTTAAATTCTTGTATTCTTTGTATTCTTGTTATTCTTGTAGTTTTGTTATCATAATTATCTAAGGTAACATCTTGGTGCTGGAGTTGGTGTCACTCCTCAAATACTCAGTAAAGAAATACTTCTGGCAGTGTTTTCTACTCAGCTTCTTTACCAACAATTGACTGGCGTCTCAAAGTGATTATACTTTGTTGTATGATAGATCATTTCAATCTTAAAAATTATGCCACCTGAAAAATTTTAGGAGTGGATATTCATAAATGGAATGTTGTTATATTTAATATGGACTGCACAATGGTCAGATAAACCACAATCTACCTAAACCTTAATGAGATTATATGTTAAACACTGAGATTACATTAAACACAACATAGTGGATAACACTGTTCATGGTGTTAAAAATGGTAACATATATTCACCTGAAGAAGGCTTACCTGTGGATATATTCTGGCGTCCTTGTTACAGCTTCCCAGACCAGACAACAGACTTCAGCATTTATGGTGTTACGTACACTAGCGTTCACACATAACAGTGCATACAATAAGAACATAAGAAAGAAGGAACACTGCAACAGGTCTACTGACCCATGCGGAGCAGGTCCATGTCCCCCCCCCGGATTAGCCCAATGACCCGCCCCCCCCCGGATTAGCCCAATGCCCCCCCGGATTAGCCAAATGACCCCCCCCCCCGATTAGCCCAATGACCCACTCAGTCTGATCACCTCCACTCAAGGAAGGAGCACGGCACCAGACCCAGCAGCACAAGCTAGTCAGGTCCAACTCACACCCACCCACACCCACTCGTGTATCTATCTAACCTGTTTTTAAAACTACACAACGTTTTAGCCTGAATAACTGTACTCTGGAGTTTGTTCCACTCATCCACGACTCTATTACCAAACCAGTGCTTTCCTATATCCTTCCTGAATCGGAATTTTTTTTTAACTTGAAACCATTGCTGCGAGTCCTGTCTTGGCTGGAAATTTTCATCACGCTATTTACATCCCCTTTATTTATTCCTGTTTTCCATTTATACACCTCGATCACATCCTCCCTAATTCTACGCCTCTCGAGAGAGTGCAGATTCAGGGCCCTCAGTCTTTCTTCATATGGAAGATTTCTGATACATGGGATCATCTTTGTCATCCTCCTCTGTACGTTTTCCAGAGCATTTATATCCATTCTGTAATACGGTGACCAGAACTGAGCAGCATAGTCTAAATGAGGCCTAACCAAGGATATATAGATTTGAAGAACAACCTGAGGACTTCTATTATTTATACTTCTAGATATGAAGCCAAGAATTCTGTTAGCTTTATTGCGAACACTAATGCACTGTTGTCTTGGTTTTAGATTACTGCTAACCAGAACTCCTAAATCCTTATCGCAATCAGTAGTATTAAGATCTACATTATTTAGTTTATATGTGGCATGGTTATTTAACTGTCCAACATTTAGAACTTTGCATTTGTCAATATTAAGCTGCATCTGCCACTTCTCCGACCATTGCATCAGTCTATTCAAATCCTGGAGTGCTCTAGTGTCCTCATTAGAATGAATTGGACGGTCTATTTTGGTGTCATTAGCAAATTTGCTTATGTCGCTATTTATTCCCTCGTCTATGTCGTTTATGTAAATTTTGAACAACGGGCCCAACACTGACCCCTGAGGAACACCGCTTGTGACGTGCCCCTATTCTGATTTCTACCCATTTATGCAAACTCTCTGCTGTCTATTTCTCAGCCATGCCTCTACCCAGGAAAAAATATCACCTCCTATTCCGTGTGCCTTAAGTTTCCTCAAAGCCTCTGGTGTGGAACTCTATCGAAAGCCTTACTGAAGTCCATATACACAATATCATATTCATTATCATGATCTACCTCCTCAAACACCTTAGTGAAAAAAGTTAGTAAATTCCTAAGACAGGAACGCCCCTTTGGAAAACCGTGTTGAGATTCATTAATCAATCTGTGCCTATCAAGATGGCTACGAATTGCTTCGGCAATTATTGATCCCATAAGGTAAGGCTTATTGGTCTATAGTTCGAAGCCAAGGACCTGTCACTTGCCTTGTAAATAGGTATTACATTTGCCATTTTCCACTTATCAGGCACTATGCCAGTTTGTAGTGATACGTTAAAAAGATTAGCCAAAGGTATGCTAAGTTCCTCTTTACATTCCTTCAACACCCTTGCAACAGTTCATCAGGGCCTGGGGATTTGTTAGGTTCTAGTTTCTCTATTTATCTGAGGACCATGTCACTAGTTATCGCAATCGTACATAGTTTATTATCCAGTTCTGCACAATCTATTATATCAGGAATATCGCTAGTATTTCCTTGGGTGAAAACGGAGAAGAAGTAGGTATTGAGAATTTCACACATATCCTTATCACTGTCGGTGATCTGACCAGCGTTACTCTTAAGTGGGCCAATCTTGTCCCTAATCTTACTTCTGTATACCTGAAAGAACCCTTTTGCGTTAGTCTTTAAATCCCTGGCGACCTTAGCCTCATAATCCCTTTTTGCTTTTCTTATTCCTTTCTTTATTTCTCTCTTTAATTGAATATATTGATTTCTTAACTGCCCATCCCCTCTTTTCATACGCCTATATATGCCTCTCTTTTGACCAATGAGATGTTTTAATCTATTATTCATCCATTTGGGATCATTTTTGTTAGATCTAATTTCCCTACTCGGAACAAAAGTTGTCTGGGCAGCTAGAACTATGCTCTGAAAAACGTCATATTGGCAACCAAGATCACCTAACTGACCCATAGTCAGGACATCCCAATTTAGCCCACCCAAGTAATTTTTCAGTCCCATGAAGTCGGCCAAGCGAAAATCTGGGACAGAGATTTGATTGCAGTTATGTAGGTAATTAATATATTGAAACTAAGTGATTTGTGATCACTTTCCCCAAGCTCATCATTAACCTCAAGATTATTAATTAGTGAATCTTTGTTGGCAAGAACCAAGTCAAGCAGATTGTTTCCTCTAGTTGGTTCTGTCACAACCTGTTCTAAAAAGCAATCCTGAACCGTATCAAGAGAGCCACTAGACTCAAGATTTCCTGTCATATTGTTTCAATCAATTTGTCTAAAGTTAAAATCTCCCATTATCACAACATTTTCATATCTAGATGCCTTATGAATTTTGTCCCATAACAGCTTACTGCACTCCCTATCAAGGTTTGGGGCCTATAAATCACACCCAAAATTAATCTGTCACGTCCCTCGAGAAACTGTAGCCAAACAGATTGTGTTCGATGTTTCTAATCTTGTATCGTGTCTAGGACAGCAATTTAAGTTTTCTCTGACATACATCGCCACTCCACCACCCTTCCTGTTGACCCTATCAGTGTGGAATAGTTTATAACCCTGTATGTTGCATTCAGAAGGCATTTCTCTATCTTTCTCTATCTTTTCAGGTTGAACCAGGTCTGTTATACCAATAATATCTATATTACCTGCACTTGCAAGTAATCTTAGCTCATCTATCTTATTTCGTTGACTCCTACTATTTGTATAGTAAACCTTAAGGGAGCTAGTCACTTGTTGTCCTCTACTATCTTTCTCTGTTTGTTGATCAATTGATTTGCCATTACTAGCAACTTCATTTTGAATATTGTCTTTTAAACATATCCATGAGGTATCCCGGTAATAACTGCTGTTTTTAACCCTAGTGCTGCAGCCTGATTGTTTCCCACAAGCACCCATACCTCTATAATCTATCAGTTTAAATTCCTAGACAAGTCATCAATTACCCTCTCAATTGAATTGGCTAATGTAACCACTCCATCCCCAGAGAAATGAACCCCATCCCTTGCATACATATCACGTTTGCCAAAGAATAGGTCCCAGTTATCAATGAACTGGATTGCAAGTTCCTTGCAGTACCTGTCTAGCCAGCAATTTATACCAATTGCCCTAGACATCCATTCATTGCCCACTCCCTTTCTAGGCAAGATGCTACATATGACTGGGATCCCTCCCTTAGACCTAACTACTTCTATGGCTGACCTGTACTTATCCAGTAGCTCCTCTCTCCTGCCCTTCCCAATGTCATTACTCCCAGCACTAAGACAGATAATGGGTTTGTTGCCATTACCTGCCATAATATTATCCAACCTGCTGACTATGTCACCAACACTAGCTGCAGGAAGGCACACTCTCTGTCTGACCTTTCTGTCTCTGTTACAAAATGCACGGTCCATATATCTTACCTGAGAATCGCCTACTATTAAAATATTCTTACCTTGATTAGCAGGGAAATCAGTGGTACCTTCAACCTCACTAATCACTGAAGTACACTCGTCTTGGAGAACAGAGAATCGATTTCCTACCTTCACATCTTTTCTGTTAACTCTCATCTTCCTTCTTCCTGAACTGTGAACCACTTGCCACTTAAAGCGGCTGCCACTGTCACTGCTGGTGACCATTTCCTCCTTACCAGCTAAATCCTTCTCACACTCGCTCCCAAACTCATCTGTGCGAAGCTTCAGCCTCCTATTTTCCTCTTGAAGAAGTAGACTCTCCTTCTTCAACACTTGAACCTGAGATTCTAAAACACTACAATAAGCCAAGGTGCTTGGTAACAGCCCACGCTAACTTCCAAGAGCTTAGGCAGATATGACCGCAGGTGACCACTGACCTCAGCGTATGGGAGACATTAACAGAGGCGTCCTGGCCAGATTGCATTAATGAACATCACATTATTTTTATTATCTCTTGATGGTGTCTTCCTGAGTGCTTTTGTTTTGAGTTTTGAAAAATATTTTCTTTGTCAATATAAAGATAAGAGAAGTGAACATGTGATGTTACAAAAGTCAGTCATATTTGTTTAAATATTTAAGAATGTGTACATATGCATGTGTATGTGAGGGAAAAGTTCAATAGATAGGAGTAGCAATATAGTAACAATAGTTTCATTGCCGGCTACTTGTTAAGGTAGGGGAAGTCCATCTCCCGCTATCCCCCCCCCTTTCTCCCCCTCCCCGAAAGTGATAGTTTGATTGCTGGCTGCTTGTTAAGGTAGGGTCAGTCTAGCTCCCACTATCCCTTCCCCCCCCGAAAGGTGACGTGTGGGGCTCCGGTCCAAACAGTAATCACTAGACTCAGCTCCAAGCACTACTCTTGGATGACAGAGAGGGTCACCTGCCAATCAACGAGTAGAATTGAAGGAGACGGACTAACGTTCTGAGATGTCCCAAATTTTGATCCACTTACCTGTTTGTGTATGAAAGTAGCAGGATATAACCTCTCATCATTGCAGTGGAGAAAACCTGCTTTCCTGTCATCTGGAAGGATTATTGAAAGCTAGAAAATCTGAAGAACGAGCCGGTGGGTTGTCATCAACACCTGCGACCCCTCCCCCCATCAACAACGGCTATGATTTCAACAACACGCAGTGTCACCAACACCAGACACCCACGTTTTATATACATTTATATTAGCGTTGAATTCAGTTATCATTTATATTTTTCATTTTTCATTTTCTTTAATGTAGGATCAATATTTCATATTTAAATGTTTCATATTTTATATTTTCTAAATAATAAATTGTTTATGTTTGTCAGTTTTTGTTCTTTTTCTATTCATTAATTTTCCTGAGGAGGAGCCAGCTTTGGTAATACTGTCTGAAGTTGTTACAGAGCTGAGTAAGCCTTCACAAGTGGCGACCTTGCCAGGATCGACTCTACTGAATCAAGATTCAGCTTCATCTCGAATCTACCATTGGAACTTCAATGCCGTATACCACAGACGGTTACCACCAGCCATGAGTAATCATTCTCTATGGTAGGACTACGGTACAGGTATTTAAAAGATTTGGTGATTGTTATAGTCTCAATTTATTGTAAGTCAAGTCAGGCAGGATATAATATTTAATTCTGCCACCTTTTTGTGTAAGCTTGAAACACTTTGGAGGATTAGACTCTAGGGACCCGAGATTTTCCAATGACAATTTGTTTCATTGAGCTCTTTATTATATCAAGGGAACTGTCGTAGGACACTCTTGATTTGTTGGTGAGAAGATTGGATGGTCAAGTGACCCCATTCTACTTACTGTTTGCTCGGAGCCGGCATAGAACCCTTCGTTTTAATTAATACATATTGTTTAATTGAAGCAGGGATCGAGCCCTCTGGTTTATTTACAGTTTGAGCGGAGCAGGAATTGAACCCTCCGTTTTCTTTAATACCCGTTTCATTTTCCCTTCGTAGTTTAAGTTATTCTTGCAAATATGGAGGAATACCAGTTTTGGATGAACGCTGGAAGTTAGGAATAACAGGGAAAAATTTAGAATCTTTCATTAGTGCTAAAATCCAGGAAAGAATTGAAAAGGAGAGATTGAGAATCGAAAGAGAAGAGGAAAAGGAGAGATTGAGAATCGAAAGAGAAGAGGAAAAGGAGAGATTGAGAATCGAAAGAGAAGGCAAAAAAGAGCATGATAGACTTGATCGTGAGGAAAGAGCTAAAGTACGTGAGGAACAAGTTAAATTAAGGGAACTTGAGGAAAGAGCAAAGGATAGAGAATATGAGTTAAGGGAGAGAGAAAAGGATCGCGAGCTCGAACAAGCTCGCCTTGAATTAGAGAATAAAAAGTTAACTTTCTCACAACAGCAATTAGATGAAGGAGTAATGGAACAACGTGCAGCTAGTGCACATATTCCAACACATAATTTACCTCCCTTCACAGAGGGTGAAGACATAACTTCATACATTATCAGGTTTGAAAATACCGCTACCCTCTGTGAATGGCCTGCTGACACCTGGGCTACCAGGTTAGGAATGTTATTTTCTGGTACCGCTTTGAATATCTATGCAACGTTGTCACAGGATATCATATGTAATTATAACCTACTAAAGGCGGCAATCCTTAAAGCATATCAAAAAACCACTAATTCTTACAGGAAAGATTTTAGGTATTCCACCTTACAGCCTGGCCAGAACTTTCAGCAGTTACAGGTAACACTCTTTCGTTTGTTCGACTTTTGGATAGAGAGTTCAGGAATTGATCACAGTTATGACTCTTTTAGAGACTTCATGGTTGCTGACCAGTTCCTGACAGCTCTTCCTCACCAGATACGAACATTCATTAGAGAACGTAACCTGATTAAAGCTGAGGAAGTTGCTGAGGCTGCTGACCTGTATGCTGAGGCTCACAATTCCTATAAAGACCTAAAGGGATCGAACCCTAAAGGCAAGGGTTCATCAGACCTTAAGAAATCAAAGCCTCTAGTGGAAAGTAAAGTGACTTCTTTAATTCCTGTTTGTCATTTGTGTGGTGTTAAGGGACATAAACGTCCAGATTGTCCTTCTAAGAAGGTCCAAAAAGTTGGAAGATGTTTTAAAGACTGTAATGACCAAGCACCCTTCTGTTCAGGAACAGTTAATGGACTTAATGTATCTACCATTTTACGAGACACTGGATGCACATGTATAGTCATTTCTGATAAGCTGTTCCCTAACCTTAAAGAAACTCATTCCTCTGCTATACTTTCAGACTACTTGGGCCGTACAGACACTTTTCCTACCATCCGTTGTTACATTAGGTCTAAATGGTTCACACGTTGGTCTGAAGCCGTACTAGCTCCCATCACTTCTTGCTCCGTACTAACAGGTAATGTAAAAGGTGCCATTCTTCCTTCTGAGGTTGACCTTTCATCACCAAAGGTGGACATAAGCTTTTCAGATCCTCTTCCTGTAGAGTCAGAGAAGCCCCTCGAAAGTTCAGATGAGACAATGTCTCGTGAGATTCATGTGGGATTAAAAACCAGTGATGCTACTCTCGAAAGCGAGGTAGTAGGATCACCGGTTCACTTGTTAGATGAAAGTGAAGGTATCACCTCCGATACCATAAATGTCTTGACTAGGGCTCAGACCAAAGCCCAGGCTTCTCCTACTGTCCATCCTTTGATTTTCCCTGACTTTAAGCCTTTAGATATATCGAAGGACTCCTTTGTCAATTTACAACGTAATTGCCCTTCTCTTCAGAATTGCCATAATGCCGCTAAACAAAATCAAGTTATCCAAAGGAAAAACTTTTCACGTAAATTTGAATATATAAAAGGTATATGGAGGTATATGGAGAAAAAAGAGAGAAGTTAAGAGAGTGGTGAAGCAATGTAAAAAGAGAGCAAATGAGAGAGTGGGTGAGATGTTATCAACAAATTTTGTTGAAAATAAGAAAAAGTTTTGGAGTGAGATTAACAAGTTAAGAAAGCCTAGAGAACAAATGGATTTGTCAGTTAAAAATAGGAGAGGAGAGTTATTAAATGGAGAGTTAGAGGTATTGGGACGATGGAAGGAATATTTTGAGGAATTGTTAAATGTTGATGAAGATAGGGAAGCTGTGATTTCGTGTATAGGGCAAGGAGGAATAACATCTTGTAGGAGTGAGGAAGAGCCAGTTGTGAGTGTGGGGGAAGTTCGTGAGGCAGTAGGTAAAATGAAAGGGGGTAAGGCAGCCGGGATTGATGGGATAAAGATAGAAATGTTAAAAGCAGGTGGGGATATAGTTTTGGAGTGGTTGGTGCAATTATTTAATAAATGTATGGAAGAGGGTAAGGTACCTAGGGATTGGCAGAGAGCATGCATAGTTCCTTTGTATAAAGGCAAAGGGGATAAAAGAGAGTGCAAAAATTATAGGGGATAAGTCTGTTGAGTGTACCTGGTAAAGTGTATGGTAGAGTTATAATTGAAAGAATTAAGAGTAAGACGGAGAATAGGATAGCAGATGAACAAGGAGGCTTTAGGAAAGGTAGGGGGTGTGTGGACCAGGTGTTTACAGTGAAACATATAAGTGAACAGTATTTAGATAAGGCTAAAGAGGTCTTTGTGGCATTTATGGATTTGGAAAAGGCGTATGACAGGGTGGATAGGGGGGCAATGTGGCAGATGTTGCAAGTGTATGGTGTAGGAGGTAGGTTACTGAAAGCAGTGAAGAGTTTTTACGAGGATAGTGAGGCTCAAGTTAGAGTATGTAGGAAAGAAGGAAATTTTTTCCCAGTAAAAGTAGGCCTTAGACAAGGATGTGTGATGTCACCGTGGTTGTTTAATATATTTATAGATGGGGTTGTAAGAGAAGTAAATGCGAGGGTCTTGGCAAGAGGCGTGGAGTTAAAAGATAAAGAATCACACACAAAGTGGGAGTTGTCACAGCTGCTCTTTGCTGATGACACTGTGCTCTTGGGAGATTCTGAAGAGAAGTTGCAGAGATTGGTGGATGAATTTGGTAGGGTGTGCAAAAGAAGAAAATTAAAGGTGAATACAGGAAAGAGTAAGGTTATGAGGATAACAAAAAGATTAGGTGATGAAAGATTGAATATCAGATTGGAGGGAGAGAGTATGGAGGAGGTGAACGTATTCAGATATTTGGGAGTGGACGTGTCAGCGGATGGGTCTATGAAAGATGAGGTGAATCATAGAATTGATGAGGGAAAAAGAGTGAGTGGTGCACTTAGGAGTCTGTGGAGACAAAGAACTTTGTCCTTGGAGGCAAAGAGGGGAATGTATGAGAGTATAGTTTTACCAACGCTCTTATATGGGTGTGAAGCGTGGGTGATGAATGTTGCAGCGAGGAGAAGGCTGGAGGCAGTGGAGATGTCATGTCTGAGGGCAATGTGTGGTGTGAATATAATGCAGAGAATTCGTAGTTTGGAAGTTAGGAGGAGGTGCGGGATTACCAAAACTGTTGTCCAGAGGGCTGAGGAAGGGTTGTTGAGGTGGTTCGGACATGTAGAGAGAATGGAGCGAAACAGAATGACTTCAAGAGTGTATCAGTCTGTAGTGGAAGGAAGGCGGGGTAGGGGTCGGCCTAGGAAGGGTTGGAGGGAGGGGGTAAAGGAGGTTTTGTGTGCGAGGGGCTTGGACTTCCAGCAGGCATGCGTGAGCGTGTTTGATAGGAGTGAATGGAGACAAATGGTTTTTAATACTTGACGTGCTGTTGGAGTGTGAGCAAAGTAACATTTATGAAGGGATTCAGGGAAACCGGCAGGCCGGACTTGAGTCCTGGAGATGGGAAGTACAGTGCCTGCACTCTGAAGGAGGGGTGTTAATGTTGCAGTTTAAAAACTGTAGTGTAAAGCACCCTTCTGGCAAGACAGTGATGGAGTGAATGATGGTGAAAGTTTTTCTTTTTCGGGCCACCCTGCCTTGGTGGGAATCGGCCGGTGTGATAATAAAAAAAAAAAAATAATCTTGTACAAGTCAGTATTCAAAGTAAATTCAGATGAGATAGGCTATTCCATCTTAGTTATTCCAAGTCAATGCAGAGAGACTGTTCTTAAAATGGCTCATGACCTGCCAGTGGCCGGACATTTCTCGCATCGTAAAACCTTAAATAAAATTAGGGAAACCTATTTTTGGCCAAAAATGTCCTCAGATGTCACTACCTATTGTAGATCGTGTAAAGTTTGCCAACTGTCATCCTCCCGAGGTACCAGGCGAGTACCTATGGTCAAAATGCCAGTCTTTACGGTACCTTTTGAAAGAGTAGCTATTGACATCGTTGGTCCTTTATCTCCACTTTCATCTGGGGGACATAGATATATATTAACATTAGTTGATTATGCTTCGAGTTTCCCTGAAGCCGTTCCCTTAAAGACCATAACTACTACAGAGGTGGCTGAAGCCCTTTTGTCCATCTTCTCCAGAGTGGGCATCCCTAGAGAAATTTTGTCTGACCGTGGGACACAATTCACATCTGACTTAATGCAACATCTACACCAACTTCTGGGAGTGAAGCCTCTCTTCACCACACCCTATCATCCCAGCTGTAATGGGAGGATTGAACGCTAGCATTCGATTCTAAAGTCCATTTTAAGGAAACTTTGCTCCCTTAAACCTAAGGAGTGGCACCGTTACCTACCCTGTGCTTTGTTTGCCATGAGGGAAGTTCCCAGTGACTCTTTGGGGTTTTCACCTTTTGAACTTCTCTATGGTAGACAGGCCAGAGGTCCACTGTCCATCCTTCATGACTTATGGACTAATGAGGAGGTAAGTGCTGAGGTTCAGTCTTCTTACCAGTTTCTCCTTGACCTTAGATCCAAACTTGAGGAGACCTCTGACATAGTTTCAAAAAACTTAAGCTTGCCAATGGACCAGTACAAAACATATTTTGATTCCAAAATTCAGAGGAGAAGTTTTAAAGTAGGGGATGAAGTTCTGGTACTTTTGCCTGTCAAGTCAAATAAATTATTAGTAGCATGGAAAGGTCCATATAAAGTATTAAAAATTTGTGGGAAAGTTGATTACCTCATAGAAGTCAAGGGGAAACCTAAGCTTTATCATATCAACATCCTTAAGAAATATTATCGAAGAAATTCGGTTAACTGCCTTAATAACTTTGACTTAGTTTTTCCACATGAACTTGATAAGACAACTGAAGAATGTAAGGTGTGTGTAATTGACACCTCTAACTTAGACTATGATGAAGAACTACATGACTTGGTGACTCTTGACCACTTGGGCGCAACCAACATTAATATTAATGAATCTTTGGATGACCATAAGAGACATGAACTACTTCAATGTGTAACTTTTCAGACGTCTTTACTGATATTCCAGGTGTTACCTCCACGGTAGTCCATAAGATTGACTTAGTGACGGACAATCCTATCAAACGAAAATTATACCCAGTTCCAGTTCACCTTAGGGATGCATTTGACCGAGAGGTAGACAAATTATTAAAACTAAAGATCATTGAACCTTCGGTATCTGCAAATTGCTCACCAGTAGTCATGGTTAAGAAATGAGGATAATTCATATAGACTTGCTATTGACTTCAGAGGCCTTAATGCTATCACTCGGTGGGATGCTGAGCTTATGCCCTTAATAGATAGCGATCTACACAAATTTTATGACTCTTCCTTCTTTTCAGAGATTGATATTGCGCAGGCATATCATCAAGTAATGTTAGATCATTCTTCTAAGCAGTACACCGCTTTTCCTACACACCAAGGACTGATGCAATATAGAACTATGCCCTTCGGTTTGGTAACTGCCTGTGCTACCTACGTGAGACTGATGAGAAAGGTCTTGGGAAATATGCCAAATGTTTCAGTTTATTTTGATAACATTTACGTAAAGACATCCATGTGGGGCGAACATATCCAAACATTAACATCAGTTTTGCGTAGGTTACGCTCACATGGCCTCACTGCCAAGCCGAAGAAATGCTTCCTTGGGTATAACAAGATTAGATATCTTGGACTGATACTTTCTAATAACTCTCTGCAGCCTCTCCCCAGTAAGATCAAAGCTTTATTAGAATTTAAATTCTCCAAAACCAAGAAGCTCATGCGAAGCTTTCTTGGTTCTGTAAATTTTATGCACGGTTTATCCCAAACCTTACTGATCTTACAGGCATCTTATCCGACTTCCTTAAAAAGTCTGTGAAGGAACCTCTTGAACTTTCCGACGTAGCTCGGGAAAAGTTTAATGAGATTAAAAATATCTTCTCGAAAGACACTATACTTAAGATTCCAGATATTAATAAAGCATTTTGTTTAAGAACTGATGCCTCCAATACTGGCTTAGGTGCGGTGTTACTACAATACCATGATGGTACTCCCTTCCCTGTATGCTTCTTAAGCCGGAAACTCTTTCCCACAGAAACGAGATACTCCACAATAGAAAAGGAATGTTTAGCCCTTGTGGGGGGTATCTCCAAACTTAAAATTTTATTTGCTCGGAAAAGAATTCGTTTAAGAAACGGACCACAAACCTTTGATATACCTAGAAACTTTTAAGGGAGCCAACAGTCACCTCTTGAGGTGAACATTGGCACTCCAGGCTTTTAAGTTCCATATTGTGTATATCAATGGTTCATCCAATTATTTCTCTGACTGGTTAAGTCGTGACAGTCAGTAGAATATTTGTTGCCTTATGCAACTTCCACATGTTAGAACTTTTTCCTCGCCTATTCTTCTTATACTCCTTGACTATAAGTCTTGGTATGGGGGAGTGTGAGGGAAAAGTTCAATAGATAGGAGTAGCAATATAGTAACAATAGTTTCATTGCCGGCTACTTGTTAAGGTAGGGTAAGCCCAGCTCCCGCTATCCCCCCCTTTCTCCTCCTCCCCGAAAGTGATAGTTTGCTTGCCGGCTACTTGTTAAGGTAAGTCTAGCTCCCACTATTCCCGCCTTTTTTCCCTCCCACCCAGAAAATGATAGTTTGATTGCCGGCTGCCTGTTAAGGTAGGGTCAGTCTAGCTCCCGCTATCCCTGCCCCTCCTTCCCCACCCCCGAAAGGTGACATGTGGGGCTCCGGTCCAAACAGTAATCACTAGACTCACAGCTCCCAGCACTACTCTTGGATGACAGAGAGGGTCACCTGCCAATCAACGAGTAGAATTGAAGGAGACGGACTAACGTTCTGAGATGTCCCAAATTTTGATCCACTTACCTGTTTGTGTATGAAAGTAGCAGGATATAACCCCTCATCATTGCAGTGGAGAAAACCTGCTTTCCTGTCATCTGGAAGGATTATTGAAAGCTAGAAAGTCTGAAGAACGAGCCGGTGGGTTGTCATCAACACCTGCGACCCCCCCCCCATCATCAACAACGGCTACGATTTCAACAACACGCAGTGTCACCAACACCAGACACCCACGTTTTATATACATTTATATTAGCGTTGAATTCAGTTATCATTTATATTTTTCATTTTTCATTTTCTTTAATGTAGGATCAGTATTTCATATTTAAGTGTTTTATATTTTATATTTTCTAAATAATAAATTGTTTATGTTTGTCAGTTTTTGTTCTTTTTCTATTCATTAATTTTCCTGAGGAGGAGCCAGCTTTGGTAATACTGTCTGAAGTTGTTACAGAGCTGAGTAAGCCTTCACAGTGTATGTGTACATAACATGGGATATGGAGTGTCAAATGTGTGCGAGTGTGTTTTTACGTAATAGTTCTAGTGACCTGAGACGACTATGTTGTTGTATGCACGTGTGTGTGTGTGTGTGGGATAAGGATAATAATGTACGTTTGTTTTTATATATATATATATATATATATATATATATATATATATATATATATATATATATATATATATATATATATAATATATATATATATATATATAATGTCGTGCCGAATATGTGAAACTGGTCAATTAGCAAGAACTCATTTAAAATTAAGTCCTTTCTAAAATTTTCTCTTATACGTTTAAAGATATATTTTTTTCATTAATGTTGATGTAAAAATTCATAATTTTGCACCAAAAGGAACTTAGAAAACTTACCTAACATTATAACAAGCGCAATTTATTTTAGCCTAACCCAACCAAATATATTTTAGATTTGTTTACAATAATTTAATACTAAACACACAGTGAAATATATTTTTTTCGTTAAGTTCAGAATAATTTTGGCGAAATTATTGCATACACAAATTTTCACTTGTCCTATATGGCAAGATGAGCGTTGCTATTTAAGCCAAGATCGCAAGTTCTGCCTATTCGGCACGACATATATATATATATATATATATATATATATATATATATATATATATATATATATATATATATATATATATATATATATATATATATACACACATACATACATACATACATACAGTACGAAATATAAATAGAATTCTAAAAATATAATCTAGTAGCCACTCCTTGGTGGGCTAGTTGGGCTAGAGATCTCTCTGGTCTAGGTAGTCGACGGGTCGCGGCTGTCCAGGCGGATGTTATTACAAAGCGCAGATGTTTCTGTGTGCCCTCCTCTGTAATAACATCTTCCTAAACATTGTGATATTTATACACTTGTGTACTAATATCATATATGGACAGTGCTTCTTGGGTGGCGAAATGCTGACCTTGGGAAAATGGGGAAGGGCGTTTGTAAGAACACCTGGAACCATGACCCTGGAGTGGGACTTGCTGACCTCGGGGAACTGGGGAAAGGTGTAAGAACACCTGGAACATGTACCTGGGGTGGGACATGATGACCTTGAGGAAAGGTGAATAATCCGAGAGGACACGGATGAACACCTGAGCCATGGACCTTAGCGAGGTAATAAAACTATAAGAACACGTTGATCTTAGGGAAGTGGAGAAAGGAAGACATGCGGTCTGCAGGTGTGTGGATTCCTGGATACATGAACCTGGGGAATGCAGGAGGCTGGAAGCAAGACGTGAGAAGAGAGAGAGGTGAGACTGACCTGGGTGAAATGAGGAAGGGGAGACATCCGGGGGCCCACGGATGGATTCCTGGACACATGAACCTGGAAAGGCAAGGATACTAGTTCTTGAGGTTGACTTTGGGGAAGTGGGGAAAGGGAAACATCTGAGGGGACACAGGTGGACTCCTGGACACATGAACCTGGGGAATGCATCAAAAACGCAGTAAGGGGGGAGGGGGGACCTTGAAGACGAACCACTGGCCTCCACGTGGCAAGGCCTGGTAACTCTGAGGCTGACAGTGGTCGCAAAACTTAATAAATATATTTTCACGTGAAATGTTTAGAAATGCACTTCATCGGTGATCCTACCTGATCACCAGTCTCTTGAAGCTCTTGTTTTTTGGTACACACACACACACACACACACAGTTCCTCCACTACTTCCCCCCCCCCCACACTCTGACATACACACTACTAACCTAACATACAGAACTACATAGGTTTCCCACTCTGAGGCAATCAGGATAAAACAAAAATGGGTTGCCAGAGAGCAACAAGAAAAACCAAGGGACAGGAGGAGGAAAATGCAAAGGAAGATTGGACAGCAGAGCTCATAAAAAGGGATCATGAATGGGAAAAGAAACTAGAAGAACTTAGCATGAGAATGGAAGAGAGGATAGATATGGAAAGCAGGAAGTGGGAGGTGCATGTCAAAGCAGCAGAAGCTAGGATACAGAGTTTAGAAGAGGAATTGAAAAATCTGAAACAGCCTAAAGAACTAAAGAACATTTTGGGATTGACAACAGAGACTGCTACCTCAACCACAAATAAGGGGACTCTAGGGAAAGAAGGGGCACAACTGCATGGAGATGCTCTATCAGAGGAGACTGTAGCAAATGAAAGAGCTAAGCTTTATGTGGAGGCCCTAACAGACAACAACAGAGCCCAAGGAAAGCCGAGAAGGGAAAATGACAGGCCACTGAGCCCAAGTACATTAGCCAGTGAAACTGATGAAAGGAAAGCTGCAGTGGAGGAAACCAAATTAAATGAGGGGATACACAGGGATATGCAGTGGGAAAACGAAAGGGTGAGGTCAGTCTTTGTGTATGGGCTCCAGGAAGTCGAAGGGGAAACATATGAAGCAAGAAAACAAGGGGAAAAAAAAGCAATTGAAAGCATCATGAAAGCAATAGGAAAAGACGATATGACCCAGCTGGAAAATTTTCGGAGAATAGGGGGGTTTGTAAAAAAAAGAACCCGGCCAGTGAGAGTGACCTTCAAGGCAGAAGTGACTCGGACCAGGATCCTGCAGGAGAAAGCACGATTAAGGGACATGACGGCATACAGGAAGGTGTATCTCGACCGCGACAGAACACAATAAGAAAGGAAGAAACAGAGAGATGGTACAAAGGCGAAAGGAGGAAAGAGAGGGGATGGAGAAGACAGACAGGAGATCCCAGACCCAGGAAGAAGATCAAATACAGCCTCCCTCACAACTTCCTATAGAAGCCTCCCAACCAGGTCAACCCCAGTGCAACCAAACACTCTAAATCAAAACACCCATGCCACATCCAATGCCCCCACCCACTACATTACAAACTCCACCCCCACAGCAACAACCCATAGTTCCTTACCAGGTCTCCCATTTCCACAACCCCAATATACCTCCCAGACCACAGTCTTAGAAAAGAAGTTGGTGTGGTATACAAATGCAGATGGAATAACAAACAAGTATGAGGAGTGGCACGAAAGTATCAAAGAGACATCCCCAGACATAATAGCACTCACAGAAACAAAACTCACCAGAATAATAACAGATTCAATCTTTCCATCCGGATATCAAATCCTCAGGAAAGACAGAGGGAGGAGAGGGGGAGGAGGAGTTGCACTGCTCATTAAAAACCAGTGGGGTTTTGAGAAAATGGAAGGAATGGATGGCATGGGCGAAAGGGACTACTTAGTAGGAACAATCCAGTCTGAGGGACATAAGGTGATAATTGCAGTAATGTACAACCCACCACAGAACTGCAGGAGGCCAAGAGAAGAATACGATGAGAGCAACAGAGCAATGATCGACACACTAGCCGAGGTGGCCAGGAGAGCACACATGGGGGGAGCAAAGTTACTAGTTATGGGTGATTTCAATCACAAGGAGATTGACTGGGAAAACCTGGAGCCCCATGGGGGTCCCGAAACATGGAGAGCCAAGATGATGGATGTGGTACTGGAGAACCTCATGCATCAACATGTTAGAGACACTACCAGAGAGAGAGAGGAGAGGATGAGTAGTTCGGACATGGAGGGTATCATGTATGAAAGGCCCCTGGGAGCTAGTGATCATGTGGTTCTGTGCTTCGACTACATAGTTGAGCTCCAAGTGGAGAGAGTAGCAGGAATAGGCTGGGAAAAACCAAATTACAAAAGGGGGAACTACTCAGGCATAAGGAACTTCCTTCAAGGCATTCAGTGGGAGAGGGAACTGACAGGAAAACCAGTACAAGAAATGATGGACTATGTAGCAACAAAATGCAAGGAGGCAGAGGAGAGGTTTGTTCCCAAGGGAAACAGAAATAATGGGAAGAACAGAACGAGTCCTTGGTTCACCCAAAGGTGTAGGGAGGCAAAAACTAGGTGTACTCGTGAATGGAGAAGGTACAGAAGACAGAGAACTCAGGAAAATAAAGAAATCAGCCGAAGAGCCAGAAACGAATATGCACAGATAAGAAGGGAGGCTCAGAGACAATATGAAAATGACATAGCATCAAAAGTAAAGACTGACCCGAAGCTGTTGTACAGCCACATCAGGAGGAAAACAACAGTCAAGGACCAGGTAATCAGACTGAGGAAGGGTGATGGGGAATTCACAAGAAACGACCGAGAGGTATGTCAGGAGCTCAACACAAGATTTAAAGAGGTATTTACAGTGGAAACCAGTAGGACTCCAAGAAATCAGAACAGGGGGGCACACCAGCAAGTGCTAGATGAGGTACATATAACCAAGGAGGAGGTGAAGAAGCTGCTATGCGAACTTGACACCTCAAAGGCGGTGGGACCAGACAACATCTCTCCATGGGTCCTTAAAGAGGGAGCAGAGATATTGTGTGAGCCATTAACAAAGATCTTCAACACATCATTTGAAACTGGGCAACTCCCTGAGGTATGGAAAATGGCAAATGTAGTCCCAATTTTTAAAAAGGGAGACAGACATGAGGCACTAAACTACAGACCTGTATCACTAACGTGTATAGTATGCAAGGTCATGGAGAAGATCATCAGGAGTAGAGTGGTGGGGCACCTGGAAAGAAACAAGTGTATAATTGACAACCAGCACGGTTTCAGGGAAGGAAAATCCTGTGTCACAAACCTACTAGAGTTTTATGACAAGGTGACAGAAGTAAGACAAGAGAGAGAGGGGTGGATCGACTGCGTATTTTTGGACTGCAAGAAGGCCTTCGACACAGTTCCTCACAAGAGGTTACTGCAAAAGCTAGAGGACCAGGCACACATAACAGGAAAGGCACTGCAATGGATCAGAGAATATCTGACAGGGAGGCAACAACGAGTCATGGTACGCAACGAGGTGTCAGAGTGGGCGCCTGTGACAAGCGGGGTTCCACAGGGGTCAGTCCTAGGACCTGTGCTGTTCTTGGTATACGTGAACGACATAACGGAAGGGATAAACTCAGAAGTGTCCTTGTTTGCAGATGATGTGAAGTTAATGAGAAGAATCAAATCGGACGAGGATCAGGCAGGACTACAAAGAGACCTGGACAGGCTACAAGCCTGGTCCAGCAACTGGCTCCTTGAATTTAACCCTGCCAAATGCAAAGTCATGAAGATTGGGGAAGGGCAAAGAAGACCGCACACACAATATAGTTTAGATGGCCAAAGACTGCAAACCTCACTCAAGGAAAAAGATCTGGGGGTGAGTATAACACCGAACATATCTCCTGAGGCGCACATCAATCAGATAACTGCTGCAGCATACGGGCGCCTGGCAAACCTACGGATTAAACTACGTTTAAGACTCTGTATACCATCTACGTCAGGCCCATACTGGAGTATGCAGCACCAGTTTGGAATCCACACTTAGTCAAACACGTCAAGAAATTAGAGAAAGTGCAAAGGTTTGCAACAAGACTAGTCCCAGAGCTACGGGGATTGTCCTATGAAGAAAGGTTAAGGGAAATCGGCCTGACGACACTGGAGGCCAGGAGGGTCAGGGGAGACATGATAACGACATATAAAATACTGCGCGGAATAGACGAGGTGGACAAAGACGGGATGTTCCAGAGATGGGACACAGACACAAGAGGTCACAATTGGAAGTTGAAGACTCAGATGAATCAAAGGGATGTTAGGAAGTATTTCTTCAGTCATAGAGTAGTCAAGCCATGGAATAGCCTAGAAGGTGATGTGGTAGAGGCAGGAACCATACATAGTTTTAAGGCGAGGTATGATAGAGCTCATGGGGCAGGGAGAGAGATGACCTAGTAGCAATCAGCGAAGAGGCGGGGCCAGGAGCTGTGACTCGACCCCTGCAACCATAAATAGGTGAGTACAAATAAGTGAGTACACACACACACACTACTCCCAAGCACACTTAACTTGTGGATTTGTCATCAAAAAAATGAAGAACTTAACTTTCCAAGCTTGGAATCCCCACAGAGCACTGTCCGTATATAATATATATTAAAATAGATATAATTACAGGAGAGGAGACAGAGAAATCTGCACCTTGTTAATAAAACCTTCCATTGACTCTCAGCTTTCGCTGATTTTCAGTGTCTTAGTTCAGTTTTTTGCAAGTTTTTTCACACAATACAGCGTGATCTTTGCATTTTTGGTGTTACTGTGTATAACAGCATATTCTTTGTGTTTCTTGTATTATTGTGTGTAATATGTAGTCGTGTATCTTTAATGATAGTGTATATGATCTTTGTATTTTTGTATCTGATATTACTGTGTTAAACAGTGTGTTCTTCATGAGACTGGTGTTACTGTGAGTAAATTTATGTGGTCAGTTGCATGTGTCTGGTGTTACAATGATAGTGGCTCATGATAGCGTATTGTTTAAATTATAGTGCAAGTCATTGTGACTGGGGAGGGAAATTGATGGATTAGGAAACCCAGGAATGACATAAGTAAGTAAGTAAGTAAGTTTATTCAGGTATACACAAATACAGTTACATAGAATTATCATACATAGCGGCATATGTGTAGAGAACCTGGGATAACCCAAAAAAGTCAGACAGAGTGACTTATTTCCATTGGGGTCCTTTTACCTTATTATTATAGTATAAAGGTTATAATATTTTCTTATTATTCTACAATGAAGATAACATCTTATTATCATACTAAAAAGACTATCTGCTACACCAAGGTCATTAAGACTATCTACAATACGAGGGTCATTACAAGGAATAAGGTAATCTGATCTGAAACAACCTTATACATAAGCACATTTAACTACGCTGATATTACACATCTAAAATTATTTTTACTGGTAAATATTAATAATATATCCAGTAACTTCATATCAATAAGCAATATACGTCAGCATTTTATATATTTGATAAGTCTCATTTAGATTACGCTGCTCAGTTCTGTATTTCAGAATGGACATAAGTGAGCTGGGAAAAATGCCAAGAAGAATGACAAAAATAATTCTAAGTATCAGAAACCTTTCCTACAATGATAGTCCTGTCATCTACACTGTCTGAAAAAATCTTAGGATAATACTCTGTGATCATGTTTTTATATAACTGAGATGTATTACCCAGCTGTGGTAATGCAGTGGATGCGCACACACACACACACACACACACACACACACACACACACACACACACACAAAGACAGGATGTTCCAGAGACTGGACACAGTAACAAGGGGACACAGTTGGAAGTTGAAGACACAGATGAATCAAAGGGATGTTAGGAAGTATTTCTTCAGCCACAGAGTAGTCAGGAAGTGGAATAGTTTGGGAAGCGATGTAGTGGAGTCAGGATCCATACATAGCTTTAAGCAGAGGTACGATAAAGCTCATGGTTCAGGGAGAGTGACCTAGTAGCGACCAGTGAAGAGGCGGGGCCAGGAGCTTGGACTCGACCCCTGCAACCTCAACTAGGTGAGTACAACTAGGTGAGTACACACACACATACACACATACAGGAGCCGAGTCTCGACCCCTGCAACCACAAATAGGTAAGTGCACACACACACACCAACTTATACTGACCATGTAGTTTAATTTTAAACGTAAGGTGAATCATCATTAATAGTGAACCTGGACGGGTGATTCACTATCCTGGGAGTAAGAGACAATATTAGGTTTGATCCGAGGATATCCGGGTATATGTAATTAGCTATTTGTAATTACATGTTTCCTAATATTTGTTATGGTATTGCATCTTTTTGTTATTTCAGTTATTGATAAACTTAATAACAGTTACATTAACAACGTCCTGGAGTTCATTCCACTCCTCTCATAACTTGTGTGTTAAGAAATACTCCCTAAAATCCTCTTTTACTCCGCTTCTTCCTCAGTAGCTGATTAGTCTCTCTTGAATATTTTAGTTTGTTGGTAAGTCAATATCTGAACAATATTAAATGGAAGATATTCATAAACTGATGCTCACCAGTTTAAATTACTGTGAATGTCACAGTCGTTAGAAATTTTCATTGTAGTTTTTACCTTAAAAAGTAGAACTTAAGAGCATTATAGTGTTTCAGAACATTCACGTCATAATTTATATTATCATCCATACATCACAACACAGTGCACCAAAATATTGGTGGTTTAATATATGCTAGCATAGATACAACACAGTTCAACACAACATAGTATGTTACATCATCAACACGTCACAGTACCCATACAACACAGTACAACACACCATAGTATGTTACACCAACACGTCACAGTACCCATACAACACAGTACAACATAACATAGTATGTTACACCAACACGTCACATTACATCACAATATGTAGTATCCCAGACATTAACATAGTGACGTAGCAGCCAGGCTGTAGCAACTACCACAAAAATGATTTTTTTTTTCTACTGAGTTTTTCGAAGCGGTAGTTTTTATTTTTTATCTCCAAAAGTTTGTTTTGCGTGTAGTGGCAAATTATTTTTCTGCCAATAGAGAGAATGTGAAAGAATTAAAGTTGTGAAAAACTAAATAAGAATTATCTATTACATAATGTCTTTGTAAAATTTATCCATCATAATTCACAAGATCGTCTTCTTCTCCTTATCCAATAATGTCTCAAACTTCATTACTTATTCATATATTTCACAACAAATATCTCAAAAAGAGTGTAAATATTTCCCATCTTATTCACAATATTGAATATTATAATAACGAATTTAGTCCATTTATTTCTTAAATTTTCCAGAAATAAGTTACTTAGAGTGCAGACATGCTTATAAGAATACGTATACATTCACGTGCATACTATATGTGTTTGTGTGTGTGTGTGTGTGTGTGTGTGTGTGTGTGTGTGTGTGTGTGTGTGCGCGCGCGCTGACATGTATGTTAGAGTGAGACGAAAGGGTTGTGTATACTTAATATGGATTCATTGAGTAACTTTAATAAAGTTCCAAGTTGCGAGCTTGGTCTCGTATACCTGACCTACGGTCGTGGCTGCCTTGGTGGGTGTAATTACTGGACGCATTTTTCTGCGGCACCTCCGGTAATTCCACTCACCTGGACAGTCTCTACCATAGACCAGCTAGACAAGACCAAGTTTCCACCCAACAAGGTCACTGGGGGAGGCGAAAACCGCTGACTTCGAGGAAGTGGGGAAGGGAGTCCATCTGAGGTGACACAAGTAGACTCCTGGAGACATTGATCCGGGGAAGGAATGACTTTAGGTAAGTGGGGAAGGCAAGTCATCCGGGAGCGAACGGATGGATTCCTGTATACATGAACCTGGGGAAGGCTGAGGCTGGAAGGCAGATGAGAACACAGAGAGGCAAGGTTGACCTTAGGGAAGTGAGGAAGGGGAGACATCCGGGGGCCCACGGATGGATTCCTGGACACATGAACCTGGTGAAGGCGATGGGGGGAGGGGGTGAACCTTAAAAACGAACCACTGGCCTCCACGTCTGCTAACTCAGAGATAACTCTGAGGCTGACAGTGGTCGCAAATATATATTTTGGAAACTCATTTTCTTGCAAGAGACAATTAATATTAGTTGTGGAAGTGTAAAATAACATAGTACAAACCTTCCCTCCCCACACCAAGGGACAAAACACTCCCTCCCTCCCCACATAAAGGGACAAAAAAAAGCCCTCCCTCCCCACTCCAAGGGAGAAAACACCCTCTACCTCCCTACACCATGGGACAAAACACCCCCTCCCTCCCCACACCAAGGGACAAAACACCCCCTCCCTCCTCACACCAAGGGACAAAACACCCTCTTCCTCCCCACACCAAGGGACAAAACACCCCCTCCCTCCTCACACCAAGGGACAAAACACCCCCTCCCTCCTCACACCAAGGGACAAAACACCCCCTCCCTCCTCACACCAAGGGACAAAACACCCCCTCCCTCCTCACACCAAGGGACAAAACACCCCCTCCCTCCTCACACCAAGGGACAAAACACCCCCTCCCTCCTCACACCAAGGGACAAAACACCCCCTCCCTCCTCACACCAAGGGACAAAACACCCCCTCCCTCCTCACACCAAGGAACAAAACACCCCCTCCCTCCTCACACCAAGGGACAAAACACCCCCTCCCTCCTCACACCAAGGGACAAAACACCCCCTCCCTCCTCACACCAAGGAACAAAACACCCCCTCCCTCCTCACACCAAGGGACAAAACACCCCCTCCCTCCTCACACCAAGGGACAAAACACCCCCTCCCTCCTCACACCAAGGGACAAAACACCCCCTCCCTCCTCACACCAAGGGACAAAACACCCCCTCCCTCCTCACACCAAGGAACAAAACACCCCCTCCCTCCTCACACCAAGGGACAAAACACCCCCTCCCTCCTCACACCAAGGGACAAAACACCCCCTCCCTCCTCACACCAAGGGACAAAACACCCCCTCCCTCCTCACACCAAGGGACAAAACACCCCCTCCCTCCTCACACCAAGGGACAAAACACCCCCTCCCTCCTCACACCAAGGGACAAAACACCCCCTCCCTCCTCACACCAAGGGACAAAACACTCCTAATTAGACTCCGTTGAAATAGGGTGACTTTTTATACCCTTTCAACTGTGTTTAAAAACTTTAAAACTGCCTTTTCTGAACGAGCACCAGACGAGCCTGGCCCATGACCGGGCTCCGAGAGTAGTGAAACTCTTGAAACTCTTCAAAGGTATATCAAAGGTAAGGAAGTCTACCTGTGGTGACAAGTGGACTCCTGGAGACACTGATCCGAGGAAGGCATCGCTGATCTTAGGTAAGTGGGGAAGGGGAGGCATCCGGGAGCGAACGGGTGGATTCCTGGATACATGTATCTGGGGAAGGCAAGAATACAAGTTGAGGCTAACTTTGGGTAAGTGGGGAAGGAGAAACATCCTGAGGCGGACGGATGAATTCCTGGATACATGAACCTGGGAAAGGCTGAGACTGGAAGGCAGAAGAGAACACAAAGACGAGCCTGATCTTGGGGAAGTGAGGAAGGGGAGACATCCGGGGGGCCTCGGATGGATTCTTGGACACATGAACCTGGGAAAGGTGAGGGAGGCGGGGGAGGAGGGGAGTGGACCTTAAAGACGAACCACTGGCCTCCACGTGACAAGGTCTTGTAACTCAGGAATAACTTTGAGGCTGACAGTGATCGCAAATAATAATTTTCCATTGATGTAATTTAAGTTTCTTGTCATTGGCTTTTGCCAAAACCTGCTAGTTCTGTCTCTGACAACTAGCTAAACATCCTCCTATCACTGATGCATCTTGAGTCTACTTCATCTCCTGCTCTTCCTGTTATCTCCAGTACTTTCATGAAAATGGCTTCTCTTTCTGACACCAACAAAACCTTTTATTGCAGAATGAAATAATGTAGTTAATCCAGCGAACTTCCATCACAAATATTTAAAAAAATTGTGAGGGTCGATCTCCATAAGTTCAACATTCACTTTTATTATGTTAGTTAACTGAAAAATATAAAACGTAATAATTTTAATTTTGATAATAAACTCGGCTCCTCACTGTTGACGGAGGGGGGATTTTCCTTGTTGTAGGGTTCTTGTTCCAAAAAATTAGATCCTTTCCTGGGGTCATACATTACTGTCAACAACCAAGTAGTGTTTGACTCTCCAGGTTCAATACTTCATTAATTTATTAAAAATAATATTTAATAATAATTTAGGATAAACCTTGTTAAATTAATTAGAGATAACCTCTCTTTCTTCGGATCAACACTAAATGTTACACATTTTTTTCTTTGAATTAAAAACAAAAATAATGTATAGTCATAGAGAAAATAAAATAAAAGTAGAGAGACGCTGCTGTCAGCCAGTCTGGCGCTGCTGTCAGCGCCAACCATATAAGTTTTCTTCTGATGTTTCTTGTAGCTTTCATCTACACACACACTGCAAGAAGGCCGTCGACACAGATCCTCACAAGAGGAACAGGCACGTATAACAGGAAGGGCACTGCAATGGATCAGAGACCTAACAGGGAGGCAACAGCGAGTCATGGTCCGTGATGAGGTATCACAGTGGGCGACGGTGACGAGCGGGGTCCCACAGGGGTCAGTCCTGGGACCAGTGCTATTCTTGGTATATGTGAACGACTTGACGGAAGGGATAGACTCAGAAGTGTCCCTGTTTGCAGATGACGTGAAGTTAATGAAGAGAATTAAATCAGACGTCGACCAGACAGGTCTACAAAGAGACCTGGACAGGCTGGATGTGTGGTCCAGAAACTGGCTCCTAGAATTTAACCCCGCCAAATGCAAAGTCATGAAGATCGGAGGAGGGCAAAGAAGACCGCAGACAGAGTATAGGCTAGGTGGCCAAAGGCTGCAAACCTCACTCAAGGAGAAAGACCTAGGAGTGAGTATAATACCGAGGACATGGCCAGTAGCACACATTAACCAGACAACTGCTGCGGCATATGGGCGCTTGGCAAACCTGAGAATAGCGTTCCGGTACCTCGGTAAGGAATCGTTCAAGACTTTATACACTGTGTACGTGAGGCCCATACTGGAGTACGCAGCACCAGTTTGGAACCCACATCTGGTCAAACACGCCAAGAAATTAGAGAAAGTGCAAAGGTTTGCAACAAGGCTAGTTCCAGAACTAAGGGGAATGTTCTATGAAGAAAGGTTAAGGGAAATCGGTCTGACAACACTGGAGGACAGGAGGGTCAGGGGAGACATGATAACGACATACAAAATACTGCGTGGAATAGACAAGGTGGACAGAGACAGGATGTTCCAGAGATGGGACACAGAAACAAGGGGTCACAATTGGAAGCTGAAAACTCAGATGAGTCAGAGGGATGTTAGGAAGTATTTCTTCAGTCAGAGTAGTTAGGAAGTGGAATAGTATGACAAGCGATGTAGTGGAGGCAGGAACTATACATAGTTTTAAGACGAGGTATGATAAAGCTCATGGAGCAGGAGGAGAGAGGACCTAGTAGCGGTCGGTGAAGAGGCGGGGCCAGGAGCTGAGTCTCGACCCCTGCAACCACAATTAGGTGAGTACAATTAGGTGAGTACACGCACACGCACACACACACACACACACACACACACACCTACCTCGATCGAGACAGAACACAAGAGGAAAGGATGATACTGAGAGAGTTCAAAAACGAAAGGAGGAACGAGAGGAAATGACAACGACGAGCAAAATAACGCAGACGCAGGTGGAAGGGCAAACACACCCTCCAGAAACACCCGCAGAAGGACTCCAACCGCGACAACCCCAAGGCAACTGAACAATATAAACTGACACTCACACACTGATCCCTCTGTCTCCACCCCCCACACCACAAACCCCACCACTACAGCAACCCCCTATGGGAACTCTGCCCCCACCCCACCACAACCCCCCGTAGGCCCCCGCCAGGGTTCCCGATCCCCCAACCCCAATCTTCTCACAGAATCACAGTTTTAGAAAAGAAGTTGAAGTTTTTGTACACAATCACACATGGAATAACGATTAAATATGAGGAGTGGCATGATAGAATCAATGAGAAGTCCCCAGACATCATAGCAGTCACAGAAACGAAACTCACTGAGACAATAACAGACACAATCTTTCCACCAGGATATCAGATCCTGAGGAAAGATAGAAGGAGCAGAGGGTTAGGAGGGATTGCACTGCTCGTAAAAAAACGATGAAGATTTGAGGAAATGGAAGGCATGGACGAGATTGGAGGAAGGGATTACATATTAGGTACACTTCAGTCTGGGAAACATAAGGTAGTCATTGCAGTAATGTATAATCCACCACAGAATTGCAGAAGGCCAAGAGAGGAATATGAAGAGAGCAACAGAGCAGTGGTAGACACACTGGTCGAGGTGGCAAGAAGAGCTCACTCGAGCAGAGCAAAGTTACTGGTTATGGGCGATTTCAACAACAGGGAGATCGACTGGGAAAACCTGGAGCCACACAGGGGTCCCAAAACATGGAGAGCCAAGATGATGGATGTGGCGCTGGAAAACCACATGTATCAACAAGTTAAGAACACTACCAGAAAGAGAGATGGCAGTTCAGACATATGAGAGGCCCCTTGGAGCTAGTGATCACATGGTTTTGTGTTTTGAATACATAGTAGAGTTACAAGTGGAGAGGGAAAGAGGAGTTGAATGGGAAAAGTCAAACTATAAAAGGGAGGACTACACACGTATGAGGAACTTCCTGCAGGAGGTTCAGTGGGACAGATAATTGGCAGGAAAGTCAGTAAATGAAATAATGGAATACGTAACAACAAAATGCAAGGAGGGAAAGGAAAGGTTTGTTCCCAAGGGCAATAGAAATAATAGGAAGACCAAAACGAGTCCTTGGTTTACCTGAAGGTGTAGGAAGGCAAAAACTGAGTGCACCAGAGAATGGAAAAGGTACAGGAGGAAAAGGACCCAGGAAAATAGATTAGGTGAAGAGCCAGTAACGAGTATGCAGAGATAAGGAGGGAGGCCCAGCGACAGTGCGAAAACGATATAGCATCGAAAGTCAAGTTTGACCCGAAACTGCTGTATAGCCACATTAGGAGGAAGACAACAGTCAAAGACCAGGTGATCAGGCTCTGGAAAGAAGGTGAGGAACTCACCAGAAACGATCAAGAGGTATGTGAGGAGCTCAACATGAGATTTAAGTATTTACAGTGGAGACAGGAAGGCCTCTGGATGGACAGAATGGAGGGGGGACACCAACAAGGAATATACCAACAAGTGTTGGATGCCATACACACAACTGAGTAGGAGGTGAAGAAACTGCTAAGAGACCTTGATACCTCAAAGGCAATGGGACCAGACATCTCCCCGTGGGTCCTCGGAGAGGGAGCAGAAATGCTTTGTGTCCCATTAACCACAATCTTCAACACATCCGTTGAAACTGGGCAACTGCCTGAAGTATAGAAGACGGTAAATGTAGTACCGATTTTTAAAAAAGGAGACAGAAAAGAGGCACTAAACTATAGAACAATGTCATTGACGTATATAGTATGCAAGGTCATGGAGATTATCAGGAGGAGAGTGGTGGAGCACCTGGAACATAACAAGAGTATAAACGCCAACCAGCACGGATTTATGGAAGGCAAATCCTGTGTCACAAACCTACTGGAGTTTTATGATAAAGTAGCAGAAGTAAGACACGAGAGACAGGGGTGGGTTGATTGCATCTTCTTGGACTGCAAGAAGGGCTTCGACACAGTTCTTCACAGAAGATTAGTGCAGAGGCTAAAGGATCAGACGCATATAACAGGAAGGGCACTGCAATGGATTAGAGAATACCTGACAGGGAGGCAACGAATCATGGTACGTGATGAGGTATCACAGTGGGCACTTGCGACGAGCGGGGTCCCACAGGGGTCAGTCGTAGAACCAGTGCTATTTCTGGTAAATATGAATGACATGACGGAAGGGCTAGACTCAGAAGTGTCCCTGTTTGTAGATGATGTGAAGTTAATGAGAATTAAATCAGATGAGGATCAGGTAGGACTTCAAAGAGACCTGGACAGGCTAGACACCTGGTCCAGTAACTGGCTTCTCGAATTTAACCCCGCCAAATGCAAAGTCATGAAGATCGGGGAAGGGCAAAGAAGACCGTAGATGGGGTATAAGCTAGGTGGCCAAAGACTGCAAACCTCGCTCAAGGAGAAAGATTTTGGGGTGAGTATAACACCGAACACGTCTCCGGAATCACATATCAACCAGATAACTTCTGCAGCATATGGGCGCCAGGCAAACCTGAGAATAGCGTTCCGATACCTTAGTAAGGAATCGTTCAAGACACTGTACACCGTGTATATCAGGCCCATACTGGAGTATGCAGCACCTGTTTGGAACCCACACATGATCAAGCACGTCAAGAAATTAGAGAAAGTGCCAAGGTTTGCGACAAGGTTAGTTCCAGAGCTAAGGAGAATGTCCTACGAAGAAAGGTTAAGGGAAATCGGCCTGACGACACTGGAGGACAGGAGGATTAGGGGAGACATGATTAAGACATACAAAATACTGCGTGAAATAGACAAGGTGGACAGAGACAGGAAGTTCTAGAGAGGGGACACAGAAACAAGGGGTCACAATTGGGAGTTGAAGACCCAGATGAGTCAAAGGGATGTCAGGAAGCATTTCTTCAGTCATAGTAGTCAGGAAGTGAAATAGCCTAGCAAGTGAGGTAGTGGAGGCAGGAACCATACATAGCTTTAAGATGAGGTATGATAAAACTCATGGAGCAGGGAGAGAGAGGACCTAGTAGCACTCAGTGAAGAAGCGGGAACAGGAGCTGAGTCTCGACCCCTGCAACCACAATTAGACGAGAACAATTAGGTGAGTACACGCACACACACACACACACACACACACACACACCACACACATAAAAAGACAGATCACGAACAGCCAGGAGGATGACGGGGTGGGTGTTGAGAAATTTTATAAGGGAAAAAATGCCACAGGTGACACTTTTCTAATCGTTAGTGTTCCCTCAATTAGAATATTGTTCGGTGTTTATGGTCCCGTTTTAGACAGGACAAATATCAGAGACTGAATAGATATAGAGGTCGTTTAAGGCACACAGAGCCACTAAAGCACTTAAATTGGTGGGAACACCTCAGTCTTGACCATGTACTCGCTGGAGCGGAGGAGAGATGCCTGGAAGGTATTCGAGGGCCTGGAACCAAACCTGCACACTGCCATAACATCATCCTGGAGTGAGAGAGATGGGAGGAAGTGCAAAATAAACCTAGTGAGTTGCAGTGGGCACAATAAGGGAACACCGTATCAACATTCGTCACCCCAGATTATTCAACATCTTACCAGAAGATATCAGAAACACGGCTGGAACATGTGTAGTAGTCAAGAGAAAACTGGACAAGTATCTTTACCAGGTGCCAGATCAGCCAGGCTGTGGTGGATATGTGGGCCACCCGGCCTCAAGCAGCAACAGCCTGCTCGACCAGCCTAGCACCAGACGAGCCTAGCCCATGGCCGGGCTCTGGGAGTAGTAAGACTTTCGAAACTCATGAAAGGTATATCAAAGGATGGTCGAAAAGCGGAATTACTTGGATGAGGTAAACTCAGTACACAGCTTCAAGAGTAGATGTAATAAGGACGAAGAGGCTAGTAGTCAGTGATATGGGTCTGGGAATCGGGGCCAAGAGCTAAGTATCGGCTCCTGTACATACGCACATAGGTGAGTACATGCCCACCCACACACACCCACACACACACAATCTCACTCCATGTCCCATGCTTCACTCACACATGCCTATATACAACCCCGATGCTATGAACAATAGCATTTGCATACACATGTACAAACCCCCATGCTAGGAGCATTCACGTACACATGTGCACAAACATCCATGCTACGAACACTCACATGCACATACACGTGTACAAACCCAGTGCTACGAACACTCATGTGTACAAACACCATGTTACACTCGCATATATGTGTGTTTATATTATTATAAACATATCTGCACTCTCCCACACTGTTCTTGACATTAATACTGTACAATTATTGTAGGGCAATTAACAAAAGTCTTGATTATATAATTTCAAATTTCTTAAGAAAATGGAATGCTGGTTTATTATTGTTTTGATGAAATTCTTTGAGAAAGATGTGAAGGAGTGACTAACCTGAGACTTGAGGTTAAGTTAAAAACACTTATGAATCATCTTAATTTTAAACAGTTGAATAAGTCTCTCAGTTTTCTTAATATTTTTCTCACATTGTCTGTAATAACAAAATAAATCTGATGGTGGCTCTTGCAACCTGGCCATTACGTCTCTCTGTTGTCTCCGATACTGTGACGTACTGTGATGTAGGGATGTTATATATATTACACTGTGAATGTTGTGGTACGTTAAGCTGTGTCGTGGCGACAAATAGCGCAAACACCACAGTATTGAAACAACAATTGCAGAGAGAAACTACTGTGCGAGACAAGTTGCACGCAGGCAACATCTCTTAAGAAAGTTCCTCTCAGCAAGTGTATGTTTTACCTTCCTATGTTTCGTGATGTATGTAAAGTTTATTTACAACACGAGAGTCATTAAATTTGTATGTAACTCTTTCACCACCAATCAAAAATACTTTAACTTTCGAAGTAATACGTAAATTAAACTCTCTCTCTCTCTCTCTCTCTCTCTCACACACACACACACACTTCCATCATGGCCATATAACAGAGGTATTAAATAATAATAAAAAAAAATACTGGAGGAAGCTGGGAACTACGTAAACAACAGCTGCTAAAAGCAACTATAAGCACTAATTGGTCACCAAAGTGTTATCATATTTTATAACCTTTAAGTTATATGAATAATATAGACAAAACAAGGGAGCATGGGATGAACAGTATATACTGTACATAAAGTATAAAATTTATAATTTTATTATGTTATTAATAAGGGTCTGAAAAGGATTAATTAAACACGTAATTCACCACACATACACACAGACATTATATATATGTCGTGCCGAATAGGCAGAACTTGCCATCTTGGCTTAAATAGCAACGCTCATCTTGCCATATAGGACAAGTGAAAATTTGTGTATGCAATAATTTCGCCAAAATCATTCTGAACCTAACGAAAAAAATATATTTCACTGTTTGTTTAGTATTAAATTATTGTAAACAAATCTAAAATATATTTAGCTGGGTTAGGCTAAAATAAATTGTTGTTGTTATAATAAGGTTAGGTAAGTTTTCTAAGATTCTTTTGGTGCAAAATTAAAAAATTTTACATCAACGATTTTGGTTTAAATAGTAACTGTCTTCTTGCCGAATAAGGCAAGCGAAAACTTTTGTATACAATAATTTTGCAAAAATCATTCTGAACCTACCGAAAAAAATATATTTCAAAGTGTTTGTTTATTAGTGAAATAAATTATTGTAAACTGATCTAAATTATATTTAGTTGAATTAGGTTAAATTAAATTGCGCTTGTTATAATAAGATTAGTTAAGTTTTCTAAAATTCTTTTGATACAAAATATTGGATTTTGTCAATATTAAACATCATTGTCCATTTGCTTGGATTTTTTCTGTTTCCTACTGAGGCGACTTTTAAGTTTATTTTGTTAGCGTCTGCAGCGCTTGATACGAAGCAGTGGCGAGTGTTTTTATCTGTCTACTGCGATGGTGAGAAGTAGTATATATATATATATATATATATATATATATATATATATATATATATATATATATATATATATATATATATATATACAAATATATGTCGTGCCGAATAGGCAGAACTTGCGATCTTGGCTTAAATAGCAACGCTCATCTTGCCATATAGGACAAGTGAAAATTTGTGTATGCAATAATTTCGCCAAAATCATTCAGAACCTAACGAAAAAAATATATTTCACTGTGTTTGTTTAGTATTAAATTATTGTAAACAAATCTAAAATATATTTAGTTGGGTTAGGCTAAAATAAATTGCGCTTGTTATGATAAGGTTAGGTAAGTTTTCTAAGTTCCTCTTGGTGCAAAATTATAAATTTTTACATCAACATTAATGAAAAAAATATATCTTTAAAAGTATACTTATTTTAAAATGAGTTATTGCTAATTGACCAGTTTTACATATTCGGCACGACATATATATATATATATATATATATATATATATATATATATATATATATATATATATATATATATATATATATATATATATAATATATAGGGTTCTAAGTGAATGCTCGAGTGTTGGCAAGAGGTGTGGGATTAAAAGATAAAGAATTTAACACAAAATGGGATTTGTCAGTTTTGCTCTTTGCTGATGACACTGTGCTTTTGGGAGATTCTGAAGAGAAGTTACAAAGGTTGGTGGATGAGTTTGGTAGGATATGTAAAAGAAGAAAATTTAAAGTGGATATAGGAAAGAATAAGGTAAGGAGGATAAAAAAAATAGGTGACGAAAGATTAGATATATTGGAGGGACAGAGTATGGAGGAGGTGAATGCATTCAGATATTTAGGAATGGATGCGTCAGCAGATGGGCCTATGAAATATGAGGTGAATCATAGAATTGATAGGGGAAATAGGTGAGTGGTACACTTAGGAGTCTGTGGAGACAAAGAACCAAAGAACTTTGTCCATGGAAACAAAGAGGGGAATGTATGAGAGTAAAGACCAACGCTCTTATATAGGTATGAAACATGGATGCTGAATGTTGCTACAAGGAAAAGGCTCCAGGCAGTGGAGATGTCATGTTTGAGGGCAGTGTACGGTTGTTGAGGTGGTTCGGACATGTAGAAAGGCTGGAACGAAATAGAATGACTTCAAGAGAGTATAAATCCGTTGTGGGGAGAAGGCGGGGAAGGAGTCGGCCGAGGAAACGTTGTAGGGAGTAGGTAAAGAAGATTTTGTGTGCGAGGGGCTTGGACTTCCAGCAAACATGTGTGAACGTGTTAGATAGGAGCGAATGGAGACGAAAGTTTTTTAGGACTTGACGTGCTGTTGGAGTGTGAGCAAAGTGACATTTATTCAGGAATTCAGGGAAACCGGCAGGCCGGAGATGGGAAGTACAGTGTCTGCACCCTGAAGGACGGGTGTTAATGTTGCAGTTTTATAACTGTAGTGTAAGAGCATCTCTGGCAAGACAGTGATGGAGAGAATGATGACGAAAGCTTTTCTTTTTCGCGCCACCCTGCCTTGGTGGGAGACGGCCGATGTGTTAATAAAAAATAAAATAAATGTACATATCGTGCCGAATAGGTAAAACTTGCGAGTTTGGCTTAAATAGAAATGCTCTTTTTGCCGAATAAGGCAAGCAAAATTTTGTTTATGCAATAATTTTGCAAAATTCATTCTGAACCTAACGAAAAAAAGTTTTAGTGTGCTTATTAAATTATTGTAAATAAGAAGCATACTCTGGTATGTACATGATAACCAACTTAAAAATAAAATAAAATTAGCAGATAATTTATATAGCTCAAAGTGAGCGAAAGCGAAGACTTTTTTAATAAAGCTCACCAACACAAAGTTTGAAGCCTACCAGGAAAGGCATTCTCTGGAAATTGCTCAAAATTCAAAAACTGAGATTCTAAAATGTCAGTACCCTTCAGTTTCCATTTCTTCCCTTCGTCGATGGAGGAAGGGAAGAAATGGAAGTACAGCAACACAGGCTTCTACAAGATAATTAGTAATGAATATATTTCAGGAATTTAGGAATGGCACATTGATCATGAATTTTGTCCAGGTTTCCTGCGTTGAAAACCTCAAGTCGCTCGAGTGAAACTTTCTTGAGTTATGAAAGAAATAAAAACGAAACCTTGAAGGACATAAAGAAAAGATAAACAAAAACATATTGCGACTACTTGACGTTTTTTCCTTCGGTATACTTAAGTCACAATGTTTGAGTATACTGTGTTATTCTAGGTTTACGTAGACAAGATCACATTAAGCGTGGCCAGGTTAGTTGAAGGCAATTAATACTCAGAGCAGAGTCAACTTTTAATAATAACGTTTGTTCAGGGACACTAAAGTCGAAATAAAACACTGAGTGAAGCATTGTCTTAACATGGACTTGTTACTCTGTTTTAGCTGTCTTCATTATAGTCCTGGCCAGCTCCGCTCTCTATAGTAAGCGCTTTACCAGCATCTCTATTATCTTCACGTACTATTCCTGATTTAGTTCTGCGTCCATCTAGTTTACTACAGTTATACCTCTAGCGCCTCTCCTTTCTCCGCTTTATCTTCTTCTCGTCTTCCCCTCCTCTGTTGTCTCTCTTCTATCTTTTCCCACCTCTATCCACCTCTACCTCTATGGGCGTGTTTCTTTACACCGGTTGTCTATGTTTACCCATCCATAAAATGGGTACCGGGGTGTTAGTCGACTGGTGTGGGTCGCCACCTGGGACAAAACTGACCTAATTTGCCCGAAATGCTCTGCTCGGCATAACAAGGGGCTTTCTATATAGTAGTATGTCACTGATGTCAGCTAGGCCTGTATACCTTGTACATGTACTTGTAGAAATATATTATTTCTAGTTTTTCATTTGTTATACCACATTCTGCTTATCATATCTACTGTCCTCTTCTGCCACTCCTCGTTCCTTCCCCATTGCCTCTTATTTTCTGCCCCTACACTCCTGCCCCTCCAACCCTGCTCCACACCTTTGCCACATATCCCCTTACTCATCCACCTCCACTCCTACCATAGGATCCCTGTCCCACCCCAGGTCCACCATCCAGCTGATGAAATGTAAACACGGCCTCACACAAGCACTGTCTTTTCTCTCTCTTTTCATTAAGTTATCTTCCTGATTCAAGTATCTCTGCTTCTGTAATTCTTCAGTTTTATCGCTTAGTCTTTCCTACCAGTGTCCTACGATACATTAATGGTTCAGCCATACCAGTTTCTTACACACACACACACACACACACACACACACACACACACACACACACACACACACACACAGAGTATAGGCTAGGTGGCCAAAGACTGCAAACCTCACTCAAGGAGAAAGATCTTGGGGCGAGTATAACACCGAGAACAGCATTCCGATACCTTAGTAAGGAATCGTTCAAGACACTGTACACCGTGTATGTCAGGCCCATACTGGAGTATGCAGCACCTGTTTGGAACCCGCACTTGATAAAGCACGTCAAGAAACTAGAGAAAGTACAAAGGTTTGCCACAAGGTTAGTTCCAGAGCTAAGGGGAATGTCCTATGAAGAAAGATTAAGGGAAATCGGCCTGACGACACTGGAGGACAGGAGGGTCAGGGGAGACATGATAACGACATATAAAATACTGCGTGGAATAGACAAGGTGGACAAAGACAGGATGTTCCAGGGAGGGGACACAGAAACAAGAGGCCACAATTGGAAGTTGAAGACACAAATGAGTCAGAGAGATATTAGGAAGTATTCAGTCATAGAGTTGTAAGGCAGTGGAATAGCCTAGAAAATGACGTAGTGGAGCCAGGAACCATACACAGTTTTAAGACGAGGTTTGATAAAGCTCATGGAGCGGGGAGAGAGAGGGCCCAGTAGCAACCGGTGAAGAGGCGGGGACAGGAGCTAAGACTCGACCCCTGCAACCACAAATAGGTGAGTACACACACACACACACTTTTGAACGGCTTCTAGTTTTATTTTGTTGTGTATTTCAGTATATTGGTTTCATCGATCTCAAGAAAGTTTGGGGCTGTGTATGTCCTCATTTACCATTTTTATTAAAAATTTTTGGATATTAGCTTCAATAAGATGACCTGTGAATGACTCTCCAAATTCGCTCCAAATCTTCAACGTTAATATTTAACAGCACTGAAAACTTACGCCGCATTCTACACTATTCTAATCATGTGTATTGAGGATATCTTTCTCTGATCGTCCAGCTACCAAAATTCATCTGTTACTTGATAATGTGAGGAATCACGCTTAGGTTATCACTACTTCTCATTGCGTTTGTACTGTATATTAAGATATCGCCTGTTTCCTGCGATCTTATTGCATGCCGTAGTGGCATGCTCGATACATGCCGATACTACAGTTCAGATGCCCCTTGAAACTATAGATATCTCCAATCCTCTTTCAGATTGCAGGCACTGTACTTCCCACCTCCATTTGTATTCACTCTTATCTAGCACGCTCGCTTATGCCTGCTGGACGTCTACGCTTCTAATTCGTTCATCCTCTGATTTTATTTTTGTCTTGGTTGTGTAAATGTTATGTGTGTATAAAATATTTTACAGTGATTTATTAAGTATACAAGAGGCGGCTTCTACGAGTGGTTTCCTGTATACTTCTTGCTTCCTCTAACATTTCGTGTCTGCGCTCATAACACGAGAAGCCATTATCGAGTCTGCTTCAAATTTTAATGCTGGTGAAGGTTAATTAGAAATAGATTCTAAGAACAATCGACATGCTCAGGCGCACTGACTAAATTTTTAAACCCAGTTCCCAGCATCCTGGGATGGCGCCGATAACTTTCCAAACCCTTTGTGGCTTGGCTTCACACGTCCAACATGGAGTCTTCTCATTAGGCGAGGAGGAGACCGAGTCACCTGTGTCGATGTACATTTGCCAATTTTACCTGTCAAACACTGTGAAATTTTTATTCCTTTTAAATCACAAAACAATTTTGAGTCTTCCTCTTCTGAACGACTTCAATATTTAATGGCCGAGACATCGTACTACCAGGAGAGTAACCAATAAGTTCACTGTATGAACCCTAAGGTACTATACATACAATTGTGTTAATAATACACAATAATTGAATTGTTTCAATGCTTGTGGTAACTGGAGAATGACTCATTTAATTGGCTTCAAACTTTCAGTGTTAGTGTGCTTTTTGGAGCGTATTTTTCACCTTATTATTGTACTGCATAAGTCTCATTTTGTTTATTTTAATACATGTATTCTGTATTTTCATTCAGGATATATAGAATGCATATTATGATCGGCTTCAAACCATGAACGTCGGTGCATTTCATGAAATGAATTATATCCTTCATGTTTAAAGTTACGGTTAATGAGAACCCGGACACCGTGGACAACTGGAGAATGATTCCTCTGCAAAAACAAGTAACAAAAGGGGTGGAAAATCAGCTTCAGACTTTTTGTATTGTTGAACAGCTTCCCAACATACATAAGGAAATCACCACTAGGCTCCTGGTTGCTTTCAAGAGGACACTGGACAGTGCCCGATCAACCGGGGTGATGTTATTACGTTAGAGTGTGTGTGGCCAATAGTAATAGCCTGGTCGATTATTAAATAATGGCGCAAAATCGCACATAAGAAACCCCAGTTTCTCCACTCATAATTCATGCTAAATTAACTCTCACAAGATAATTTAATATCTTGTTTTACTCAGCCTTGTATATACTGTTATTAGAGCACAAACATTCATGCAGTCAAGCATTTAAACTCGTGGAAATATACTATTAAAATTTCTTCCCTTAGTTGTGTTACTACATGACTAATGTAAACGTTTGAAAAGATCATTCAAATTATTTTAAGATCAACTACAGGAAATACAGGAAAAATAAAACATTACGCGAGCCAATTTGGTAATTAGATACAAGAACAGGGAAAATATATGCAGTGACGAATCACTGTAGAGGATTGCTAAATGTGTGCGTCACATTGAAGAAATTACGCCGCGGAGTGCAAAAAATCCTGGAAGAATTCTGAACTGCAAGCTTACAAAAACTCAACTTGAGAAAACCCAAGTTATACATGCATGTAACTACTTAACCTTTAAATCAAAGACTAATTTTACATCACAAGGCGGACTGTTGGGTACAGTATTGGAACCTTCAATGTTTGCTTTCCACATTTTTTCTTCACACATGTATAGTCATTAATTTATCCAAAACTCACTAATAAGAGCCAGGAAGGTGTGTCTAACATGCAGCCGCGCTCATTCTACTCTAGAGAAGCCCAGAGAGTTACAAGGGATACGATGCTACCTAGAGACGCCTAACATTTGTAGTGTCATTGAACTATGTAAGAACCACTCACGAAATCGTAATGCCACGATTGCAAACAAACCATACCACGGGCGGGGATAGTTTTGAGACTTTCTGATCGCGGGTTCTATCCCCGTCCGTGGTATGGTTTGTTATGTAAGAACCAGTGTGCATGTCATCCTCTCTAAGCAGCTCTAGAAAACCCATGAAGATGCTAGTGTAATGTGCCACTCTCCAAAATTGCTTTTAGAAAACTCAGGCGTACTGTTGATACTATATTTCTGTGGAATGCCATTGCAAAATTAATATTGTGGATCTTTTGTGAAGCAATCTGACAGACTACGGATCCAACCTGGACAGCCCCTGATATGCATTGTATAATGAGTTTTAATGGCAGGTTCTATATTGTTCCTTTCGGTAAATGAGTTGTTTCGGACAATGACTTGTGCTCCAAGAAAATTCTAGAAGATTGTTCCAAGCTCTAAAGAGGTAATGTGACGATCTATCTTCTAGCGATTTTCTTCTTTGTCCAGTAAGAGAGAAGGTTGCCACCAGTGCAAAGACCTTGTACACATCTCCCACTACATTGTCAGGTGCCTTCGTAAAGTTCCTATGAACACTATGGATCTTGTTACACCTTACTAGTAATCTGGAGAATATTCTGTAGTAATTTACCTCAAAGAATTCCACATAAAAATTGCTTAGCATTAAGGAAAGCTGATTACCCATTACCCCAGGCAACTCTATGATTCTCTAAATGCATGCCCAGCGCTGTATAGCCCTTGTGGTTTAGCGCTTCTTTATTATAATAATAATAATCTAAATGCGTACCGGCTAGGCAACCTCTCAATTTCTGGCATTTACGTTAAGCACAGGCAAGCTGACCTCTGAGTTTAACACTACCTTTAATGCTCCAATGATTATGTAAGACTTGGATCTATTTATGTATCTATAGTTTACTCTGAGACTATTGATCAGATTAAGCCACTGATATAGTCGTGAACTGACAGCGAGACATGCAGTAATTACCTCAGCCTGGGAGTGTTCGTACTGCCTCATGTGTTTGGCTTTGCCTCCGTCAGGAAATATCACGTTTCCAAGACTTTGGGATGATACACATACTCTCTTAGTGTGATGAACTGTGTAACCTTATTGTATTATATATCTGACTGGATGTGTACACCTTGCCTGTGCCTTTACTCTAGAATATTAAGTTGCACTGAAAGTAATATTATTTATTTGGATAATATAAGAACATAAGAAAGAAGGAACACTGCAAAAGGTCTAATGACCCATGCGGAACAGGTCTATTCCCCCCCCTCCCCGGATTAGCCCAATGACCCACCCAGTCTGGTCACCACCACTCAAGGAAGGAGCACGGCACCAGACCCAGCAGCACAAGCTAGTCCGGTCAAACTCACACCCATACACACCCACTCATGTATTTATCTAACCTATTTTTAAAACTACACAACGTTTTAGCCTCAATAATTGTACTCGGGAGTTTGTTCCAATCATCCACAACTTTTAATGGCCTAGCTCCCCTGTCTTATAGGGTCTGGATATTCAGTCAGGTAGTCACTGCTACCATTGAACTATGTTTAGTTCCAGGTACATTATTTCATTATTTTATTTATATCTCGGGTGGAGTGTTTAACATCGATCACAAGTGAGATCAAACGTGAGTGCAAGATTAGTGCGGTGTTATTGCGATTATCTGTATAAGTACTTCTCTCTGATTCAATACACTTGAAAAAACTACTTTACACACACTTACACACACACACACACACACACACACACACACACACACACACACACACTATATATATAATATATATATATATGTCGTGCCGAATAGGCAGAACTTGCGATCTTGGCTTAAATAGCAACGCTCATCTTGCCATATAAGACAAGTGAAAATTTGTGTATGCAATAATTTCGCCAAAATCATTCTAAACCTAACGAAAAAAATATATTTCACTGTGTTTGTTTAGTATAAATTTACTGTAAACAAATCTAAAATATATTTAGTTGTTATAATAAGGTTAGGCGAGTTTTCTAAGATTCTTTTGGTGCAAAATTAAAAATTTTTACATTAACATTAATGAAAAAAATATATCTTTAAACGTATAAGAGAAAATTTTGGAAAGGACTTAATTTTAAATGAGTTCTTGCTAATTGACCAGTCTTACATATTCGGCACGACATTAATAATCTGTGTGTGTGTGTGTCTTGCCGAATAGGTAAAACTGGTCACTAATCTAAAATTAAGTCCTTTCTAAAATTTTCTCTTATATGTTTAAAGATATATTTTTTCATTTATGTTAATGTAAAAATTAATAATTTTGTACCAAAAGAACCTTAGAAAACCTACCTAACCTTATTATAACAATCGCAATTTAACTGAGCCTAATCTTATTAAATATGTTTTAGATAAGTTTGCAATAATTTAATAATAAACAAACACAATGAAATATATTTTTTTCGTTAGTGTCAGAATGATTTTTGCGAAATTATTGCATACACAAATTCTCGCTTCCCTTATTCGGCAAGAAAAGAGTGCTATTTAAGCTAAAATCGTAAGTTTTACCTATTCAGAACGACATTATATATATATATATATATATATATATATATATATATATATATATATATATATATATATATAAATAAAGAATAGGAAAAAATGTCATGAGAAACACATTTTTAAATATTACACTGAGGTAACACCTCGCTCAAAAAAGGTGACAACACCTCACTCAGAGAAGTTGTCATCTTCTCTCAGTGAGGTGTTGTCACCTCAGTGTAACATGAAATGTGCATCAGTTGCATCTAACATACGGCCTATTTTTGTATCATCAGCAAATATGCTCATGTCACTTGTAATTCCTTCATCAAGGTCATAACATAAATTATGAACAACATTAGGCCTGAATACAAATTCTAGGACATAACTTGAAGACAGTAGAACTATGTACAGAAGATGAGGTAATCAGTCCCTCAACCTAGGAGTAGGTGCGAACAGCACCATATGGTGCTCTTCGCACCTACTCCTAGGTTGAGGGACTGATTACCTCATCTTCTGTACATAGTTCTACTGTCAAGTCATGTCCTAGAATTTGTATTGATAAAGCCACTGGATGGCGAAACGTCTACAATAAAGATACCCAGATGTTGCACATGTGTCTTAATTTCATCTTGTCGGTATTATATACCATTCTTACACAACATTAGGCCTAAAACTGATCCTTGTGGAACGCCACTAGTGACCGGTCCCCATTTAGATTTGACCCCATTAATGGAAACTCTCTGCTTTCTGTTGGTAAGCCATGACTCTATCCATGCTAGAACTTTTCCTCCTATACCATGAGCTGCCACTTTTCTTAAGAGTCTTTTGTGAGGTACTCTATGGCTTTACTGAAGTCCAGATAAACAATATCATATTTTTTATCACTGTCTACTACCTCAAATGTTTTATTGAAGAACGTCAGTAAATTTGTCAGGCAGGAACGACCTCTCGTGAACCCATCCTGAGATTCATTAATTAAATTATGCTCTTCAAGATTACTTCTAATAATATCAGCTATAATTGATTCTAATAATTTGCCTTCTATAGACGTTAGCCTTATTGGACGGTAATCTGATGGAATGGACTTATCCCTTGATTTGAATATAGGAACTACATTAGCTATCTTCCACATCTCTGGCACAACACCAGTTAGGATGCAAACATTAAACACACTCTTTAATGGCTGACTGAGTTCCATCTTGTTATTTAAGTAACCTGGAAACAACTCGTCGGGTCCCGGGGACTTACTTTGTTTCAGTTTATCTATCTTTTTGATAACCATTTCCCTCGTGACAGTAATATTAGTTAATTTGAATTCTTTAGGAACTAAATAATTGTTAATTTCTGGAATCTCATTTACGTGTTCTTGTGCCAAGACTGATAAAGAATAGTCAATGAACAGAGAACACATATCCAGTTCGTTATCCGTTAGCTGTCCATTCCCAATTTTCAGAGGTCCTCCTTTTTCCCTCATCTTCGTCCTATACACCTGACACAACACTTTTGGATTAGTCTTTGCTTCATTAGTATTCTTAATTTCATAGTCACGTTTAGCCTTTCTAATCCCTTTTTTACTTCTTTTAATCCGTACATATTAGTCAATAAGGTTAACCTATAAATTCCTCTTCTCTCTCCTAATAGATGCTTTAGCCTCCTGTTAACCATTTCGGATCGTTATTATTTGATCTAATTTCTCTGAGGAATATATATACATATATATATATTATAATTATATATATATAAATATATCTACATTATATATATATATATATTATATATATATATATATATATATATATATATATATATATATATATATATATATATATATATATATATTCTGAGCACGTTGTACATTATTAAGAAAAAAATCATAAACGTAAGTATTACAACCTAGGATTTCAAATGGCCTGTTATCCCAGGTGTAATGGGAGCAAATAAACACAGTAGAAAAAGTTTAGACTTATATTATCCTTCACCAATTATAACAGCAATATGTACACTATGTACAGTGATAAATATAGTGCACTCCACGGTAAGCAAGGCAGAAATAGAAGCCACAAGATAGCAGACCGTGCTTCAACCAGCTCTAGAGTGGGAATGACAAGGGCAGACAGGAGAGCGGTACCCACATAACCTTTGCGATTGCCAAAACCATCTTCTTATTGGCTAGAACCTGGTCACTAGTTGAACGATGGGGCCCCATCATCAACTCTTAGCAACCTGGTTCGCTGGTTGGGGGAGATAGCCTGTAAATGAGGGTGTGTCCATGCGCCGAATAAAGGTTACGTACTCTTTGCATGCCACAGTAAGTATGATCATCGTCAATAAAATCATTAGTTAGATTGCCCAAATCGAGATTAGACAGGTGTTCCCCAAGTCCATTATAATCGGCAGAACGAAAATCAGGGAGTTTTAACGTATTATCTTTTTTTCCTATTCCTCTGAAACGCTAAGGCGTTTTTCCTATTTTCACTGATATTTTAATATATTTGCAATCACACAACTATTGTGAATTATTTCATATATATATATATATATATATATATATATATATATATATATATATATATATATATATATATATATATATATATATATATATATATATATATGCGCAACAAGATCACAGTAAACAGGTGATTTCAGAATATGCAAAACAACCACTCTGAAAGAATAGAGAAATTCCAAGCGCTTTCGTGACTACTCACATTATCAAGGAACTATGAAAGTAAAGCATCCAAGGAAGCTATATAAGGGGTCTGGCCAACACTTCACTATCAGATCCCACAACGGTTAAACACCTGACGCGCGCCGGCCCAACTGAACAGGTGCTTTGCACAACCCACCAACAAACTATTCTACCCAAGAAAATTTTTGAATATTTGTCCAGTGTATTAAATTCTTCCCAAATCCTATTAATTATAAATGGATCTAATTTATATAAACCAAAGGAAATATTCATATTATTGTCAAAACTGCTTTTTATGAAACAAGATTCAATTATATTCCTGTCGACCATGGACTTGCTTGATACTACTTTCTCAACTTTTTGAAAATCAATTGGATGGTTAAAATCTCTTACATGAATAAATAGAGCATTGGAATCTTGTCCAGTTCTAATGCTATATTTATGTTGTTTTAATCTTAGTTCGAGATTTTTACCAGTTTGACCGTAATAAACTTTATCGCAAATTTTACAAGGAATCTTATAGACACATCCATCAGCATTTTGGGGGGAATTCTTTATCAAAAGTTTTTTTTACTGAATCAAGATTTTTGGATACAACTTTAATATTAAAAGTCTTAAGAAGAGAAGGCATATCAACCAAGTTTTCATGGTAAGGGAGAACCAACATATTTTTAGTGGAATAAGGCTGGTTGTCCCTTTTTGGATTGTAAAAAGTATTTCTAGCAACTTTAAAAGATTTATCAATTACATTTCTTGGGTATTTTAAATAATTACCTATTTCATAAATTTTGGATATTTCCTCATCTATGAACTCAGGACTACAAATTCGTAAAGCTCTCAAAAACATTGATGAGAAAACAGACAGTTTGACTATCTTGATGCGAAGAATAATAGTGGACATAGGAACAGTTATTTGTAGGTTTTCTGTAAATTTTAAATTTGAATTCATTATTACCCTTAATAATTAAAACATCTAGAAAAGGCAATGAGTTATTTTCTTCAAACTCAACAGTAAAGTTTATAGAATGGGCTAAGCTATTTAATTTTCCAAGGAAATGGTGTATATCTACATTTTTGGGCATAAGACACAAAATATCATCAACATATCTGAACCATTTAGCTCTATTAGGGAGGATTGTGTTAAGCAACCTTGTTTCAAAAAATTCCAAGTATAGGTTACTAAGAACAGGTGAAAGAGGATTTCCCATTGCCATACCAAACTTCTGAGTGTAAAACTTATCATTAAATACAAATTTTGCATCAACAATGCAAAGTTTAATAAGTTTAATGATAGTAGGAACTGGCAATGGTAAATCATAGTTAACGAGTTCTTCAGATAAGAAACTTAATAAATCATCAACAGGAACATTCGTAAACAAGGAACATCAAAACTAACCATGTTAAAATCATTTAAGTCAGTCAAGGAGCTTAATTTATCAACTAAGTTAAAAACAACATAGACTTAGTTGATAAATTAAGCTCCTTGACTGACTTAAATGATTTTAACATGGTTAGTTTTGATGTTACTTCCTTGTTTACGAAAGTTCCTGTTGATAATTTATAAAGTGCAACATATCAACACCCCTCCTTCAGAGTGGAGGCACTGTACGTCCCACCTCCAGGACTCAAGACCACCTAACCGCTTTCCCTGAATCCCTTCATAAATGCTACTTTGGTCACACTCCAACAGCAAGTCAAATCATAAAAACGATTCGTCCCTACTCGTTCCTAAATAAACACTCTGGAAGTCCAACCCCTCGCTCCAACCTTTCCTAGGACGACCCCTACCCTGCCTTCCTTCCACTACAGATTTATATACCCTTCAAGTCATTCTATTTCGTTCCAACCCCTAAATGTCAAAACCACCTCAACAACCCTTCCTCTGCCCTCTGTATATATAAATATATATTTACATTTATGTATGTATGTACGTATATATACAAACACATGCGGATATTCATAGATCTCCCTTCCATATATTTCCATCTCCCTCCCTCCCTCTCTCTCTCTCTCTCTCTCTCTCTCTCTCTCTCTCTCTCTCTCTCTCTCTCTCCACCAAACTCAAGCATGCACACTTAACCTAAGTAAAAACTGCAGGTATTTAATCGGTCTTGAATCTAAATCAAACAAATGTCTTTCCTACTTGATTAAAATTTCTCCCTCCTTGTAGGGCTAACGATACTGCCAAGAAGGATCGAGGCTCCAGACCTGAACTTGAAAATACATTAATGGAATTGGAAAAAAAAAATAAAAAAAAGGCCAGAGGAGGAAAACAAAATTCGACCTTCTCCTCCTTCAGCCACTCGAGCACTGACAGATGAGCGGAATTGGAATCATGCAGAGGTTGGTATTTGCCTTTCACGTAAGACGAGCTGTTGAAGTCTAATGCTATTATGTGTTTTATTTCTTCCTCTCCGGCTCTCACGAGGGTCATCAGCTGATTGGATCAAGTTCGGAAGGGGTTTGAGTAAAGCGGGAGGGGAGTGGATGGGGGGGGGGATGGGGGTTGTGTACGTGGCTGGTGTGCCACACTGCACACTAGCAGAAGGTTTGAGGTAAATTTGACACCACTGGCATGTCTGAGGTTTGGAAGGGTCGAGGTTTTTGCGATGACTGAGCCAGTTGGTGGGCGCCACAAATGAAGGAAGTGCGGCTTTTGTTCGACCTCTTCTCAATTTTCGGTTCCTCTTTTCCCATGAGCTCAGTGTAAATAACAGCTTCTGCCGTTGCATGCAGCCTGGTAGACGAGATAATTATGTTTGTCTCTTTAATCAGGTACATGCTGGCGAGACCTTTCACAGTCCTCTCGTGAAAGCTATACTAGTACTCTACACAATATTCCTAATGAACTGCAAGCAATAGCAATTACAACATAAATAGAAATGTGAATTACAAATTGACTAAAAACGAATGTGAAGTGTGCATATGTTATTGATTAGGCCCTGATCCACCATGAGGCCTGGTGTGGCATGCAAAGAGTGCGTAACCTATATTCGGCGCATGTACACACCCTCATTGAAAGGCTATCTCCCCCAACCAGAGAGAACCCGCAGTAATGGATTTAAATTAGATAAGTTTAGATTTAGAAAGGACATAGGAAAGTATTGGTTTGGAAATAGGGTAGTTGATGAGTGGAACAGTCTACCTAGTTGGGTTATTGAGGCTGGGACTTTGGGTAGTTTCAAATCTAGGTTGGATAAGTACATGAGTGGGAGGGGTTGGATTTGAGTAGGACTTGCACATCAGAGCTTATTTCTTGGGTGGCATTGAAAATTGGGTTGGGCAAATGTTTTGTTAGTGGGATGAATTGTAAAGGACCTGCCTAGTATGGGCCAGCAGGCCTCCTGCAGCTTTCCTCCTTTCTAATGTTCTTATGTAACCAGCGAACCAGGTACTAGGGTTGATGGGGCCCCGTCGTTCAACCAGTACCCAGGTTCCAGCCAATGAGAAGATGGTTTTGGCAATCGCAAAGGTGATGTGGATACCACTCACCTGTCTGCCCTTGTCATTCCCATTCTAGAGCTGGTTGAAGCACGGTCTGCTCTCTAGTGGCTTCCATTCTGCCTTACCGTGGAGTGCACTAATACCTATTGTTGTACATAGTGTATATAGTGTACATACTTCTGTTCTAAATTGGTGAAGGATAATACAAGTCAAAAGTTTTTCTGCTTTGTTTATTTTGCTCCCTTTACACCCAGGATAACATGCCTTTCGGACTCCTGGGTTGTAATACCTGGTCACAGACAGGGCCGAGGGGGCGTTGACCCCCGAAACCCTCTCCAGGTATATTCCAAGTATGCAAGAGAATAACGAGAATGACATCTAGAAGAGAACGTGATAGAACCGCGGACAATATTTTCCTCTTATGCTATAATATTTCGGAATGGCATAGAACTGCATAAAGTGTGAGGCAGAGAAGAGGTACGCTAGCACCTTAAGTGCACCTTTGATTAATTCTAAGAGAGTTGAAGACACACACACGTACACACGCACACACACATACTGAAGGACAGGAGAGTTAGGGGAGACACGATAACGACATACAAAATACTGCGAGGAGTAGATAAGGTGGACAGAGACAGAATGCTCCAGAGAGGGGACACAAACAAGGGGTCACAATTGGAAGCTGAAGACTCAGATGAGTCAAAGGGATGTTAGGAAGTATTTATTCAGAGTTGTCAGGAAGTGGAATAGTCTGGCAAGTGATGTAGTCGAGGCAGGAACCATGCATAGCTTTGAGACGAAGTATGATAAAGCTCCTGGAACAGGGAGAGAGAGGATCGAGTAGCGACCAACGAAGAGGAGGGGCCAGGAGCTGAGTTTCGACCCCTTCAACCACAATTAGGTGAGTACACACAAACAAGCAACGAAAAACTCACAAAAGCACAATAAAAGGGCCAATGTCGATCGACAAGTGCCCTTGACAACTGATACACACACACAGTGGAGAGGGGCCAGGAGCTAGGACTCGACCCCTGCAACCACAAACAGGCGAGTACACACACACACACACACACACACATAAATTAAAAAGAATGCAAAAAACAGACATGATAAATAAAAAACACTCCATCTCAGCAAACACTGGTCTCCATGCCTTAGGTCAACACTACACACTGGTCTGAAGAGAGCAGCCACTCCCTTGGAAATCCCATCTCATAACTTCCCCTAAATTATTAATTAAGAAGCGTTCACCATGATACCCTTGATGAGGGGCGGGTGGTGCCTTGATGTCTGCGAAAGGCTCTTGTTTCAAGGAATTAGAGCTAGACTCTATTTCTTCAGATCAAACCTGATTGCCTCCCATTTCCAAGGTCCTGCATTATCTCAATACCTTTATTTATCCTTAGGATTATAGTAATAATAATCAAAGAATAAAATTAAATGATAATATAATAATTATAATACAATAATAGTAATAATAATTCTAGATATAATAATAACAATATTGATATTAATTCTAATACAACAACAATAATAGTAATATTAATTCTAAACATAAGAGTAATAATAATAATAATAATTATTATTATTATTACTACATTCTTACAAAAATAGAGGAAAGGAGAAAGCGTTACTTATTTTGTATTCATTATAAATGTATAAACAAAACCAAATAAACTTGACCTTGAATTCAGGAATTTGCTTTAAGTTGTTGAAGGAAATACTGAAGGAGTTAAAAGGAATACTGAAGGAATTAAAGGAGACGCTGAGGGAATTAAAAGAATCACTGAAGGTCTTAATCGTAGCAATAAAGGAATTTAAGGAAACAGTATAGGAATTTAACGCAATATTAGTGGAGTTAAAAGATATGATGAAGAAGCATTACTGAGGAGGCGGTATCAGTCAGGTGTGAGGGAAGGTATCAGTCAGGTGTGAGGGAAGGTATGAGTCAGGTGTGAGGGAAGGTATCAGGTGTGAGGGAAGGTATCAGTCAGGTGTGAGGGAAGGTATCAGTCAGGTGTGAGGGAAGGTATCAGTCAGGTGTGAGGGAAGGTATCAGTCAGGTGTGAGGGAAGGTATCAGTCAGGTGTGAGGGAAGGTATCAGTCAGGTGTGAGGGGAGGTATCAGTCAGGTGTGAGGGGAGGTATCAGGTGAGAGGGAAGGTATCAGTCAGGTGTGAAGGGAGGTATCAGTCAGGTGTGAGGGAAGGTATCAGTCAGGTGTGAGGGAAGGTATCAGTCAGGTGTGAGGGGAGGTATCAGTCAGGTGTGAGGGGAGGTATCAGTCAGGTGTGAGGGAAGGTATCAGGTGTGAGGGAAGGTATCAGGTGTGAGAGGAGGTATCAGTCAGGTGTGAGGGAAGGTATCAGTCAGGTGTGAGGGAAGGTATCAGTCAGGTGTGAGGGAAGGTATCAGTCAGGTGTGAGGGAAGGTATCAGGTGTGAGGGAAGGTATCAGTCAGGTGTGAGGGAAGGTATCAGTCAGGTGTGAGGGGAGGTATCAGTCAGGTGTGAGGGGAGGTATCAGTCAGGTGTGAGGGAAGGTATCAGTCAGGTGTGAGGGGAGGTATCAGTCAGGTGTGAGGGGAGGTATCAGTCAGGTGTGAGGGAAGGTATCAGTCAGGTGTGAGGGAAGGTATCAGTCAGGTGTGAGGGAAGGTATCAGTCAGGTGTGAGGGAAGGTATCAGTCAGGTGTGAGGGAAGGTATCAGTCAGGTGTGAGGGGAGGTATCAGTCAGGTGTGAGGGAAGGTATCAGTCAGGTGTGAAGGGAGGTATCAGTCAGGTGTGAGGGAAGGTATCAGTCAGGTGTGAGGGAAGGTATCAGTCAGGTGTGAGGGAAGGTATCAGTCAGGTGTGAGGGGAGGTATCAGTCAGGTGTGAGGGAAGGTATCAGTCAGGTGTGAGGGAAGGTATCAGTCAGGTGTGAGGGAAGGTACCAGTCAGGTGTGAGGGGAGGTATCAGTCAAGTGTGAGGGAAGGTATCAGGTGAGAGGGAAGGTATCAGTCAGGTGTGAAGGGAGGTATCAGTCAGGTGTGAGGGAAGGTATCAGTCAGGTGTGAGGGAAGGTATCAGTCAGGTGTGAGGGGAGGTATCAGTCAGGTGTGAGGGAAGGTATCAGGTGTGAGGGAAGGTATCAGGTGTGAGAGGAGGTATCAGTCAGGTGTGAGGGAAGGTATCAGTCAGGTGTGAGGGAAGGTATCAGTCAGGTGTGAGGGAAGGTATCAGGTGTGAGGGAAGGTATCAGTCAGGTGTGAGGGGAGGTATCAGTCAGGTGTGAGGGGAGGTATCAGTCAGGTGTGAGGGGAGGTATCAGTCAGGTGTGAGGGCAGGTATCAGTCAGGTGTGAGGGAAGGTATCAGCCAGGTGTGAGGGGAGGTATCAGCCAGGTGTGAGGGGAGGTATCAGCCAGGTGTCAGGGGAGGTATCAGTCAGGTGTGAGGGGAGGTATCAGTCAGGTGTGAGGGGAGGTATCAGCCAGGTGTCAGGGGAGGTATCAGTCAGGTGTGAGGGGAGATATCAGTCAGGTGTGAGGGGAGGTATCAATTAGGTGTGAGGGAAGGTATCAGTCAGGTGTGAGGGAAGGTATCAGTCAGGTGTGAGGGGAGGTATCAGTCAGGTGTGAAGGGAGATATCAGTCAGGTGTGAGGGGAGGTATCAGTCAGGTGTGAGGGGAGGTATCAGTCAGGTGTGAGGGGAGGTATCAGTCAGGTGTGAGGGGAGATATCAGTCAGGTGTGAGGGGAGGTATCAGTCAGGTGTGAGGGGAAGTATCAGTCAGGTGTGAGGGGAAGTATCAGTCAGGTGTAAGGGGAGGTATTAGTCAGGTGTGAGGGGATGTATCAGTCAGGTGTGAGGGGAGGTATCAGTCAGGTGTGAGGGGAGGTATCAGTCAGGTGTGAGGGGAGGTATCAGTCAGGTGTGAGGGGAGGTACCAGTCAGGTGTGAGGGGAGGTACCAGTCAGGTGTGAGGGGAGGTACCAGTCAGGTGTGAGGGGGTATCAGTCAGGTGTGAGGAGAGGTATCAGTCAGGTGTGAGGGGGTATCAGTCTGGTGTGAGGGGGTATCAGGTGTGAGGGGGTATCAGGTGTGAGGGGAGGTATCAGTCAGGTGTGAGGGGGTATCAGTCAGGTGTGAGGGGGTATCAGTCAGGTGTGAGGGGAGGTATCAGTCAGGTGTGAGGGGGTATCAAATCAGGTGTGAGGGAAGGTATCAGTCAGGTGTGAGGGGAGGTATCAGTCAGGTGTGAGGGGGTATCATTCAGGTGTGAGGGGGTATCATTCAGGTGTGAGGGGGGTATCAGTCAGGTGTGAGGGGAGGTATCAGTCAAGTGTGAGGGGAGGAATCAGTCAGGTGTGAGGGGAGGTATCAGTCAGGTGTGAGGGGAGGTATCAGTCAGGTGTGAGGGGGTATCAGTCAGGTGTGAGGGAAGTATCAGTCAGGTGTGAGGGGGTATCATTCAGGTGTGAGGAGGGATCATTCAGGTGTGAGGGGGTATCATTCAGGTGTGAGTGAAGTATCAATCAGGTGTGAGGGAAGTATCAGTCAGGTGTGAGGGGGTATCATTCAGGTGTGATGGGGTATCATTCAGGTGTGAGGGGGTATCAGGTGTGAGGGGGGTATCGCTCAGGTGTGAGGGGAGTATCAGTCAGGTGAGAGGGGGTATCATTCAGGTGTGAGGGGTATCATTCAGGTATGAGGGGGTATCACTCAGGTGTTAGTGGGTATCATTCTGGTGTGAGGGGGCATCATTCAGGTGTGAGGGGAGTATCAGTCAGGTGTGAGGGGGGGTATCATTCATGTGTGAGGGGGTATCATTCAGGTGTGAGGGGAGTATCATCAGGTGTGAGGGGGTATCATCCAGGTGTGAGGGGGTATCAGTCAGGTGTGAGGGGGCATCAGTCAGGTGTGAGGGGGTATCAGTCATGTGTGAGGGGGAGTATCAGTCACGTGTGAGAGGTATCATTCAGGTGTGAGGGGGTATCAGTCTGGTGTGAAGGGGTATCAGTCAGGTGTGAGGGGGTATCATGTGTGAGAGGGAGTATCAGTCAGGTGTGTGGTGGGGTATCAGGTGTGAGGGGGTATCAGTCAGGTGTGAGGGAGTATCAGCCAGATGTGAGGGAGGAATATCAGTCAGGTGTGAGGGGGTATCAGTCAGGTGTGAGCAAGTACCAGTCGGGTGTGAGGAGAGTATCAGTCACGTGTGAGGGGGGTATCAGTCAGGTGTGAGCGGTGTATCAGTCAGGTGTCAGGGAGGTATCGGTCAGGTGTGAGGGGGTATCAATTAGGTGTGAGGAAGTTATCAATCAGGTGTGAGGGGGTATCAGTCAGGTGTGATGGGGGTATCAGTCAGGTGTGAAGAGGGTATCAGTCAGGTGTGAGAAGTATCAGTGAGTTATGAAAGGCATGTCTTGTGAGAGGACTTTAGATTATATATATATATATATATATATATATATATATATATATATATATATATATATATATATATATATATATATATATATATAAATATATATATATATATATATATATGTCAGTCAAATATAGTGAATACCAGTCAGGTATGAGTGGGTTTCAGTCATGTATGAGTCTTTCATGCATGATTGGAAATCAATTAGGTATGAGTGGGTTTCAGTCATGGATCAGTTGACGCCAGTCATGTATGAGTGGGTATCAGTCAGCTATGAGTGGGTATAGGCCAGATATGAATAAGTTTCGGATATAAGTGGGTATCCGTCTGAAATAAGAAATCAGTTAGGTATGAATTACTATCAGTCAGATAAGAGTTTATATCATGTATAAATAGGCATAAGTTAATTATAAGAAGCTTGTTCTTTATTAACACAACGGTCGTCTCCCACCAAGACAGGGTGACCCGAAAAAGAAAAACTCATCATCATTCACTCCATCACTATCTTGCCAGAGGCATGCCTACAGTACAGTTAAACTGCAACATCAATGCCCCTCCTTCAGAGTGCAGACACTGTACTTCCCACCTGCTGGACTCAACATGCCGGGTTACCTGAGTCCCTTCATAAATGTTACTTTACTCACATTCCAACTGCACGTCGAGTCATAAAAACCATTTGTCTCCACTCGCTCCTCTCGAACACGCTCATGCACGTTTGCTGGAAGTCCAAGTCCCTCACACACAAAACCTCCTTTAACCCCTTCCTCCAATCTTTCCTAAGCAGAGCCCTACCAAACCTTCCTTCCGCTACAGACTTAAACGCTCTCCAGGTCATTCTATTTCGTTCCATCCTCTCTGTATGTCCGAACCACCTCAACAACCCTTCCTCATCAATGGATGAAATTTTCATGTGATAACCTTTTGTGTGCACCAGCTTCGTCATAGCTATGAGTATATTTGTGTTGTCATTGTGGTCTCAGACCAGGCCGCGGGGGCGTTAACACCCGAAACCCTCTCCAGGTATACTCCAGATATTTGAGTTAGACATTTACCCTCGGACAGTTTCAATGACCTTTAGCCACAATATCGATCCAGCGAATTTACAATACAAATATATGTTCGGTTTTCCATGGTGTGGCATATTACGAATCTGTTACATTTTATTGGGCGTATATCACACTCCCTTATAGGCTGCCTCCCGACCAGCAAACCAGGAACTAAGGGTTTAACGATCAATAGGGTACCTGTCGTTAAATTAGCACCTCGGTTCATTGGCCAACCACAGACAAGCCTGCCAAAGCTGAAGCAACGGGGTTCACTTGTGCCAAACGAACTGACAGACTTGTCTGGGCTGCTGGTCGAGCACGGCGCATTCTCTGGCTTTTGCTTTTGCCTTGTTCCATCGTGTTGTACACTTATTATTACACCATTGTACATATTGCACGTGTACATACTTGTAAATACAAGCTTTTTAATATTTGGTGAAGGAAAGTACAAGTCATTTACTATTGTTGAGTTTTGAGTTCCTTGTGGAAGAATGATCTCTTATTGAACAAGTATTTTCTAAACTTAACTATCATCGTCACTTCAATAGAGACTGCAGAAGACGGGCATTAAACATCTTCAACACCCAGAGAAGACACTGCCGAGAAGAGATACATAGTCCTCCCCGCCAACTACTATGCCAAGCACGTTCCAACGATCTTTTCCAATACTTCATTCCAAGTATCTACCTCCACATCCACCACCATCAAGGGCATTACCAGTAAGAGACAGGACAAGCTTCAATCCTCTACGGGGGTATACACAATCCCTTGTAATGACTGCAGCAAATTTTACGTCGGCGAAACATCCAGAGACCTCCAAACACCTATTTCAGAACACCAGTACGCAGGCAGATCTGACAATCCAACGAATGCCTGTGTTCAACACCGAAATTCACACAATCATTTAATCAACTACAGAAACGCAAGACTTATCGCCAGAGAAGACGACACTCAATACAAATGAATCATGGAAGCATCACTTATCTGTACATCCAACAACTTCAACTAGAACAACGGCTTCTATAACATAGATGAACCCCTTGCCAAGAAACTTCATCACTATCCCACATAGGAACATAATAGAGGAACACTGAAGGACTACTCATATGCTTATCCAGTCTCTTTTTAAAGCTACCGTAGGTTCTAGACTATCACCCTTCTCGGAAAATTGTTACATGCAGCATTCTCTACCTGACTCCATCCTATAAATACTCTCGTACCTTTTACCAAGGTAGATCTCGTACCTTTTTACGTTTCGCCACAAGTGGTAGATCTGTCCCTCAACCTTTGTGACTTGATGAAGTCCACTGATTACCTCATTCTCCTCCTCTCCTTACGCCTTCCTCGTGATGAAGCCACTGTGTGGCGAAACGTTGTCAATAAATGATCACATTATCACGGTATTTTATACCATTTATTTTCAAGGCGTATAATTAGGGGGGATATGATTGAGGTGTATAAATGGAAAACAGGAGTAAATAAAGGGAATGTAAATAGCGTGCTAAAATTATCTAGCCAAGACAGGAGTCGCAGCAATGGTTTTAAGTTGGAAAAATTCAGATTCAGGAAGGATATAAGAAAGCACTGGTTTGGTAATCGAGTTGTAGATGAGTAGAACAAACTCCCGAGTACTGTGATAGAAGTTAAAACGTTAGATAAATACATGAGTGGGTGTGGGTGGGTGTGAGTGGGACCTGACTAGCTTGTGCTAATAGGTCTGATGCCATGCTCCTTGTGATGAATGGTCTTGAAAATCGACAAATTGAAGAATTGAGACACTTATGCAACATATGGGAATCTTTATTGAAGAAACGTTTCGCCACACAGTGGCTTCATCAATCCAATACAAAGTAGAATTAGGTAAGGAGAGGAAAAGTTTGAGGTAATCAGTCCCTCAACCTGGAATCGATGTGTTCAGTCCATCACTCTTGTAGGAAGTGCAGCATAGGGCCAGAGAGGTGGCTTATATACTGCAGACAGATGAGGTGAAGCAGGAGGCGGGATCACAGTGGGACCTGCCACTAGTGTAAGCAGGTCATCGTCCAAAGGTTGGGCAAGCGTTGATCTACTTACACTAGTGGCAGGTCCCACTGTGATCCCGCCTCCTCCTGCTTCACCTCATCTGTCTGCAGTATATAAGCCCCCTCTCTGGCCCTATGCTGCACTTCCTACAAGAGTGATGGACTGAACACATCGATTCCAGGTTGAGGGACTGATTACCTCAAACTTTTCCTCTCCTTACCCAATTCTACTTTGTACTGGACTGATGAAGCCACTGTGTGGCGAAACGTTTCTTCAATAAAGAAGAGTGTTCAATTAAACCATACCCCCGTGTTTGCATAAGTGTTCAATTCTTCGCCATGCTCCTTCCTTAGTGGATGTGTCTGACTAGGTTGGATCATTGACAGACGGTTCTTCTGCCTCGCATGACCGGTCCTGCTACCTGTAAAGGGTGGAGGTTTTGTGTGCGAGGGGCTTGGACTTCCAGCAGGCATGCGTGAGCGTGTTTGATAGAGTGAATGGAGACAAATAATACTTGACGTGCTGTTGGAGTGTGAGCAAAGTAACATTTATGAAGGGATTCAGGGAAACCGGCAGACTTGGTCCTGGAGATGGGAAGTACACCTGCACTCGTTAATGTTGCAGTTTAAAAACTGTAGTGTAAAGCACCCTTCTGGCAAGACAGTGATGGAGTGAATGATGGTGAAAGTTTTTCTTTTTCGGGCCACCCTGCCTTGGTGGGAATCGGCCGGTGTGATAATAAAAAAAAAATCACTATTCAAGCCCCGTTTGAAAAAAGTCACCCTTTTATTGTCTTACCAACAGTGAAATTAGTGAAATACCGTCTGGAAAAGGAACGGGCTTTAAATATTAATTGTGGGCAGGCAGCCTATACTGTCCTGGATACTGGATGACTGCGACATTATTGCGGAAGCCATCCGAGTCAGACATGCAATCAAATATCCACACAACGTTCTTCTTTTGGGAGTGCTATGTGGCAACCACAGTGTCAGCCTCCGTAACTTATTATCGGTGGGACCGATACGCTTCCCAGCGCTGTAGTTGCTCATATTTCTATTTTGATTTGTATCACTACGAGGCACGAGTCTGAAGGGTTGAAAATTTGACTTTAGCCCGAACTGCATTTCCGTTCACTCTGGGATGTTCAGTCACCTTTTAGCGTTTCTAGTAGAGCAATGTTATTCTTTGCTAAGGCTGTGAGCATAACTGGTGGTATATTTTTGGCAAAGCAACGCCGCCTTCTGGGCATTTCAACTTCTGCTGATAAAGGATTGCATTAATATCTTCCATTTCATAGTAATACATGATAAGATTCAGTAGGTATATTGTGCGTCAGATCTACACTTCCTGTCAATGGTTTCACAGTAAAAGGCAGAATGATGTACTTCTTTTTTTTTTTTACCTATGAAGTGGCAAGACGAAGCCTCATTCTACGCCATCAGCTTGACGTCGGCAAAATTTACCTTCTTACTGTACAGACAGTAGCAAGACCTGTGGGTAGTTACTTTCAGCATCTTCCAATTTTCTGCTGTCAGTGGCAAGCATTCTTTTGTAAATTTTGCTGACCGCAATTTTCCCGATTTTCTCAAATGTTCTTATCTCTCCCACGTTTTTGCTTCTCAGTACTATTTTTTTTTTTTACAGAAGATGCATTATGGCATGCACCGAGTACTTTACAGTTTATTCCTCACACACCCATTGGCATGCCCTCTCGAACAGCAAACGGACAGTTCAGATTATAGCAGTTGGGGGCCCTCACTGCTGTATTAATTTTCCAGTTCAATCCACCAATAAGGTAGGAACCGGCTCGTCAGCCACGGTGACGTCACACCTGGCTGCCTGAGTGGCAGACTCTCGCTTATTCTGGTCCAATCCACTCCTGCTTTTAGTGACCTTTTTTTTTGTACTATCGATATACTGCCAAGTTAACTTTGTATATATTGTATAAAAGTGGTAAAAGAATATAGATGTAAAGAAAAAGCTTCTTTTGTGTTTTTCTTGCCTTTCTTTTACCCAGTTGCTCGCTTTGGTTACAGCCAGGCGCTAAAGGCTTTGAATTGCTGCCAGTTTTCGTAATATGCATTTTTTCCTCACTGTTTTATGAGGGCATTGCATCATAAACTTTTTGAAATTTCTGATAAAAATTTATAAATGAGATTATCTTTGGCAATAATAACACAAAGCAGCTTTTTCCTTGCATAGATATATTGACATCTACAGGTCATCTGTGGTAACTTTCCATGAAGCAAGACTTCCTATCTCTAAAAATGAAGCATGGCGTCTGATTGCAGCAGCTATCAGGAAGCTATACCAGGATTCAATGCTTTTTATTAAGGATACCAGGTGTAAGTCTACAATAGAAAAATGAATCATACAATACGTGTGTGCCCTCGACGGATCTATCAGCCTCAGGGAAAAGGTTAAGCTTCATTTTAAGTGACTAAGAGCCGTGTCGGGAAACACTTGTCCTGTTTCCTGACAAACCTTACCTAACATAACTTACTAGTAATTGAGCTTGGCGCCTCTTAATCTCCATAACAGCTTTTAAAATAGGCCTACTGTCAACAGTATTTAGAGGGACCTAGATGAGCTGGCACACTAGTAAGAGATGCGAAAAATGCGTACCAACGGTTAGAAATATACACAATAAATTTATGCTATAATACTGTTAAACGCTAACAAAATATTTGCAAAATCAACCGTTAAGATACACAGAGAAAAGGACAATTAAGAAGTCATTAGTAAAGACACCGAACATTAAAAACAATATTTAGCCACAAGTAACTAAGCCAGCAGAATGCTAGATTTTATAGTTAGAAATCTCTAGTTTGCAACACCAGAACAATATTGTCACTCTACAGATGACATCTTATAAACGCTGTACATGTGGTTAGTCTGTTAGGTTTATCGGCTACGCAAAGTTCATTAACTCTCTATATGTAATAAAGTTGGTAGAATTACCGACAATATGTAAAGTAAAAGGACACAAGTGCAACTAATGTGACATTTATTGTGGCAACGTTTCGCTCTCCAGGAGCTTTATCAAGCCATTACAAACAATACATGGACACAGAGGGTATATAAAGGCTCTGAGTGAGGTGCAATACTAGTGAGGTACCATTTCGATGTTATATCACCAATCAAGGATATGTTAATCCTCTCGTACGTATCTTATGATGTACAATTCTGCCCCACATTCCATAATAAAGAAAAATTTGATAAAGTGAAGAATAACTCTGCTGATACAGGATTTATATGGAAAACTTCATTTGATGTAGAGTAATTGAACACCTGTGCAACTTGCCATTCAATGTTGTTAACAAATAAAAAATGTATCCTTAAAAATGATTGGAAAAATATTTAAAAAATCGTTTAAAATGTATGATCAAAAGACAGTGTAAAATATTTATTTTTAAGGCAGAAGCAAATTCACATGAAAAAGCAGAGCAACGAACGAGTATTCTATATTTTAACCTTCAACTAAGCCTGAAATATACAGTACTTTTCCTACCTTCTATTTGTCACAGTGTGAGTTTACTTGTGCTAATGACCAATATTAATTACACTGTTTTGCTTAGATTTACTTGTATATTCAGTCCGTTTCTTCGGTTCTGTTTCTTATCATAGACTTTGGGCATAAGATCAGAGGCTCGTGGTTCTAGTACCCCCCTCTCTCTCCCCGGCTCTCAGCTAAATGAACAGGATTTGGTCTTGGCACGTGTGAAAATGTTTGGCCTGTTCATTTACATCTGTTGCCCCTGTTCACTTAGCAGTTTGTACGTGGGTATTAGCAGAAAGTTGTGGGTCGCATCACAGGGAGATAGAGCTGAGTTCTGAAATAAGCTAAGGCAGGTTAACAACTTTTAGCCTGTTAATCCAACATCACAAAAAAATGGCAAATTAAATTAATAAAAATTAAAGCTAATATTAACTTTAATATTAAAAATCGTAAACCATCTGACATGACGAGGTGCGCTGGCATCATGGGAAGGCAGAGTCAAGGATGGCTTCAAAAAACCGGTTTCGGTTAAAAAAAATAACTTAATCTGCACTGAAGATGAAATTTTTCAGTACGAAGAAAGTCAAGATGGAAGCTTCTGGGAATTGAAGGTGAAGTTTTTCCAGTAGTAGGATAGCCAGAGTGAGGTACTATCAGAACACAGAAAATGGCACTTGCTAGTATGAGGTAGGTTAGGATGAGAACATCAGGTCTTTGAATGGGGAGTTTTTCAACAAAAGGGCAGCCATGGAAAGGGCATCAGGGAACTGGAGGGGAAGGAACTTGTCAATAGGAAGGCAGCAAAGATGAAGACATCAGGGCATTGAAGGTGGAATTTTGCAACAGGAGGCAGCCAAAGTGAGGGCACCAGGGCAATGAATGTGAGGCTGCCAATGATGGCTAGCCAAGGGGCATCAGTGCACTGCAGGAATGATTGGAAATCAAATCAACTAGCAGGTCGGTAAACCAAAAGACGTTAAACTGTCAGCACAATCCGAGATCTGTTGAGCGAAAAACTGGAAGTCCGGCCATGAAAGGACCGTGTGTGTGTATCTCTCATGTACAACAAACACTCGCACGAGTATCCTCTCTCACAACTGACCGAGACGATAGGAGGTCGACCAAAAACGTAACTGAGGAAGTAAAACTAGCTGTCTGGTTTTAATCAAAAAGTTGACAGTGATAACATGGGCTCTGGATAAGTACTGGAAAACAGTATAAAATAGTCTCCTGGGGGGGACCGAGAATAACGTAAAAATAGAGAAAGGAGCTAACGGGCCCATTGTGGTGTGAAAACAGTAGCAGTGACAAAGGTTTTCTTATTCTTCTATTTATATTATTATTATTATTATTATTATTATTATTATTATTATTTTGCTTCCTTAAAGCTTCAGTTTATAACGCAAATAAGTTTTCTAATCAGCCTTAAAGTTTCTATACTGGTGTATCTTAATAAGACAAATGTTTGTATTGATCTGGAGCTGTGTAGCGCCAATATGAAAATTTTAATTAATAAACTGCGAGAATTTAAATACAGGTCTTCATACGACAGTGTTAATACTTTATGCAATCGCCTTCAAATCTAACTACGAGAACTTCAGAATGCAAATTCTGAGCGGCTTCAAATTGAAAGTGCTTGTGTATTTTACCTGGAGTTTACCTGGAGAGGGTTTCGGGGGTCAACGCCCCCGTGGCTCGGTCTGAGACCAGGCAATTTTTTGAAACAGTTCTCCGTGCAATATCTAGGAAAATGTTCCTCCTGATTGGGTTTAAATTTTCAAAGCAGGTTTATCTTACTGGAAGGTTTAAATTGCTTTTAGAACGTGTAGATGCCCATTTGCCATTTTGAATGAAGAAATTTGGATATTCGTTTCCACACGATGATCATTCGAGTCCCATTTTTAATCTGCTTCAGAAATGATTTGCTGATAATTAACGGCATTATTTTATCCGTAAAATACCTTGAAGAAGCCTCATCTGAATGGCTTTATTCTTTAAAGGTCGACGCATTTTATGAACAAAATAAAACCTATTAAGGGTGATTTGAACTTGAATATACTTCACAATAAAGTACACTTAATAGGTTTTATTTTGTTCATAAAATGCATCGACCTTTAAAGAATAAATCATATTTTAATAACATAAATATTGAACATGGGGAATATTTTTACCGTTCAGTTACAGGTATTCAGAGATCAGAAATGGTGGAAGTTGCCCAAAGGATCACATCGATTTTTGGGTTGGGTAAATTATATTATACCAAATATTTTAAATTGATTTCACTGCAGTAGCTAGAGAATGCCTCTTCTGGTGAAGCTTAGCTGAATTCTGGATTTAATTCTGGCTATTAGGTTCAATTTGCATGGCCATTATACTGAAGAAATAGGGAAAATTAAAATAATTTTTGAACAATAAAATGGTTTAAAATACCGACAGGTTGTTAGGTAAGACACATATGCAACAGTTAGGTATCTTTATTTCGAAACGTTTCGCCTACACAGTAGCCTTCTTCAGTCGAGTACAGAAAAGTTGATAGAAGCAGAAGAGACTTGAAGACGATGTAATCAGTCCATCAATGTGTAGGCGAAACGTTTCGAAATAAAGATACCTAACTGTTGCATATGTGTCTTACCTAACAACCTGTCGGTATTTTATACCATTTTAATGTTCAATCTGTAAGACACTGCAACACAAGGGTATCTTGGTACTGACCTGAAATCAACTTCGACCTCTACTAGTGAGAACTGCTGGATCTGAGAGGGACCTGACCTCCCAACATCTGCGTTCTTGCTTCTACTAGTGACCTTCGTCTCACCTCCTGGCGCTATATAAGGCTCCATCCTATCACTTCAACTCCATATTGTTTCAGACTATGGAACAATGCTCTTCTCCAGACTGAGGGACTGACCACCTCAAAAAATACTTCAAGGGTGATGGACTGATTACATCGTCTTCAAGTCTCTTCTGCTTCTATCAACTTTTCTGTACTCGACTGAAGAAGCCTACTGTGTAGGCGAAACGTTTCGAAATAAAGATACCTAACTGTTGCATATGTGTCTTACCTAACAAAATAGTTTTTCTTGAAATAATTCGTAAATAACCAACTAGTCTGATTAGCTTCAAATTTCAACTGTACTTTTACTAGACTGTTGGTGTTAGCTTCCAGATTTTCCCTTCAACCCCTTAACTGACCTTGTCTGCTAGCTCCCTTGTGGGTTTAAAGTTCGGTTTTGGTTATAATAGTCTCCTAGTTCATAGGCAAGCAAATTCTGGCTAATTATTTTCTTATAAGATTAGGCAGAATTTAAAATAGAATTTAAGAGAGAAAAGGAAATCGAAAACGTTGAAAACTCGCGTGTTTTTTTTTTTTTAATTTACTACTTTACTGAACCTTAGTTTCCATACTTTCGAAAAGTTTTACTTTAGAAGCAGCATATAATTTCAGTGTTTTTTTTTTATTCTATGAAGAATTTGGTTTGAAATTTAACACCTCCTCAAATTACTTTTCAAATTTTCAGTGCTAGTGAACTATAAATAGGCGAAGATTCATGGAACTACTGGCATATATAGGAGCCCTCTGGTGTATTTTCCATAGAACATTCACGATTTTGATTTCTGTGTGATAACTTGAGGAAGCCTCTGGTGTGTGTGTGTGTGTGTGTGTGTGTGTGTGTGTGTGTGTGTGTGTGTGTGTGTGTGTGTGTGTGTGTGTGTGTGTGTGTGTGTGTGTGTGTATGTGTATTCACCTAATTGTGGCTACAGGGGTCGATACTCACCTCCTGGCCCCGCCTCTTCACTGATCGCTACTAGGTCCTCTCTGCTTCCTGAGCTTTCTCATATCTCGTCTTAAAGCTATGTATGGTTCCTGCCTCCACTACATCACTTACTAGGCTATTCCACTTCCTGACGACTCTATGACTGAAGAAATACTTCCTAACATCCCTCTGACTCGTCTGAGTCTTAAGCTTCCAATTGTGACCCCTTGTTTCTGTGTTCCCTCTCTGGAACAACCTCTCTCTGTCTACCTTATCTATTCCACGCAGTATTTTGTATGTCGTTACCATGTCTCCCCTGACCCTCCTGTCCTCCAATGTCATCATCCGATTTCCCCCAACCTTTCCTCATACGACATTCCCCTGAGCTCCGGAACTAGCCTTGTTGCAAACCTTTGCACTTTCTCTAATTTCTTGAGGTGCTTGACCGGGTGTGGGTTCCAAATTGGTGCTGCGTGTGTGTGTGTGTGTGTGTGTAATAGTGGAAGAGTCTAATTGGTTATGGGCTCTCTAGGTACCAATTTTCTTTTTATAATTTAAGAAACTAGGATATTAGTTTCCATGTGATTACTTGTGAATGCCTCTGATACACTGACCTACAAATTATGAACAATTTTGTACTTTGGAGAAAAATTGCATTTTACGTTAAGATTTTTAGTGCTAAAAACGAATATGACCATAATAACAGTCAGCTTACCTGGAGAGAGTTCCGGGGGTCAACGCCCCCGCGGCCCGGTCTGTGACCAGGCCTCCTTAGGTCAGTGTCCCAGGATGCGACCCACACCAGTCGACTAACACCCAGGTACCCATTTTACTGATGGGGAACATAGACAACAGGTGGAAAGAAACACGTCCAATGTTTCTACTCTGGATGGGAATCGAACCCAGGCCCTAACCGTGTGAAGCGAGAGCGTTAACCACCAGGCCACCAGAGCTGGCTTAAGTCTCCAAAGAAAATTATTACACATTTTGTGTATAATATATTAGTAACATACCTGTATAATGAATTCATTTTAGTCAATCAAGTCAACTCTTTTTTTTTGTTTTTCATTTGCATTTCACTTCTGGAGCATCTCTTGTTATTGTCCAGCAATAATCTGATATGAATGAAGGACTCCATTTTTTCTTGGAGGAGTTCCTCCATGACTGAGATGCCCTGATAATAATATTAACTATGTTGATCATTAACTACTCAGTAGATGGCCCCAAAAAAAAAAAAGTATCTAGGTGCAAATGCGGAAAATTACCTTTAAAGACATTTTCAAAGAGATTCCACTGTTGGAATCTGGAGCCCAACAGTTTTGTACTCTTTGGCAGTTATAGATCTCTAATATGGTCATTTAATTCATTCTGAGTTAACATGTGTTGTTTAGATGTCCATTTACAAACAAATTCAGGGCCTTGTGGAGTTGAAGACTCACAAGTATCGTAGGTTGTGTCATCCTTCAAGAGTCTCAGACATGCGTAGCTCTACACCGTGAGATAGCAGAGGTTACATTAGGATGCTGTACAGGACCACTTTTTTTCTGGCAAATATCTTTCTTGACTGGAGGCTCTATGTAGAAGTAAATTCCTTATAGACTGCTGGCTCCCTTCACATTGTCACTAGAAAAGGCATAGAATTCCTTTTCCGATTCAACCACTGGTAAAGGTTTGCACAAGTACTGCAGTATATGTGTGGGGCTCAGCTCTTGGTCTGATCTCCAGTCTGACAACAAAAATAATAATAGGCTTTACTAATCACGGTAACTGTATAATGCTTAGCGATGTAAATGTTAATTCTCCTCAGATATAAAACAAATTACGAGGCACCATTGTCCAAAATTTGTTGAAAAAGTCAGTGTTAAAAGGATATATTAAGAGTATGACACATTTGCACTGTATGACTTCTGGAAATAAAGTGATACAATCCTGTTAGTAAGGATGATGTATTACTGGGATTCCAAGTTAATAATTAATTTTCTGACATTAGAGTTGCCTAAGAAACAGTGCTAAAAACCACAGTAAGTTGCACAATTGGTAGACCATTTATTGCAAGCCTCTCACCGTTCATAAAAAAAACTAATACAAAAAAAAAATAGCTAATGATGAGAAAGATAGGAAATCACATGCGTTTTTTTTTTTAATTATTCAGCGTGGATTTTAATCAAGAACCTTCCCTGTACAGTTTATTTGCTTTCCTTCCTTCTAAAGTCAAGGATAAGACCACCCGCTCGGATTATTTCTTTATAATTAAAGCGAATTTGCAAGTTTAAGCAATATTTCAGCACCTGGCCCAAAATTAGTACAGAATGACCATTTTTATTTTTGAAGTGTAATCCTTTAATTTTTAATATTAACATTTAGCTGGCTTAAAAACTTATGTTATTGTGAATTATTCATCTTCGTGTGCATTAAGATAGAGGAGGTTGAGCTTATAAGATATAAAAATATCTTTCTCGTATTACAAAATTAAAGAAATATTTATTTTTTTCCTGCCACACTGGCAGTCTCACACCTCGGAAGCGAGTTTTAAAAAAGGATACACTCACTCTCACTCAAGAGCTGTCTTGCCAGAAGTGTGCAGACATAACACTTATAACTCTCTGATACACCACACCAGCAGCAGACCTTCAGAGTGCAGACACAGTACTTCCCACCTCTAGCACACAGTCCTGGCTACCTGGTTTCACTGATTTTTTCATTAATGTTAACCTCCCTCTCTGACTTTCTCTTAGAAATTATGATTTAAAGAAAATTTTCTCTGGCATTGTTCAAACCTAAGAACATAATAAAAATATACGAATTTTAAGTTCCTTCACTGTTCAAGAAAAAATAAATTTTATTATTAAGGCTCAAATCCTATATGTGTAAATCTACATCTTCCTTTGCTCTTTCTGCTTCATGTTTTTTTTCATTATTATTCTCCCTCCCTCTTCCATCTTCATCTCCTTCCATTCTTGTACTTCTCCCCACTCTTCTCTCTTCATACCTGTATCACCTTTCTCACCATATATTTTTCTTTTCACCTTCTCTCCCATCTTCTCTCCCTCCCTCCTCCCCCGTCTACTCCCTCCCACTTCTCCTTCCCTCCCTCTCCTCCATCACGTGCTGGGCCTACACAGAGTCAACACTCCTTACAAAGACACTCTTCACATGGTAACTCATCAGACGTGTGTAAATAATGTATGAAGTAGGACGAGCCCACGTTGTTTACATTCAACTTTCACTTTTTCACACTCGGCCACTTGCCTCGGCTCTTTCACACTCGGCCACTTGCCTCGGCTCTTTCACACTCGGCCACTTGCCTCGGCTCTTTCACACTCGGCCACTTGCCTCGGCTCTTTCACACTCGGCCACTTGCCTCGGCTCTTTCACACTCGGCCACTTGCCTCGGCTCTTTCACACTCGGCCACTTGCCTCGGCTCTTTCACACTCGGCCACTTGCCTCGGCTCTTTCACACTCGGCCACTTGCCTCGGCTCTTTCACACTCGGCCACTAGCCTCGGCTCTTTCACACTCGGCCACTTGCCTCGGCTCTTTCACACTCGGCCACTTGCCTCGGCTCTTTCACACTCGGCCACTTGCCTCGGCTCTTTCACACTCGGCCACTTGCCTCGGCTCTTTCACACTCGGCCACTTGCCTCGGCTCTTTCACACTCGGCCACTTGCCTCGGCTCTTTCACACTCGGGCACTTGCCTCTGCTCTTTCACACTCGGCCACTTGCCTCGGTTCTTTCACACTCGGCCACTTGCCTCGGCTCTTTCACACTCGGCCACTTGCCTCGGCTCTTTCACACTCGGCCACTTGCCTCGGCTCTTTCACACTCGGCCACTTGCCTCGGCTCTTTCACACTCGGCCACTTGCCTCGGCTCTTTCACACTCGGCCACTTGCCTCGGCTCTTTCACACTCGGCCACTTGCCTCGGCTCTTTCACACTCGGCCACTTGCCTCGGCTCTTTCACACTCGGCCACTTGCCTCGGCTCTTTCACACTCGGCCACTTGCCTCGGCTCTTTCACACTCGGCCACTTGCCTCGGCTCTTTCACACTCGGCCACTTGCCTCGGCTCTTTCACACTCGGCCACTTGCCTCGGCTCTTTCACACTCGGCCACTTGCCTCGGCTCTTTCACACTCGGCCACTTGCCTCGGCTCTTTCACACTCGGCCACTTGCCTCGGCTCTTTCACACTCGGCCACTTGCCTCGGCTCTTTCACACTCGGCCACTTGCCTCGGCTCTTTCACACTCGGCCACTTGCCTCGGCTCTTTCACACTCGGCCACTTGCCTCGGCTCTTTCACACTCGGCCACTTGCCTCGGCTCTTTCACACTCGGCCACTTGCCTCGGCTCTTTCACACTCGGCCACTTGCCTCGGCTCTTTCACACTCGGCCACTTGCCTCGGCTCTTTCACACTCGGCCACTTGCCTCGGCTCTTTCACACTCGGCCACTTGCCTCGGCTCTTTCACACTCGGCCACTTGCCTCGGCTCTTTCACACTCGGCCACTTGCCTCGGCTCTTTCACACTCGGCCACTTGCCTCGGCTCTTTCACACTCGGCCACTTGCCTCGGCTCTTTCACACTCGGCCACTTGCCTCGGCTCTTTCACACTCGGCCACTTGCCTCAACTTCTACACGCTTAGTTTCTTGCCTTTTCTTATTTACACCGAGCCACTTGCTTCTACTCATTTTCACTCTTTTGTTCACAGAATGGCATTCCGAATCATACTTGACAGATTGGAGCCTCGTAGCATTTTTCTTGCTTGGCTGTTTGCTTTCGAGTTTTTTGTGAATTGCTAAGTGTACGAATTCTGCACCATTATCCAAGCAATAGCACTAACTTCCCACATTATTAAAATGTTTGAAAGGGTTCTAGAAGTATGATCGTCAATCACGGATTCCCAACAATTGCACAACCCAGGGCAGCATGGGTTGAGCGCAGGTTGCTTCTGTCACTCACACTTACTGGACCACTATGACACGGTCTTGGAAGTACTGGAGGACAAACAGATTACAGATGTATAAACAGAGTGCGAAAGCCTTCGACAAGTTCGACCATGGTGTAATAGCACACAAAATGCTTCATACAGGAATAACAGGAAAAGTGGGTGGATGGATCTTTAACTTCCTAGCAAATAGAACAAAGAACAAAGAGCAAAAGCAGAGGCGGCTACAGTGAGGAACTCTGTTCTACACGATACAATACTGGCTCCCACCCTTTTCCTCATCTTACAGAGATGTAAGCCATAGCACCGTGTCTTCCTTTGCTAACATTAACAAAATTTGCATGACAGTGTCATCTATTGAGGACAATGGAAATCTCCAAGCGGATATAAACCGAGTCTTCAAATGGGCCTCATAAAACAATATAAAGTTCATTGGTGACAAATATCAATTACTCCGCTTGGAAAATTTTAGGAAATATAAAGTGGATCGAATTATGATGTCATAGAACCTCACTTTCAAATATCACGAAAATATCTCTATAACATATGCTAGGAAAATGATAGGATGGATAATTGTGAACCTTCAAACCGAGTGATGCCAAGAAAATGATGATAATCTTTTAGTCATTTGTTCTGTCTAAGCTGGTGTACGGCTGTTCACAAACGGCCCCTTTCAATGCAGGCGAAATTGCAGATCTGGAGAATATACAGAGAACTTTCACTGCACGTATAAGCACAAAGCACCTCAGTTACTGGGAATGATTGAAGTCCCATGACCTGCACGCCTTGAAATGCAGACGGGAAAAGATGCATCATAATTTACACCTGGAAAATCCTAGAGGGACTAGTCCTAAATCTGTACACACAAATCACTTACTATGAAAGCAAAAGAATCGGTAGGCGGTGCAAATTTTCCCAATGAAAAGCAGCGATGCTGTGCGTATACTAAGATATAATATAATAAGTGTCAGGGGCTCAAGACTGTTCAACTGCCTCCTAGCGTACATAAGGGGGATTAACAATAGACCCCTGGCTGTCTTCAAAAGGGACTGGACACAAACCTAAAGACAGTACCTGACCACCCGGACTGTGGTTCGTACATTAGATCGCGTGCGGCCAGCAGTAACAGCCTGATTGACCAGACCCTGATCCATCTCGAGGCCTGGTCATGGATGGGGCCGCGGGGCGCTGACCCACGAAACACCCTCCAGGTATATAGGCTGTAATCCGGAGACCTACTCAAAAAATTGTCGAGATCACAAAGAGCCTCCTCTTAGCCAAAATATTATTGAGTATACTAAGCTTTGTATAAAGGTCGACTATTTTTCTTTCAATGACACCTTCAACTAACAAAAAATTGGACTGGCAATGGGCTTACCTATTACCGCAGGAACATAAGCTGTAATCTGTACCTATAATCCCCCGAAATTGAGTTCCTCACATCTTTCTTGCTTCATGTGACTGTTTATTGTCGATGACATCTTTGTCATTACTCTCAGATGATCTCGTGTGGAATGAAAAAGGACCGTTTCTCAGATGCAGAAATCTTTAAAAAATAAACATACCTTGAGATTTTAGATTTAAGGAACACTCACGAACATGGATGATCTTAGGCACGTTACTGAAGCATACAATTGGAAAAGCCTTAATAAATTAAAGGAATATAAACAGCGTGTTGAAAATATCTAACCATGACAGGATTCACAGCAATGAATTCATTTTGGGCAAATTTAGATTTAGAAGGATGTTCGAGAGCACTAATTTGACAGAGTGGAAGATGAGGTGAAAAAACTCCGGAGTCTGATCAGCCTAGCATGGGACAGTAGGCCTACTGAAGCGTTCCACTATTCTTAGGCTCTATTTTTATTTATTTTTCCCCACTATCACAAAAGCACTAAATGTTGGACTGTCATTGGATTTTCCTACTTTTTTAGAGAATCTTCAGTCGCAAATTTCGCAACTTGGAATGTAATTTCATCAATACCTTCATAAAACAAAAGTTCCCTATATATTTACTCATAAACCACAAAACTGACAACACAACAGAGCGACTCATCCTTCCCACTAGTGACGTGACCAACCTGATTTCAAAGGCTCTAAAACTAGAATATCAACATCGCAGCTGCGACCCCCAAAATCCAGTCGGGATGCAACCAAATTAAATACTCACCGTCATATAAGTATTGAAATAGACGAACACTGACTTCTTTGTGGGTCAGAGTTTATGTGAGACAGAGCAGCCTTCGCACAGGCATTTTTACAAAATGCCTGTAAGATGTATACCAGAGCAATATTTGAATTATTCTTACAATCAGATATAGCTAATAGAATACACAATGTCTGAAATGATTATAAAAGAGAAAAAAACTGTCATCTTCGACAGTGGTTTAAGACAGCGTGTATACTGACTTCCAGTACCACTTAGGAGTTATGGGCCATTTTGTGTTGCAAAACCACTACCTAAACTCTACAAGAAATGTTCCATTATTATTATAATCAAAAAGAAGCGCTAAGCCACAAGGACTATACAGCGAGAAATGTTCCAGAATACTACGCCGGTGACCCAGTAATCTACCAATGTTATCACTCTTGACACTTATTACCTGACTTCCCATGAATTGACTTGAGAAAGATCGTCAATGAGCAAATCGGTGTCTTGAAATAAAGATTTGATCTAAAAATAGTGTCTTGTTCCATATTTATTTGTAATGCGGCCATCCCGAAACAAGTTTTTTCTCATCGACATTGAAGTCATTCCTTTAAGACTCGGTCATTCATTTTCCTTGTAATGGCACCCAAGTCCTTTATTTGTGCCTCAGATTCAGTCATTTCCCTGGCAATAACACCCAGTCATCTATCTCAACCTCAGAGTCATTCATTTTCCTGATAATAACACCCAAATCATTCATTTCAGGCTCCCAGTCATTCATATTCATGGTAATGATTCCCAACACATTCATTTCTAATATGAAGATGAAGGCGCTACGGCACCGTGAAGAGTACATACATACTGTGACTCATTATGACAAATGATCCACTGAATTTAATCAAACTCTCGTAGAAAACGGGGAAGTTCATGACGACACTATGAATATCCACAGAGACAACATAGAAATACTTACAATTGGTAATCATGATACCCGCTAAACTCATGATGGTCATTCAGCACAAGACGTGGCGGAGGCGCCATCCTCCGTCTGCTGAGCGCCAGACAGACGTGCTTCCTATTTGTACTCTCCAACATTTCCCATAGAAATACTAACAAGAATGGAGAATATTTTTGTGGATAACTTCATAGCCAGGAAGATAAGTTATGCTGAATCCTGGGAAAAAAAATTATATAGTATATATAATATATACTATGTATATATAAATATATTATTGTACCCACGAACAAGTGGTATTGATTAATAACAATGCGACTAGCCAAGGAGTCGAACCCATGCTGCTTTGGCCTGCCTCATGGTGGGCAAAAACTCATGACGCCTTGGTCCACGGGACCACACATTCCTTAAGAGTAGCGCATCCAGTGGAATTGGATGTTGTACTCGCTACCCAAGGGCATAGGTGGTGTGGATGACTCTAGGCTAATTTCATTCTACTCCCTGTTTGGTGTACTAGCACAACGAGAAGTATTTTTATATTATTTTATCCACGAAGTGGTATTGATCAATAACACTGCGACTAGTACAACAGGGACTAGAATAAAACTAGCCTATAGTCACACACACCACCGTATGTTCTTGGGTAGTGAGTACAACATCCAATTCTGCTGGGTGCGCTACTCTTAAGGATTGTGCAGTCCCGTGGATTAAGGTGTCGTGAGTTTTCGCCCTCCATGAGGTAGGCCAAAGCAGCATGGGTTCGACTCCTTGGCTAGTCGCAGTATTGTTGATACTTTATATATATATTAGTATCAATAATAACACTGCGACTACCCAAGGACTCGAACCCATATTGTTTTGGCCATCCTCATGGTGAGAGAAAACCACATGAGGCGGGCCAAAACAACATGGGTTCGAGTCCTTGGCTAGTCGCAGTGTTGTTATTGATCAATACCACTTGTTCGTGGTTACAATAATTTAGAATACTGCTCGATGAGGCTAATACACCAAACTGGGAGTAGAATGAAATTAGCTCAGAGGAACCCACACCACATGTCCTCGGATCACGGTAAAACACCTAGCTCTGCTGGGTGCGTGATTCTTTTAGAATTTGGTGGTCCTGTGGTTTTTGCTCACCATGAGGCGGGCCTCAAAAACATGGGTTCGAGTCCTTAGCTAGTCACAGTGTTGTTACTGATCAATGCTACTTGTTCGTGGTTACAACAACATATATTAACAGATTGCAAACGAACCAAATTATATACAAATGTTTTCAGTTCAGAATAGGACTTGCACCTGCGCATTCTGCATCAGTGTGTGTACACAGTACAGTGGACCCCCGCATAACGATCACCTCCGAATGCGACCAATTATGTAAGTGTATTTATGTAAGTGCGTTTGTACGTGTATGTTTGGGGGTCTGAAATGGACTAATCGACTTCACAATATTCCTTATGGGAACAAATTCGGTCAGTACTGGCACCTGAACATACTTCTGGAGTGAAAAAATATCGTTAACCGGGGGTACACAGTACTTGTCACTCAGCCAGACCGTGATAAGTATGGGCATTTATGACACACTTCATTATAATGGACACTGGAACTGCTAGTTCCTATCTGTGCTGTTCTATTTTCATGAAACTCGTTTGCTATATTTCCTAACAATTTTTTTTTAAATTGTATTTGAGAAATCAAAATAATATTCTACGTTGTCTTTATTTAATAGTAATTAAGCAAATGCATCGACTTTTTCATTCTCCCAGAGACCTTTGCGAGAGGAAATTCACAAAAGTTCATGTTTAATCCTGTTGTCAATAATCTGTGCATACGTGTCTAACTTCATTCAGAAGTATATATATATATATATATATATATATATATATATATATATATATATATATATATATATATATATATATATATATATATATATATGTCGTGCCGAATAGGTAAAACTGGTCAATTAGCAAGAACTCATTTAGAATTAAGACCTTTCTAAAATTTTCTCCTATACGTTTAAAGATATATTTTTTTCATTAATGTCAATGTAAAAATTTTTAATTTTGCTCCAAAAGAATCTTAGAAAACTTACCTAACCTTATTATAACAAGAACAATTTATTTTAGCCTAACCCAACTAAATATATTTTAGATTTGTTAACAGTAATTTAATACTAAACAAACTCAGTGAAATATATTTTTTTCGTTAGGTTCAGAATGATTTTGGCGAAATTATTGCATACACAAATTTTCACTTGTCCTATATGGCAAGATGAGCGTTGCTATTTAAGCCAAGATCGCAAGTTCTGCCTATTCGGCACGACATATATATATATATATATATATATATATATATATATATATATATATATATATATATATATATATTATAGCCAGATTAGATAGAAGTCTGGCTAACTGTAGCTTCTGCAAGTTTACAGCATTAAGTATAGAAAACGGGTGGAAGATCCAACCCCAGTATCTAATTATGTTTTTTTTTTTTTGCATTGTATTACCACCAGGATGATGTATGACAATAATTTGCAGAACCGAATTAAGATTTTGTAGGCCCCTGGGCTACAGGTACTGTGAGGGTCCTGGGCTACAGGTGCTGTGAGTGTCATGTGGGGGTTCGATAACGTGGATTGGGTAATAACGCTCACGTTGGATGTTCTAGTATGAGTGGAATAGAGAGGGAGCACCAAGCTTTGACCAGCCGCCTGTCTAATGCCTCTACTTGCACTGGCTTGCTGAGTGCCTCGGAGGGCAGCGGCATTCAAAACATGCTAGGTCAGCTGAACAGTGAATAACAAGTGATTCACACAGACGGTTGGTAGTGATTCATACTACTGGTAACTGGCTACTGGCAACTGGTTACTTGAAACTGGTACTACCGAGAGCTCGGCGACGCTAATGTATGTCGTCCCAACATACAGCTAATACAAACTAGAGACGGCAGGCATATGGCTCGGGCTGATTCTATACAATGTCAGAGTACACAACAAGTGAACATTATAACATACATAAGTAGAATATTGGAATGGAAGCTAAAGTAATTGACTATAATGAAACTTAACAGAAGGCAGACTTGGTGCACTCAAATCTAGACTGCTAAATCTCATAATTCAGAGAGAACACGAATACAAAAAAGAAATCTTGAATATTAATAAGTTGATAATGTAATTATTCATCTATACATGCTATTCACATTTAACCCCAACTCTGCTAGGATGAGATTAACATATGCAGAATGGGTGTCATCTCTGGGTGGATCAAACTCTGTTACACTGGCTAACTCATGCCGTGTTTGAGGCAGATCTGAATTGGAAGTGACAAATGATACTTGAGGATTTCTCAATACCTGTCGTGTACATAGGGAATAACGACATTCAGGTTGATCGTCTGAGTATTAGAGGTAGAGAGTACAGGATCAGGAGGATTGTCAGTCTGTCACATTAGTCTGGGTTGGAACATCATTATCATCACATACTAACTTCATATGGTCTAAATGTGATTCTTTATACTGACCAGTACTAATTTCTCTAACCTTATACTTATTGCCAGTGATATGTTCAACTACTCGATAAGGACCAACAAACTTTTGATCAAGCTTAGGCATTGAAGACGTTTTGTTATAGTCAGCATAACTCTCGAACCTACTTGGATTTTGGACGGCTTTGCTCGAGTGTTAGCGACTCTTGTAAATTCTGTTGTTGATTTATGAAGTGTTTCACGGATTCTTCTAAAGACACTTTAAGCTAGGCTGGAACGAGTTGCTATGAAATCATCAGGGTTGTAATTTGGTTTCGGATTAGAATACAGCAACTCATAAGGCAAACGTTTATCTACACCGTACAATGCATAATGTGGAGTGTCACCTATAGAAACATTGTAAGCAGAATTTATAGCACACTGAACATCAGGTATAACTTCATCCCAAGTTTCACTGTTGGGATTGATAGTTGCTCTCAAGACATCAAGTACTTTCTTATTGGTACGTTCTTCTAACCCACTGCTGGCAGGATGATGAGGAACAATGGTGGATTTAGAGATCTTGTAAAAGGTACACAAATTTTCAAGAATCTCATTACAGAATTCACCTCCAATATCTGTTACTAGGGACTTAGGGGTGGTATGCCTGCATATAATGCGTTCTTTAAACACTTTAGCTACTGTCTCGGCAGTCTTATTTGCAATAGGAACTAACTCACAATATCTGGTGAAATGGGCTACCATAACACAGATGTTTGTTGCCCTGGAGGGAACATTGGAAATTAGTTAACAAATCTAGTGCAACTCTTTCCACGGTTCGCTAGTAGATGGATACACCTGGATTGGATTAGGACCATTAACATTACCTTTATGTTGCATGCAGATACTACATTTCTTAACATACTTGGAAATATCAGTTGCCATACGAGGCCAAAAGTATTTCAATGTGGCTTGTTTAACTGAACGATCCATACCAGGGTGCACAACACCTGGTACATCATGAACTAGCTGTAAGGCTACATTCACTAGTGACTGTGGAATTACTAACTGATATACTCTTCTGCTAGGAGTACCCAACTTGGCTGTTCGATACAGTAATTCGTGGTTCATGACAAAGTCACTGATGGGTGCTGGTGGCTTCACAGTCAGAATAAGATCTTCCTGGAACAGGAATCGAATCACACCAGACCACATGGGATCTGTTCGTTGAGCATTCTTTACATCCTCAGGACTAAATGGAGGGTCTGCAGTTACTATATTAACATGTCGCGATAAAGCATCTGCGACTACATTTGACTTGCCAGGTAAGTGTTCAAAGGTAGGATTGAACTCTTGGATAGTCAAGGTCCATCTGGCTAACCTTCCAGTAGGTTGTTTGTTCTGGAATAAAGGTATCAGTGGAGCATGGTCTGTCAAGACATGAACAGGGGTACTAATAAATAATGTCTCGGAAGTGCTTCAAAGACCATACTATTGCTAAAGCTTCTTGCTAAGTTACTGTATAATTACATTCAGCCTTCGTAAGGACTCGGCTAGCAAATGCAACTGCGTTGTACTTGCTATCAGTCTTCTGAGCTAGTACTACACCTATGCCAATAGAATTAGCATCAGTTGTCAGATAGAAGGGCTTAGAAAAATCTGGAAATTTCAAAATTGGAGCAGATGTTAGCTTTTTCTTTTTTAGAGTTTGGAATGCTCTTTCTTGACGGAAGGTCCAAACGAAAGCAACGCAGAGGAGCTGCTATGGAAGAAAATTGGCAATGAAAGATGCCAAGCCCACAAAGGATCTTACGGCATCAGCAGTTTTGGGAGTTGGAAAATTTAGTACTGCAGTTACTTTATTTTGGTCAGTCGTAACCTCTCTAGGAGTGACTACATGACCAAGAAGCTTGATTTCTGATCTGAAAAACTGACATTTAGACAGTTTGATCTTTAAATTGGCTTCTTCAAGTTTACCAAGTACTACATCAAGTCTTTTGAAGTGTGTATCCACGTCTTCAGACATGACGATTACGTCATCTAAGTACACCATAAGTGCATTACCTATGAGACCTCTAAAGATATTAGTCATGAGCCTTGAGAATGTGATAGGGGAGGATTGTAACCCAAAGGCCATACGGAGGAAGTGATAATGACCTGTAGGAGTGGAGAATGTAATTAGCTCTTGGCTGTCGTCAAGAGGGACTTGCCAAAACCCTTGTAACAAGTCCAGGGTTGAAAAGACTATCTCCGATGTTACGTAAAAGATCACCGAGTACAGGAAGTGGGAAGTGATCAGGAGTAGTTTTCGCATTTAACTTTCTAAAGTCAATCACTGGGCGCCAAGTACCATCCTTCTTAGGTACTAGGATCAAGAGCGCATTCCAAGGTGAATTGCTAGGTGCAGTAACTCCATCAAGCATTTGATTGATCAATTCTTCTGCGAGAGCAACTTGTGAATGAGGCATTCTGTACGCAGGTATGTAGATAGGTCTAGTACCAGGTTCAAGTGGGATACGATGGGACAATAAGTTCGTTATACCCATCTTCTCACCTGTTAACGCAATGGCTTTACGACGTTTGTTCAACAGAGTCAACAAACGCTTGACTTCGTCTGGGAAGCCAGTGGGAGCTAAGTCTTTCTCCTCTACTGGTGGAACGGATTGATCCAGTGAAGTGGATGAGGTCTTCCCGGTAGAAATAGCACCGACCCACTGGTCAGGTGACAACTCATCCTCTACCTGAACAGGGTAAGGATAGTGAACAAGGTCAACAAGATTGGTATTTGCTCTGAGGCGAACACTGTGACCAGAAGTGTTAGCTAGGAAGAAATGGATCTTACTATCTCTTACAACATGTAAGGATGGCTCAACAAATAAACCCTTTACTTTGCAGGAATCACTGTCAACTAGGACGTTATCACCATCTGGAACACTAGGAACAACAGACACTCTAGTGAGGGCACTAACCGCGACAGAAACGTCTTTCTGCAGACGGCATGTGACATCAACAAGAGATGGCATTACTAGTTGCAAGTAATCGTTTTCCGACAAGGCGTCCCCTGTAGAGAAACTCTACAGGTACTGTGAGGGCCCTGGGCTACAGGTACTGTGAGGGCCCTGGGCTACAGGTACTGTGAGGGCCCTGGGCTACAGGTACTGTGAGGGCCCTGGGCTACATGTTAATCACAACAGTTCGTCATATACTTGATATAATAACGTACTATAATTATAAACTTGCAGCAGTAACTGTGACATTATGAAAAAATCTGCAGATCTTATTTAATTCACACTTCAGTAAAATGGGTACCTGGGTGTTAGTTGACTGGTGTGAGTCGCATCCTGGGACAAAACTGACCTAATTTCCCCGAAATGCTCTGCTTAACAAGGGGCTTCCTGTATAGTAGTAAGTCATTGATGTCAGCTAAGCCTGTATACCTAAGAAAAATTCAGAGGGCTTCATTTAGCATTTTTTTTCAGTGGATATACTGTTTTTTAAAACAAACTGTGCATGGAATAATTCACTCATCATAAAGAAGTTGAGTACATCATGATAGCAAATCTAACAATTTGGGAATAGCTACGACTATACCCTAAACCAGTTCGGAAAACTTTGAATCTGTATTTAAATTGTTCGTATTTTTTTGTACAGCTCTTAGCGTACATGGGACAATGATACGTAAGAATTTGCAATAAGACTCAAAGTTAATATATCTCCTGTTAATTTTTAATTCTGGTTGGCCACATTTTACGGTTAATATGTATGTTTAAAGCTTAAGTTTGCTCTAGAAAAGTTATGAAAGAAGAATATTACAGGTTGTCTGTATATGATTTAAAGAACTTTGCAAGACTATCAACAACATACTTAATTTTGATGTTCTTGAAGTATCTGGTATTGATTTTAACAAGTACTGTATTGGTATTGATTTTAATAATTATATGACAGAGTGTGGGACTTAATACACTCCCTTGGGGACTCCTAAGTTGCACTTATTTAATTTCACTTTTGTAGCCCTCGAAAAAATGTGGCAATTTTTCTTTTAGAAATATAAGCGAGGATCCAATGTAACAACAGCTCCCCAATATTCATTCTAACTTGCTCACATAAAATATCTTCTCTGTTTCCAACATCGAATGTTTTCATTTTTTAAGATAGAGAATTGTCACGTATTTGTGCCTTTTGTTCCGTATACAGTTAAAATTACTGTGACAATTGTTTACGCTTTTACTATGTGCGAGCCCATTAATACTGGGTGACACGTGTTCATTTATTGTGCGTAATAACCTGTTAAACACCATCCACTCAAATATTTTGCACAGGCAGCTAATTAGCGAGATGGGGGCGAAAAACATCATGTTGTTTATGCTTGGGAATTGGTACAATAATGACATTGTTCCACGACGAAATTAATTGACCTACGGTGTAACTGATATTGTTTAATTATAACACTGGGTAACACGCCTTAACAAGATGATAGTCAGGCGTTAACACACTGCACAGAAAAATATCCGAACCTTCTGTAGTTAATTAATTTACACAGGAGCACGAACACACAGGTCGCCAGAGATTACCCAGCCTGCTTGGTGCTAGGCTGGGCTACAAGGCAGTATGGTTGTGGAAGCAAGAGAGGGGCTACCTGATTACTTCATCAAAATATATTTCAAGCACATTTGTTTACCAGCATAAAAGGATCCATCAAACCGTTGTCTTCTGCACTGAACAAGTATCAAAGGTATATAAGGTATGTATTGCCGAACGGATGAATTAGACACGTACAAAATCCAGGTATCTATCTGAGAGAAGTTTTGCCACACCTAAGCTTTCACAATCCCGTACAGATAGAGGAGGTGGAAGAAGTAGAGTGATGCAGCAGCAGTAGATGGGATGGCAAGCGGTGGGGCCCCCTAGTGGAAGGTGATCAGGTTTAAAGATTTCGAGGTGGGCCAAAGATTTAGCAACCGAGTTGTAACGCGGAACAAGCAGAATAATATAGTAATGGTAGATTTAATAAGATTTCGAGCTGTAGAGACATCCTGTAGTTTCCTTGTATGTAATACCGTAACTGGACTTCACTTGCAAGGCATCCTATGGTTCTGTCCGTATGAAGTCAATGTCCTATAAGTAGAGAGTTAGAATATTCTCTGTACCAAGATTCCATAATGTTCCCCGTGTCTGACAAGTGTAATTTAATCAAGTGTAATTAGATTAAGTTGACTGTGTGCTTATACCACACAATCTGCAGTCTTCACAACAGATCTGAGACATTATTTTGTTGATGTCGCTCTATCTCAGACTACTGATCCGAGATTTTCAATGTCGAGTTCAAAATTTGGGGAACAGAAGAAGCATGCAAACAAGGAACCGCTTTGAGAGCAATTGGCAATGGAGATGTTCAACAACTTTTTGAACACTATATTGATCTATTCGCTTTGAAGCTATTAAAGCCATAGTATACAAAATTAGTCAACTTTCTATTATGGAATCAGCATTGATTCTATTAATGACATTAGTTGATAATTATATTAGTTGATAAATATATTGGTAAAATTGTCATTTTGTCAGGTAACATTTTAAGATTTTTTTTTTGAGGTTTTCCAAAGTGTTCTAAAATCTAATGGCATCAATACTGCTAAATGTTGGCCCCGGGCATGGGATAATGGCAGTCACATGAGTGCCAGATACTCAAGAGTAACGGCAAGATATCACGAAATGAACTGTTTACCTGACTGATTCCCGTGTAGCCCGGAGTTTGAATTTGGTTAGATCATCTGTTGCTGAAACTATTTTTTTTCTTTATTTACACACTTGCTTCACCATAAAAATTAGCTTGAGTAAAAGTGAAAAGAAAAATACTCATATTCTATGAATGCCGGAACAGAAGATGGTCAGCACTGATTAATGCTGTCAGGTCGCTGTGTGAGAACAATTTTGAAATTCAGAAAACTTAACTGACTTTTCTGGAAGTAACATAACTAACTGTAGTTGCTGATAAGCACAGCCACAGGCAGAGAAACTTCACATGTCTGATACAGCGTTGATGACCACTTTTTGGTAATGATGTTCTTCGAAAAACAAACATTGTAAACAAAGGTTATCAGAAAACACTGATGAATTATAGACCAATGTGAAGTTGCACGTCTACACAACTGTCTGGACACACCATGTGACACGTTTGAAGAAATGGATCATTGGTCAAAGGTCTCAAAAATCTGTCTATAAAGAGTCATGCAAGATAGAAGGAACAGGTTGCTGATTAAAGTGAAACAATCCAATGCCTCTATCGTATCATGGATCAACTCAATGTAGAGATGGAAAAAACACCGAGATGTAAATACCAGATTGAATAGCCGATTCGGTTTCTCTGAAGAAGAAGAATCAGTGACAGCAAAGGGGCTAGTATATTGGTAGCCGTCTATGAAGCACTGATAAATTATTCTTGTTTCTGTAGTTGTAAGCAGAGAAAAACAACAATGGCAGATATGCTCAACGCTCAGATATCTAACAAGGTGAACAGCATCTTCCCAGATGTTTACGTTGCTCTATAGGTTAGGCAAGTGAAAAATTTCATGTATCAAGATAAGTGTGATTAATCAACTTGTCGGTTCTATGAACCATTTATCTACATCGAATTATATACCAGTATCAGTTTTTATAGATTATGATGAATGTATCACTGGAGATGTGTATACACAGAGAGCAATAGTACATTCACACTCGAGGGGGGGGGGGAGGGGAAGTATGCACGTAGAGTTGACTTTAGTCCCAGTATAGGAAATTAATGGCGACTTGCAGCCTTGATTAATGACCCTGTGTATTACATTGTCTTCAAGCCTAATAAATCCCCCTCATCAAGGGCATAAACATTAAGAGATGTGTATCACTTGAGAGTTGTCTGGTTAGTTTGTGAGATTTAAAATTTAAAAGACTTCTCGAGGGTCATAAAAACTGCATCTCACCTAAAACTAGATTTAGATTAAATTCTCATTATGTGTAAGATGAGGAATATACTCTGTGTGTTTATATATATATATATATATATATATATGTCGTTAATGTAAAATTAATAATTTTGTACAAAAAGAACTTTAGAAAACTTACCTAACCTTATTATAACAAGCTCAATTTAATTTAGCCTAATCCAGCTAAATATATTTTATATAAACTTACAACAATTTTAATAAACAAACAGTGAAATATATATTTTTTCCTTAGGTTCAGAATGATGTTTGCGAAATTACTTCATACACAAATTTTTTTCTTGCTTTATTCGGCAAGAAGAGCATTGCTATTTAAACCAAAATCGCAAGTTTTACCTATTCCCTCCCTGGTCACAGGAAGGAGTACAAGATCAGCAAGTGCAGGGGATATAAACCAACAGTATCAGTTTGTCCCAGTGGGATCAGAGACCTTGGGATCATGGGGAAAAAATGCCACACGTTTCCTTAAAGAATTGGGTTCCAGACTCATCGACACCACCAGGGACCCAAGGGAAGCCACTTTTATGTTCCAGCGCCTCAGCGTGGCCATCCAGAGGGGAAATACTTGCTACATATTTGGCTCGCGTCCGGCTTCGGAGAAGCTGGAGGAAATTCATAATCTTTGATATATTGTACTATTGTATTTATGTTTATGTTTTCTGAAAATGTATTCCGTCTATTAATTAAATTTCCCATAGAATATAAAATATAGGGGGTGGTAGAAGAAAATATTCAAACAGCTCCGGGGAGGACCTTGAGTTTTCCGCTGAGGTACGTTTGTTGTCTACTCTGAGGATAAGGGTCCCCAGTCCAGTTATAGAGGTGGTACCTCCCTACATTAATATATATACAAATATATATATATATATATATATATATATATATATATATATATATATATATATATATATATATATATATATATGCAAACAATAGCATACGAGCGATCTTAACTATTTAAGACAAGCCACGGAGGGTGGAAATCTTAAGCTCAAATACTCTCACATTTTTCAGGGCGTCATCAGGAGCTATGCAATGTTGCAGGACAGCAACTAAAGCAGGGAGAGAATTCTCAGAATAGCGTAGTGCGGATGTGTCACCGGCCACGGTTACCCTTAGAATATGACTGGTGCCAGCTCCATTCTACCACCAACCCCCTACTCCTCATATGGGGTACAAGGGTTTCTGAAATTATAAGGTATAACAGCCAGCCCCAAGCTTTTTCTAGTTGTTTATAACAGGTCATGTGGTTTGAGAAAATACGTTTCTCATTGGATACTATTATTCTGTGTAACCTTTTTAAATAATAAAAGAAATGAATAGAATGTGCTCTTTGTCTATTTAAACGTCCTGCTCTGGGGTACTCGAATGTTCTAGTCAGGTACTCAGAAGTATCTCTCCCTAAATATTGTCTACTATTCTTCTCAGTGTCTGTTAATATACCTGACTTGGGAATCTTCTAGCCTTTCCGATATTATTTCTATGGTCTGAATTTCTAATTTCTATTAATACCCTTTAACCTCTCCTTGTGTTATCTCGTAATCTAACAACTAAACGCGTTATATAACCATTCACAACTGACGTGGTATGAAGTTTTGGTGCGTAGACACTGGTCGGGCGTCACCAATTGTTACGCAGGGTGCTAAAGTAAAATTTATAAGAGAAATAACGCTCCATATATCGTGTTATTTTTCGTGTAGTATACGGAAAGCGAACGCGTTTTATTCCTGTCAGTCAGGCAGTGGCCAGGACAGGAGCGTAGAGGTGTTTAGTCGAGTACCAGACGGGTGGTGACGGAGGTAAAGTCATCATTTTTAGGCGGTAGTTTGAGTAGGTAATTTTGGTAATTTTTTTTTGGTGTATACTATAGGTGTTTGTGAATAAGTGCTCTCATGTTTATTTGCAAAGCCCTAGTATGCAAGGGCCTGTGTTTATGCGAGAGTACTGTATGGTGTTTTGCCTGCTGGTAATAGTCTATCAGGTAGAAATGAAGGGAAGTTCCGTCAACCCACCTGGCATAATGAACAATCCTGTGAATTTGTATAGCATTGTTGTTTAAGATTGCGTACAATGCACTGCTAAATAGCTATCGAGCTTGTATAGCCCATAATTTGAGTTATATACTGTATTCCTTTCATGTTTCAAGAGGGAAAATTCAATTATGTTTCTTTCCATGGCAGAACTGTTCGGTATTATCTGGGCAGTATCCCATTCCGGTGGGTGATTACATGAACTAACGTGGTTAAGATAGCATTAGACTCCTGCCCTGTCCGTGTATTTATGTTGGGCTATTCTGGTTTCCAGAAGTTTACCTGTTTGACCAATATATGAGAGAGGACACTGAGTACATGGGACCTTGTAAACCCCACCAACTTTGTTGAAGGGTGTATTTTAATCAGTCTTTGTTTCACAGTCCCTGGTTTCGTGGTTGGAATAGTAGTGAATGTATGACAACACATTGGTCGACTTCCTATAAACAGCAAATTTGAATTTTCTAAGGACACTATGAATTAAAACATCTAGGAACAGCAGTGTTATTTATTTCATGTTCTGTAGTGAACTTAATGGAAGGTACTAGATCACTGAATCTGGGTAGGAACACGTCAGTATTGTGATCTCTCGGCCATAGGCAAAGATCATCATCTACGTATATGAACCAGCTACCTTTATCTGGGAGAACGTCTTTAAATTATATATATATATATATATATATATATATATATATATATATATATATATATAATGACGAGAGCATTCATTAACTTCTAGCTTAAGCATTATACATGTAACCTCTTTTTGGGGTACAGTGTAAGACCTAATACTGGAATACACTATGAAAGTATAACCTGTTATTGGAGTACACTGAGTCCTAGTGTTACGTGTTACTGGAGTACACGCTACAAATGTGACCTGTTACCGAAATATAAATTTAAGTGTCATTTGGTAATGTCTGTGCCCTGTTACTCTCATTCAAATACTGTTACTGAAGCATAATCACTGCAAGTGTAACTAGTTGTACCTGTATCGCACAAATATAACCCGCTGTAATTAAATATTGAACAATTACAAAACACACAAAGCTTGACAGCCCCTTCACACAAAGCCCAAATTACATATTTAAAACCAAAGCTTATGAAGGGGAAAAAATTACAGTGAAGTGAATAACGTCATACATGGCGATATTGATTCCATGTAACAATAACCGCGTCAGCCCACCCCCTCTAAAGTAATTATTTCATCATGATGCTCAAAGTAATATCGTATTTTTCAGTCAATTACATTTGAAAACATTTTGATTGCAGTGAACGGGCAGTTGGCACCCGGTGGATTGGTCACAAACAAGCTGTTATTGTGCAGGTGGATAATTCATCACTGATCCCACTGATGGATGATGCGTGTACCAACACGTCCAGAACACAGTGTATTGATGGTGTGTCGTGATTAGGATCCTGGGAATAGTAACACGGCAATTAGTCTTATGTGAGGGATAAAATATTGCCTTTAGCAAGAGGAAGGGAGAGGAAGACGGAATAAGAGGAAGGAGGGAAGTAAGAAGAGAAGACAGGGGAAGGGAAAGAAGGAAGGAAAAATGTTGGAGAGAAAGAGAATAGGAGAATGAGAGACTGTTCTCATTCAGTCTCCTTGTTCTCATTCAGTCTCCTTCGTGTGGACAAGGCAGGAGACCAGCTAGTTGAAAGTGCTATTTCAACAAAGTTTTCACCACAGGAATGATGTTGCTTGGCCTACCAGTGTTCTCAAAGTTTCTTACATAGTCGAGCTACGAAGACAATCCTTGAATAGGGAGGTGCCTAGACGCTGGTGTTGGGCTCTTGATTCAAAGAAATAGCGAGACCCAAACTTTCCTTGGGTTGATTCTGATCGCCTTCCGTTCCCAAAGGCACATCGTCACCCTAACGTCTCCCCCTCACGAAATAAAAAAAAAATACGCAAATACGCAAGGAACGTCAGAAGGCAGCTGCTGTATCTGAAGATGAGTGACTCTCAGCGCTCTAAAGAATTAAGCCAAATAACCAAATATAATTATTTACTCACGAATGATTCCATCTTTATTTCACATTATGTTTGAATGTGATTAATGTAAAAGCAATCATTAAAATACAAAATAATAATGTGGTGTGTTATCATTTGTCAAAGATACTTGTCGACAGACGCTAGGCCTTTATTTTTTTGAGTGTGTGTATTTTAGATAGTTATCATTATATTTGTGTTTGCGTGTGTGTACTCACCTATATGTACTAGCATATATGTGACTGGCTCCGCCTATTCCCTGACCGCTGCTGGGTTCATTCTCTTCTGGCTTTGTGAGCAATGTCATTCGTATTCTTAAAGCTATTTATGAATCCTGCCTCTATCAGTTTGATATTAAGATAGCTCCATTTCCTGTCCACTCTAAAGCTAAATAAATTAGTTCCTAATATCCTTGTGACTCGTCTATATTTTTGACTTCTTTCTATGCCCTCATGTTCCTGTTTCTCGTCTCTTGAACAATTTGTCACTGTTCTATCAGTTCCTCTCAGTTGTTACGTCGCATCTGGTCCTTCTGTCTTCCGTCATCAGATTTAACCTCTTTAGTTCCTTCTCTTTATACCTTTTTAGCTCTGGAACAAGCTCTGTTGCCTAACTCTTGCAATTTCTCTCGGCTTCTTGACATGGTTGCACGAGTGTGGGTTCCATACTGGTACTGCATACACCAAAACAGGCTTGACATATGGCATGTACAGCGTCGTGAACGACTCCCTGTTAAGATTACTGACAGTTTACCTTAAATTTACCAGACACACATTTGCTGCAGAGGAAATTGAGATGACATGGACCTCATACGATGTACTCCTTGAGGGAAATTTGCAGCGTTTGCCCCTCGAGCCTGAAGTCTGTTTCTAGTTTTCTTTGCACATTCCATTTTTCAAAACTCACATTTAATGAGGTTACAATATAATAACTGCTTGTCTGACCAATTCTACACCTTGCCCTGATCTAATTGTAGTCTTTCCTGGTTCTCTCCTGTTTGCATTCTCATTAGTTTCACATCTGCGAACATGGACACCTCTGACCCTAATCTTCCATCATTTTGTTAACGTACAGAAGAAATAGCACTTGTCCCAGTACCTGTCTCTGAGGAACCCCTGCTGTTAAACACATGAAAATTCAAACGAATTCTTCCCGGACAAACACTGATTCTTTCATCTTTCGTAGTGCATTCCGTGTTACTGCTGTCTGCTTCTCTACATTTAATCCCAGTTTATGGTGCTGCACTGTATCAAAAGCGTTTTGACAGTTCAAAAATATACAGTCCTCTAATCTCAATCTCTCTCTCTCTCTCTCTCTCTCTCTCTCTCTCTCTCTCGTCTCACTTCTGCTGCCTAATCAAAAAACTTTAGTAGGTTTGTGTGAGATGATTTATAATATATAAAACTGTGATGATTGCTGTTTATGAACCGGCTATTTTTCTAGGTGCTGCATCACTTCTGATAATCTCGATGACCTTACCTATTATGTATGTCAGTAACGCTGACATGTAGTTTAATACCACCTGTCTGTCCCTTTTCTTATATTTCGGGATAACATCTGATGATGTCTGCACCTCCAGCAGTTGCCTTGAACAAGTTGACTTGTGTCTAGCGGCTTACACAGTGCTTCTGCTCCTTCTCTCGGAACCCACAAACATGTTATTTGGTGTCACTGCCTTCTAAATATCTAGATTGCTCAAGCATTTCTTCACTTCTGTCATGTGTATTGTGTCCAGTACTCGAAGGTACAGTCTCTTACTCTCTGGTAATGTGTCTAATTCCTCAGAGACAGCCTCCTTAAATCTTTTCTCACAGCTTGTCATAGACTTCCTGGATCATTTCTTTTGAGCTCTCCTCCTTACTTCCTTAACATTGTTACACGTTTCTTTGCTGTTGTCTTCTTTTTGATGTAGCCTTACAGAACCTTTGGTCCAGATTTGATTTTCGATGCTGTGTCACTTTAAAATTACCGTACGGGTTCCCTTCTTTCCCATGCATGTTCGTTTCCGGCTCTTCTGCTGACCTCGGTGTTATCCTGCTTTGTTTGGAATCGGTATTTTTCTTACTGCTGATGCTCTATCAGCTTTTGCCTCAGTACTCACCTATATGTACCCATCTGACTAACCTATACGTGACTACAGTGGTCGAGTCATTTCCTGGCCCTGCCTCTTCACTTGTCAATACTAGGTCCACTCTCTCCCGTCTTCAAGAGCCTTATTGTACCTCTTCTTGACGCTACGTATGGATCCTGTCTCTACTACTTCACTCTCCAGATTCTTCTACTTCCTGACAACCCTAAGGCTTAAGAAATACTTTCTAGTAACTGCGTGGGTATATGTGCGTGTATGAGAGAGAGAGAGAATGCTGGCTCACAGATGGCTCCAGCTTCATCCTGTTCCCTACTTGTATGTTTCATAACAATAAAATCCTTTCAAATGAGCTGATGTGGGTAACAGCTCTTAGCTTGTCAATAAATTTAAGAATCCTTAATTGTAAATAGCTTGTCAATAACGCTATGGATCCTTAACCTAACCTTGTCAAACCTTGTGTAGAGAGAGAGAGAGAGAGAGAGAGAGAGAGAGAGAGAGAGAGAGACTGACTTCGCCTAATTGCATATTGGAAACACCCAAGCAACAGCCGTGCTCGTGTTATTCTTGACTTCCACACCACAGGGCCGCTCTCCTTCATCCCATTAAATATGCAGTTTCTCCCAAGACGCTGCTGTGAGAGTGCCTTGCGGAGGTCTTTACCGCGAGGGTCTTCACCCTCTTCATTTGCGTTACTTTTGCAAGACCCCGTCGCGTCAGCTGTCCAATCAGGAGGGAGGGTGCTCCCTCCTCCACCAGACCACATAGTCTACTTCCTGGCTACACTTCATTTCACTCTCAAGGTTTCCTTCCCTCGTTTACTCCACCCTCGTTGGTTAACGAAGTTCCCCAGGTGGAAATTGCCTGGTGGCGGTAGGGAAGGTTGAGCAGGGAAGGTGAAGTGTTCCAGGCAGAGCCTCTTTACCTGGAAGCTGTCAAAGAGGATGTCAGACGGGAGATCTTGTGGTGCGTTGGGGTCAGGGAAGAAGTTCATCAGGTGGAAATTATCCAGAGGGGATTTGCTGGTCAGTGTGAAAAAAACATGAGAGTCAGGAAGAGACGGAAGTGGAAATACACTCGTACCAAAACAAACTTGTATTGGGAGAATGTTCGGCCTGCTAGAGCTTCATCAATAATAATAATAATAATAATAATAATAATAATAATAATAATAATATAATTTTTATTTTAAGTACATGTACAAGATACACAGGCCTAGCTGACATCAACGACATCAATGGCAAATTATGTCAGTTTTATCCCGAAGATGTGACCCACACCAGTCGACTAACACCCAGGTACCTATTTACTGACAGGTGAACAGGGACAGCAGGTGTCTTAAGGAAACGCGTCCCATTGTTTCCACCCGTACCGCGGATCGAACTGAGCTTTAATCCAGCAAAATATTCACTTGTTTGCTAGTTCAGCAACGTCTCTCTCCTCCTGTGTTGTCTGGAGTGAGCCATCAAGATCCCGGCGTAGGAGGTTCAAGGTACTCGGCCTCTAACTCTACATATTTTCTTTCCAGCAATTTGGTAAGATGGTATTTAATTTTTCAGGAGAAAATTGGAAACATTTCCTGGCGCGGTTCCTAAAAATAAAACTGCTGGGTGGAGCTTTTGGTCATTTGACAGAGGCCTTCCGCTGGCTTACCGAGTCAGTGGACGCAGTAAATGAAGAAAGCTGATCTCCCCGAACAACATAATCTCTGTTGAGAGTTTTGAGGGAATTTGTTAGGATTGTGTAATGTTTGTTGATTAGAGTGAGGGAACACTAGGGTAATGGAATTGTGTGACGTGAGAGTGGAGGTGGAAGTGGAGGGTGGAGGTGTAGGTGGACGGTGAAGGTGCAGTAGAAAGGTGCAGGTCGAAGGTGAGGGTGGAGGGGTAGGTGGACGGTGAAGGTGCAGGTGTAAGGTGAAGGTGTAAGATGAAGGTGGTAGGCGAAGGTACAGGTGAAGGTACAGGTGAAGGTGCAGGTGAGGGTGGAGGTGAAGATGGGGGAAGAAGGGGCAAGAGTGGAGGTGCAGGTGAGGAGTAATGAAAGTCATCAGTTACAATGATTATCATTATAATCAAAGAAAGCGCTAAACTGTCAAGTTACAATGAATTATTAATCTCCCACAATACACGAGATGGGGCAGTATGTCTGCTCCAGTGTTCGCCAGTCACCACCAGGAAAGGATTAGGAGAATAGTAGTAGCAGTGGCAACTGCATTACTACTAGTAGAAATAATAGTAATAAGAGAAGTAGCTATAATAGTAGTAGCAGCAGCAGCTGTTGTAATAATAATAGAAGTAGAAGCAAAAGTAGTAGTAGCATCAATAGCAGCAGCAGACGTAGCAGGAGCAGCAGCAGATGCAGCAGCAGTTAGATCATTATAAGTATGATGAGTCAACAGACAGATGTAGCCAACCATAACACTGGTCAACACAGTTTGAATGACAGACTGTGAAAAGGTTGGGAGGTAATAACAAAGAGAGGGCTCCCATGCAAGGCAGATTGTAACGAGGAGAAAGAAAAGAGCAAGAGAGAGAGGCAGACAAGGAGAGAGGGCAAGCTGGAGGAAACAGAGAAGACAGAGAGAGTAGAAAGCACTTCACTGTTTGTAGTAACACTGGTAGATAACGAGTTTCCTTGACAAGTTCCCTCCTACACGTAATTTATAATGGCCCGCAGACGTAATTTATAATGGCCCGCAGACGTAATTTATAATGGCCCGCAGACGTAATTTTCCCAAGCCATGTGTGGGATGAATCGAGGTCCACTTCATAAATTAATGTGGACTATTATGTGCGCAGCTTTACATACTGCTTTATGTAAAGCATGTTTTATCCCGGAGAAGGTCGAGTATTATTATGTGTGATGTGATATATGATTCTACATATGATATGTCTCATAAAATTCTAGTATGTAAGTCGAAAGTATTAAATATAATTTTAAGTCTCTCGTGAGATTAGTTTAGGTGATTATGTATATATATATATATATATATATATATATATACATATATATATATATACATATATATATATATAGATTATATATATATATATATATATATATATATTATGGGAACATAATTAGATATATATCATATACTAGGCATATAGATAATATATATATATAGGAGTATAAAAAATATCGTTAACCGGGGATCCACTGTATATATATATAGATATATATAAATATATATAGATATATATAGATATATATAAATATATATAGATATATATAGATATATATATATATATATATATATATATATATATATATATATATATATATATATATACACACACACACAAACACACACACACACACACACACACACACACACACACACACACACACACACACACACACACACACACACACACACACGAGTCGTGCCGACTTTGGCTTGAATAGCAACGCTCATCTTGCCGAGTAAGGCAAGCGAAAATGTGTGCATGCAGTAAATTCACAAAAATCATTCTGAACCTAACGAAAATTATATATTTCATTGTGTTTATTTATTATTAAATTATTGTAAACTTATCTAAAATAAATTTATTTGGATTAAGCTAAATAAATTGCGCTTGTTAAAATAAGGTTAGGTAAGTTTTCTAAGGTGCTTTTGGTACAAAATTATTAATTTTTACATTAACATAATGAAAAATTCATATCTTTAATAGTATAAAAGAAAATTTTAGAAAAGACTTAATTTTAAACGAGTTCTTGCTAATTGACCAATTTTGCCTATTCGGCACGACATGCATGCATACATATGTACATTTGTAGGTGTATGTATGTACATGTATATGTTTATGTATCCGAGTCTTATGTATGAACGATGAAATCAACATCGCCAGTAATTTCCTTATGTTGATAGTGGCAGTAATTGACTTGAGACAGTATACCAGTATAGGAACATCAGCGGGTCACACGAGGTATAGCGGAGTATCCCATGTGGAAACTAAGAGCGGAGCTGTCCTGCTTTTCCAGCCTGGCAACTGAACATTATAGCAGATAATTATGGTAGTGTGAAAGGTATGGGATTTTGCTGGAGTATTGTGTTACCTCTTCATGTTATAAGGGGGTTTACAGGGTAAAAAGTATGGGAGACTTGTGACAGGGGAGGGTAGAGATGGAAGGGGTGAAAGTGCAGGGAGGGAAGGAGAGGATTGTAGGATTAGGAGGAGGATGCAGGTGGGGAGAGCAAGGGTCACGATGGAGGCTCAGGTGGGAGGAGAAAAGGGTAGGAAGTTAGGGTGGAGGTGTAGGGGTGATGATGGAGATTCATCTGGGGAGAAGAAAGGGAGAGGAGTGTATGGGAAGAAAGGGTGAATATACAATCCATCCAGTGGAGAACCAAGGACAAAGGGGATCCATGAACCATATTAGGGTTGGCCATCAGAGTAGCATACGCACTGTAGTACAGTGATGCACCACACTCACTGTAGTGCAATGATGCACCACACTGTAGTACAATGATGCACCACACTGTAGTACAATGATGCACCACACTCACTGTAGTACAGTGATGCACCACACTGTAGTACAATGATGCACCACACTCACTGTAGTACAGTGATGCACCACACTGTAGTACAATGATGCACCACACTCACTGTAGTACAGTGATGCACCACACTCACTGTAGTACAGTGATGCACCACACTCACTGTAGTACAGAGATGCACCACACTCACTGTAGTACAATGATGCACCACTCACTGTAGTACAGTGATGCACCACACTGTAGTACAATGATGCACCACACTCACTGTAGTACAGTGATGCACCACACTCACTGTAGTACAATGATGCACCACACTCACTGTAGTACAGAGATGCGCCACACTCACTGTAGTACAGAGATGCACCACACTCACTGTAGTACAGTGATGCACCACACTCACTGTAGTACAGAGATGCACCACACTCACTGTAGTACAGTGATGCACCACACTCACTGTAGTACAGAGATGCACCACACTCACTGTAGTACAGAGATGCACCACACTCACTGTAGTACAGAGATGCACCACACTCACTGTAGTACAGTGGTGCACCACACACTGTAGTAGAGTGATGCACCACACACTGTAGTACAGTGATGCACCACACTCACTGTAGTACAGTGATGCACCACACCCACTGTAGTACAGTGATGCACCACACTCACTGTAGTACAGTGATGCAACACACTCACTGTAGTACAGTGATGCACCACACTCACTGTAGTACAGTGATGCACCACACTCACTGTAGTACAGTGATGCACCACACTCACTGTAGTACAGTGATGCACCACACTCACTGTAGTACAGTGATGCACCACTCACTGTAGTACAGTGATGCACCACACCCACTGTAGTACAGTGATGCACCACACCCACTGTAGTACAGTGATGCACCACTCACTGTAGTACAGTGATGCACCACTCACTGTAGTACAGTGATGCACCACTCACTGTAGTACAGTGATGCACCACACCCACTGTAGTACAGTGATGCACCACACCCACTGTAGTACAGTGATGCACCACACTCACTGTAGTACAATGATGCACCACACTCACTGTAGTACAGAGATGCACCACACTCACTGTAGTACAGAGATGCACCACACTCACTGTAGTACAGTGATGCACCACACTGTAGTACAGAGATGCACCACACTCACTGTAGTACAGAGATGCACCACACTCACTGTAGTACAGTGATGCACCACACTCACTGTAGTACAGAGATGCACCACACTCACTGTAGTACAGTGATGCACCACACTCACTGTAGTACAGTGATGCACCACACTCACTGTAGTACAGTGATGCACCACCCACTGTAGTACAGTGATGCACCACACCCACTGTAGTACAGTGATGCACCACTCACTGTAGTACAGTGATGCACCACTCACTGTAGTACAGTGATGCACCACTCACTGTAGTACAGTGATGCACCACACTCACTGTAGTACAGTGATGCACCACACTCACTGTAGTACAGTGATGCACCACACTCACTGTAGTACAGTGATGCACCACTCACTGTAGTACAGTGATGCACCACACTCGCTGTAGTACAGTGATGCACCACACTCACTGTAGTACAGTGATGCACCACTCACTATAGTACAGTGATGCACCACTCACTGTAGTACAGTGATGCACCACACCCACTGTAGTACAGTGATGCACCACTCACTGTAGTACAGTGATGCACCACACTGTAGAACAGTGATGCACCACACTCACTGTGGAACAGTGATGCACCACACTCACTGTAGAACAGTGATGCACCACACTCACTGTAGTACAGTGATGCACCACACTCACTGTAGTACAGTGATGCACCACACTCACTGTAGTACAGTGATGCACCACACACTGTAGTACAGTGATGCACCACACTGTAGTACAGTGATGCACCACACTGTAGAACAGTGATGCACCACACTGTAGAACAGTGAGGCACCACACTCACTGTAGTACAGTGATGCACCACACTGTAGAACAGTGATGCACCACACTCACTGTAGTACAGTGATGCACCACACTCACTGTAGTACAGTGATGCACCACACTCACTGTAGTACAGTGATGCACCACACTCACTGTAGTACAGTGATGCACCACACTCACTGTACAGTGATGCACCACACCCACTGTAGTACAGTGATGCACCACACTCACTGTAGAACAGTGATGCACCACACTGTAGTACAGTGATGCACCACACTGTAGTACAGTGATGCACCACTCACTGTAGTACAGTGATGCACCACTCACTGTAGTACAGTGATGCACCACTCACTGTAGTACAGTGATGCACCACTCACTGTAGTACAGTGATGCACCACACTCACTGTAGCACAGTGATGGACCACATCCTTTGGTACAGTGATGTACCACAGCCTGTGGTACAGTGATGGATCACACCCTATGGTACAGTGATGGATCACACCCTATGGTACAGTGATGGATCACACCCTATGGTACAGTGATGGATCACACTGTAGTGCAATGATGGACCACACTGCAGTGCAGTGATGGACCACACTGCAGTGCAGTGATGGATCACACTGTAGTGCAATGATGGACCACACTGCAGTGCAGTGATGGACCACACTGCAGTGCAGTGATGGACCACACTGCAGTGCAGTGATGGACCACACTGCAGTGCAGTGATGGACCACGGCAATGAGTTTACACAGCCCACTGAATTGTTACATAGACAAGCTAGTTTTTATACGTACAAGTATACATACAGTATGTGTATACAGTGTGAACACATTCTGTTTTACCCGAATGCCATCCGGTCACAGAGATAACAGGTAACACGTGAAGGAGATAACATTTTACGTGAAGAGATAACAGGTAACACGTGATGATAACAAGTAACATGTGAAAAAAGATAACAGGTAACATGTGAAAAAAGATAACAGGTAACATGTGAAGATAACAGGTAACATGTGAAGATAACAGGTAATGTGAAGATGACAGGTAATGTGAAGATGACAGGTAATGTGAAGATGACAGGTAATGTGAAGATGACGGGTAATGTGAAGATGACGGGTATTGTGAAGATGGCAGGTAATGTGAAGATGACAGGTAATGTGAAGATGGCAGGTAATGTGAAGATGACAGGTAATGTGAAGATGACAGGTAATGTGAAGATGGCAGGTAATGTGAAGATGACAGGTAATGTGAAGATGACAGGTAATGTGAAGATGACAGGTAATGTGAAGATGGCAGGTAATGTGAAGATGACAGGTAATGTGAAGATGACAGGTAATGTGAAGATGACAGGTAATGTGAAGATGACAGGTAATGCGAAGATGACAGGTAATGCGAAGATGACAGGTAATGCGAAGATGACAGGTAATGCGAAGATGACAGGTAATGTGAAGATGACAGGTAATGTGAAGATGACAGGTAATGTGAAGATGACAGGTAATGTGAAGATGACAGGTAATGCGAAGATGACAGGTAATGCGAAGATGACGGGTAATGCGAAGATGACAGGTAATGCGAAGATGACAGGTAATGTGAAGATGACAGGTAATGTGAAGATGACAGGTAATGCGAAGATGACAGGTAATGTGAAGATGACAGGTAATGCGAAGATGACAGGTAATGTGAAGATGACAGGTAATGTGAAGATGACAGGTAATGTGAAGATGACAGGTAATGTGAAGATGACAGGTAATGTGAAGATGACAGGTAATGTGAAGATGACAGGTAATGTGAAGATGACAGGTAACGTGAAGATGACAGGTAACGTGAAGATGACAGGTAATGTGAAGATGACAGGTAATGTGAAGATGACGGGTAATGTGAAGATGACAGGTAATGTGAAGATGACAGGTAATGTGAAGATGACAGGTAATGTGAAGATGACAGATAACGTGAAGATGACAGGTAATGTGAAGATGACAGGTAATGCGAAGATGACAGGTAATGTGAAGATAACAGGTAACATGAAGATGACAGGTAATGTGAAGATAACAGGTAACATATGAAGATCACAGGTAATGTGAAGATGACAGGTAATGTGAAGATGACAGGTAATGTGAAGATGACAGGTAATGTGAAGATGACAGGTAATGTGAAGATGACAGGTAATGTGAAGATGACAGGTAATGTGAAGATGACAGGTAATGTGAAGATGACAGGTAATGTGAAGATGACAGGTAATGTGAAGATGACAGGTAATGTGAAGATGACAGGTAATGTGAAGATGACAGGTAATGTGAAGATGACAGGTAATGTGAAGATGACAGGTAAGACAGGTAATGTGAAGATGACAGGTAATGTGAAGATGACAGGTAATGTGAAGATGACAGGTAATGTGAAGATGACAGGTAATGTGAAGACGACAGGTAATGTGAAGACGACAGGTAACGTGAAGATGACAGGTAACGTGAAGACGACAGGTAACGTGAAGATGACAGGTAACGTGAAGATGACAGGTAACGTGAAGATGACAGGTAACGTGAAGATGACAGGTAACGTGAAGATGACAGGTAACGTGAAGATGACAGGTAACGTGAAGATGACAGGTAACGTGAAGATGACAGGTAATGTGAAGAAAGATAATAGAACAATACAATCCTAGAACGACTTTTCACAATGAAATAACAGAACTGAACAGCGTCATCCTCTGAACGTTGTCATAGTATGAACGGCGTCCTTGTGTGAACGACAACGTGTGAACGACATCGTGTGAACGGCATCATCGTGTGAAGGACGTCGTGTGAACGGCATCGTGTGAACGACATCGTGTGAACGGCATCATCGTGTGAACGATATCATCGTGTGAACGATATCATCGTGTGAACGGCATCATCGTGTGAACGACATCGTATGAAGGACATCATTGTGTGAACGACATCATGAACATCGTCATCGTGTAATTCGCATTATCATGTTAATGGCTTATGTGAACGGTATCGCACGAACAGCATCATGTGAACGGTATCGCACGAACAGCATCATGTGAACGGTATCGCACGAACAGCATCATGTGAACGGTATTGCACGAACAGCATCATGCGAACGGTATCCTGTGAACCGCATCATGTGAACGACGGTATCCTGTGAACAGCATCATGTGAACGACGGTATCCTGTGAACAGCATCATGTGAACGACGGTATTCTGTGAACAGCATCATGTGAACGACGGTATTCTTTGAACAGCATCATGTGAACGATGGTATTCTGTGAACAGTATCATGTGAACGACGGTATTCTGTGAACAGCATCATGTGAACGACGGTATTTTGTGAACAGCATCATGTGAACGACGGTATTATGTGAACAGCATCATGTGAACGACGGTATTATGTGAACAGCATCATGTGAACGACGGTATTTTGTGAACAGCATCATGTGAACGACGGTATTATGTGAACATGTGAACGACGGTATTCTGTAAACAGCATCATGTGAACGACGGTATCCTGTGAACAGTATGTGAATGGTATCCTGTGAACCGCATCATGTGAACGACGGTATCCTGTGAACAGCATCATGTGAACGACGGTATCAGTATCATGTGAATCCTGTGAACGACGGTATCCTGTGAACCGCATCATTTGAACGACGGTATCCTGTGAACAGCATCATGTGAACGACGGTATCCTGTGAACAGTATCATGTGAACGGTATCCTGTGAACGACGGTATCCTGTGAACCGCATCATTTGAACGACGGTATCCTGTGAACAGCATCATGTGAACGACGGTATCCTGTGAACAGCATCATGTGAACGACAGTATCCTGTGAACAGCATCATGTGAGCAACGGTATTCTGTGAACAGCATCATGTTAGCGACGGTATTCTGTGAACAGCATCATGTGAACGACGGTATTCTGTGAACAGCATCATGTGAACGACGGTATTCTGTGAACAGCATCATGTGAACGACGGTATTCTGTGAACAGCATCATGTTAACGACGGTATTCTGTGAACAGCATCATGTGAACGACGGTATTCTTTGAACAGCATCATGTGAACGACGGTATTCTGTGAACAGCATCATGTGAACGACGGTATTTTGTGAACAGCATCATGTGAACGACGGTATTATGTGAACAGCATCATGTGAACGACGGTATTTTGTGAACAGCATCATGTGAACGACGGTATTATGTGAACAGCATCATGTGAACGACGGTATTCTGTAAACAGCATCATGTGAACGACGGTATCCTGTGAACAGCATCATGTGAACGACGGTATCCTGTGAACAGCATCATGTGAACGACGGTATCCTATGAACAGCATCATATGAACGGTATCCTGTGAACAGCATCATGTGAACGACGGTATCCTGTGAACAGTATCATGTGAACGGTATCCTGTGAACAGCATCATGTGAACGACGGTATCCTGTGAACAGCATCATGTGAACGACGGTATCCTGTGAACAGCATCATGTGAACGACGGTATCCTGTGAACAGCATCATGTGAACGACGGTATCCTGTGAACAGCATCATGTGAACGACGGTATTCTGTGAATAGCATCATGTGAACGGTATCCTATGAACAGCATCATGTGAACGGCTTCGTCGCATGAACGGCATAACCTGAACTGAATCATGGGAACACAGGGTGGGTGGAGGGAACGGCAGGGTGAGTGGAGGGATCAGCAGGGTGAGTGGAGGGAACGACAGGGTGAGTGGAGGGAACGGCAGGGTGAGTGGAGGGAACGGCAGGGTGAGTGAAAGGAACAGCAGGGTGAGTGGAGGGAACGGCAGGGTGAGTGGAGGGAACAGCAGGGTATGTGGGTGTAGATAACAGCAGGGTGGGCGATTGTAGGTAACAGCAGGGTGGGTGGTTGTAGGTAACACCTGGGTGGGTGGGTGGAGGTAACACCTGGGTGGGTAGGTGGAGGTAACAAGTGAAAGGGAAGAGATAGCAGTAGGGTGGGTGGAGGTAAGAGCACGATGGGTGGGTAAGTGTAACAGGGTGAGAAGGTTGGTGGGTGGGAGGGTTGGAGGGTGTGTGTAGATAACGGAGTGAGCAGAGGTAACATCAGGGTGAGTGAACAAAGGTTACACTAGGGTGAGTGGGCGGGGTTAACAGCAGGTTGGGTGAGTGGGCGGGGTTAACAGCAGGTTGGGTGAGTGGGCGGGGTTCATATAGGGGTTGGGTGAGGTTAACAGACATCTGGGTGAGTTAGGTGAACGACAGGTAGCTGGACTGTGTGAACGGCTGTGTACGTGAGGTGAACGGCAGTGTGGGTGAGGTGAACTGCAGTGTGGGTGAGCGAGATGAATAGCAGTGTGGATGAGTGAAGTGAATGGCAATATGGGTGTGCTGAACGGTAGTGTGGATCAGCTGAACGGTAGTTTGGACGTGGTGAAGGGCACTGTCTGTGAAGTGAACGGCAGTGTGGGCGAGGTGAACGGTAGAGCACAGTCCTGTCTCTGGTTGCAGGTAATCGTGTTTCCTGCCCTTAGACAGCCGTGAATATTACCTGTCAAGCCTTGCCCAACACCGTGGTGGCTGTTACCAGCCGGTCTACACCTGTCATGCCTGTCAAGAACAGTAATATACATCTGTCTGTATCATTCCACCGCGCACACACACACACACACACACACACACACACACACACACACACACACACACACACACACACACACACACGAAACCACCTGTCTAAAACTTGCAGATGGTGAGAAGAGTAAAGCAAAAGGCTCTCGCCTTGCACTTCACTCTTGTCAGGTCTTTATCCAGGATGCGATCCACAGCAGTTAACTAACACCTAGATATCTAGGTACACATGTGCAGCTAGCTACCTTTGCTCCTGGATGTTTCGCATACACAATGGGCTTCATCGGTCGAGTGCTCGGATGGAGAGTGTGGAGAGAGAAGCAGGGGTGAGGTAAATGGTGTGATCACTCCATCAACCTTGGGATGCTTTGGGGTGGTCAGTCCCTCAACTGCACGAACGCTGTATTCAAGACCATGCAGTTGAACACATCCACACACACCCACCACGTACACACACACACACACACACACACACACACACACACACACACACAGTGAAGAGGCGGGGCCAGGAGCTGTGAATCGACCCTTGCAACCACAACTAGGCGAGTACAGCTAGGCGATTACACACACATCAGAAAGGGAACCTCAGTCAACCAGGCTTTTTGGCAGTCAGAACTGCTCAGATCGAATCACCGACCTACCCAAGAAAGTCGGTAAACAGATAGCAAACAGCTACACGCGTTCGTCTACAATAGCTGACACCTCCTACGATCCCTTGAGGATGGAGGTGGTGCCTCCGGTTTCAAGACGACCCAGAAGATTAAGAAAAATAGGGACCTAGAAGCGTACCAGGGAGGATGATTGTCTCTCTTTTCATGTGTGCATGGAATGAATTTATTGCATACACTATATTCATATTTATTCCCCTACATTCCTCCTACCTCGCCATCCTTCCTCTTGTTTCATTATTATCAATTATTAATAACTAAAAAAAATAATTGAAATGCTCTTCAAAAGCCTTAGCGTGAGTACCATCAAATAGAATTCTGTTACATTAAATGGAAGAAAATAATTTGTATAAAGTTAATTTAGGAAAGAGGGAGGGATAGAGGGAGGGAGTGGGAGGGATAGAGGGAGAGGGAGGGAGTGGGAGGGATAGTGGGAGGGATAGAGGGAGGGAGTGGGAGGGATAGAGGGAGGGAGAGAGGGAGGGAGTGGGAGGGATAGAGGGAGTGGGAGGGAGTGGGAGGGATAGAGGGAGGGAGTGGGAGGGAGTGGGAGGGATAGAGGGAGGGAGAGTGGAAGGGATAGAGGGAGGGAGAGAGGGAGGGAGTGGGAGGGGGAGAGGGATGGAGGGGAGAGAGAGAGAGGGAGTGGGAGGAAGAGAGAGAGGGAGTGGGAGAGAGGGAGGGAGTGGGAGGGATAGAGGGAGGGAGAGAGGGAGGGATAGAGGGAGGGAGTGGGAGGGAGTGGGAGGGATAGAGGGAGGGAGAGAGGGAGGGAGTGGGAGGGATAGAGGGATGGAGGGGGAGGGATGGAGGGGGAGGGAGAGAGGGAGTGGGAGGGATAGAGGGAGGGAGGGGGAGGGAGAGAGAGGGAGGGGGAGGGAGAGAGGGAGGGAGGGGGAGGGAGAGAGAGGGAGGGGGAGGGAGAGAGGGAGGGAGGGGGAGGGAGAGAGAGGGAAAGAGAGAGAAAGAGAGAAAGAAAGAGACAGAAACAGAGAGAGAGAGATTCACATACATTGACATACAGAAACTCATGTGCAACACTTGGGTATCTTCAATAAGGAAACGTTTCGCCACACAGTGGCTTCATCAATCCATACAAGAAGAATCGTGAAGAACAGGAGTAGTTTGAGGTAATTAGTCCCTCAGCCTTGAGTCGATGTAATCAGTCCATCAATCTGATGAAGTCACTGTGTGGCGAAACGTTTCCTCATTAAAGATACCCAAGTGTTTCACATGTGTCTAATATATCAACTTGTCGGTTCTCTAAACCATTCATCTACAATACAGAAACCCGCCATAGAGACAAACACACACACACACACACACACACACACACACACACACACACACACACACACACACACACAGGCAATTACACAGCCTTACCTGGATTATTAAGAGACGTCATCCATCACAGCTCGGGAAAAGATTGGCACTTCTTCCTGTTCGAAGTGAAGGGAGAAGAGAGATACGCATGATGAGTGTTTAAGAAAACTGAAAAACCAGCATTGATTTTTAGCATATATAAGTGTTATATATATTTTTAATTTTAAAAGTGAAAGACAACGTCATGGCATTGGTTAGAATATCCCAGACAGCAATTAGTACAAATTTAACTTTACGAACGAAAAGAAAATGAAGGGAAGAAATATTAATACCTGGAGAAACGTTGGTAAGGCAGGAAGGACTGACAAAAAAATTAAATAAGCAAAATGTAAATTTTGGAAACTAAATAGAAATGGTGATATGATTTATACAGCACTGAAAGAGCCAACACAAAGATGGATCAGGAATTAGTGAAAAAAAAATAATGATAGAGCGAAGGAAATAAAAGCCTTGAATGAGTATAACACAAAACTAGAAAACAATTACGCATGAATAATGAAGAAAATACGGAACTAGTTCAACAGGTGCAGCTAGCTAAGAATATAACTGGCTGCGTGAACAAAAGCTTCAAAAAGATTAAAGGGTTAGAAGAATATCAAACTAAAAGAGAGAATACATTTGCTGAAGCAATAAAATAGCTGGAATTGGCTAAGTAAATTACAGCTAGAAATAACTAATTCTAACGTTTCTGTCTATTTAGCAGCAGAAACCAAATCGAGAACACAGACAGAAAAGAGGAAAAGAGTACTGGTAAGACAACATAACGCTTTAGAGAATTCAGGCAATCGAGAACATATACAAGGATAAAAATAAACTGGAAAATATGAGAAATATAAGAACAAACCGCTGAGTAACATTCACTCAGGCTTAGCATAAGGAATAATTGCTAATGAGTGATTATAAAACTGGTACAACACATGTGCAACAATTAGGTATCTTTATTCCGGAACATTACGCCTACACAGTAGGCTTCTTCAGGATTATTTACTGATCACATCATCTTTACATCTCTACCGCCTCTGTATTCGACTGATGAGGCCTATGTAGGTGAAACGTTTCGGAATAGATACCTAACTGTTGCACAAGTTATTTATCAATTGCTAATGAGAATAAGGAAACTGGAAGACTTCGTGGATATATGAATTAAACAAGACATTTCGAAGAAAGACGTGGTAAAAATTAAAGGCTTTGCAAACAATGAGGGGATTTAATTAGGATATATTGGAGGAAGAGGTAAAAATTTTTCAAAGTAAACCAAAACGAATGAAAAAGGGAAAAAGTGAAACAAACACAATTCCAAAATTTTACATACTAACAAAAATAGTAAGTTAAAAAAAAGGCTAAGAGAAAAATATTGACTAACTGAAAATAACTCGAAAAAAATATCTTCCATAGAAGAGACGAAGAAAGAAAGAAGAGCGAGGCATTGACTATATTGATAAAATAAAATATCACAAGTTACTGAAATAAAAAGCCTAAGCACAAACAATGTCAAAATTGCAGACACAGAAATGTAAAATAAAGATGGGAAACTCCTGATAATACATACAACTCATCACTAATAAATGTTTAGGAGGGAGAGGAATTCTGCAAGGTTAGTGAGGGATTAAATCAGATTCTTAGGAAACTATTAATGAAAAATGGGCTCTGGTGGCCTGGTGGTTAACGCTCTCGCTTCACACGGCGAGGGCCTGGGTTCGATTCCCAGCCAGAGTAGAAACATTGGACGTGTTTCTTTCCACCTGTTGTCTATGTTCCCCATCAGTAAAATGGGTACCTGGGTGTTAGTCGACTAGTGTGGGTCGCATCCTGGGACACTGACCTAAGGAGGCCTGGTCACAGACCGGGCCGCGGGGGCGTTGACCCCCGGAACTCTCCAGGTAAACTCTCCAGGTAAATAAGACATGGCTAAGGTTGTAAACCAACAGTCAACAGTATTCCTTAATGTAATGGTGTTTTTTTTTTTTTTGTTTTTTTGTTTTTATGTACGAACATATTAGTGAAGTTATGTGAGACAGTAGACAAGAATAAGATGGAACTAAGTCATTTATTCAAGTTTGTCAATTAAAAGACTAAACTTTATAAAGCCTCGCAGACTTTATCAAATTCAATGAAGTTGAGTAGTAATGTGTGAGGTATTACATAGAAATTCCCAGCGTGTGTTTATAATGTAAAATATTATAAATGTTGCAAACAGTAAAAGGAGTAAACAAAGTATTACCGGATCCTGACGAGAGATAATATCAACAGATAACAGTATGGATGCAAAAGAATGTAAATATGAACTGTGGTGTGAATATAGTAACGGTATACAATAATGACAAGTAGATGAGACACGTGTGCAACAGTCAGGCATCTTTACTACCAAACTTTTCGCCTACAACAGCAGCCTTCATCAGTCGAGTACAGAGGTTGCAAATGTGAAGACGGCAGAAGTGGAGATAAATGATGAGATCAGTCGAACACCAGAATAATACTGCCAAAACAAAGCGCTAAACCCACAAGGGTCTTATAGCTATCTGTTTTGATTTTCTTTAAGATTTTTTTTTTTTACAAGGCAAACTGGCAGACAATTGTAAGATAATGCACATTGTGCAAATATTTAAAGACAGTTAACAACGAAGATATCATAAATTCTACACCTGTTTTGCTGACAAGTATTGCAAAATGATTATCAAATGGTATACAATACCGACAGATTGGTAGACAAGACACATAGGCAACATTTAGGCAACTTTATTTCGAAACGTTTCGCCTACACAGTAGGCTTCTTCAGTCGAGTACAGAAATCTAATTTCTGTACTCGACTGAAGAAGCCTACTGTGTAGGCGAAACGTTTCGAAATAAAGCTGCCTAAACATTGCAAAATATATTGGAAAGAAGAACCGGTTTTTGTTTTGCAAATTCCTGTAAACAAAATCCATTAAGTTATTGTAACAGCCACAGAATTTTTTAAGAAAGAATATTTTAAGAAAGAAAATAATGATGGGCTGTATATATCTAGATTTAAAAACGTTTTAAGTAGAAAACTGCAAATCGTAGACGGAAAGAGGTAAATTGTGACAATGGATATGCACTTTCTGTCCGAGAGAAAAATGCAGGTCATAATAGTAAAAATGCAGGTCATAATAGTAAAAATGCAGGTCATAATAGTAAAAATGCAGGCCATAATAGTAAAAATGCAGGTCATAATAGTAAAAATGCAGGTCATAATATCATGTGGGAGTTCGACACGTGAATTAGGTAAGAAATACTCACGTAGGCTGGTATTACGTATAATTACAGATAAGGTGGATAACGCCCTTACAGCCGTGACCTGCCTCCTTGCTCACTCTCGTATAACTGACTGACTGGCCGCCCGTACCCATATGTGAGAGGGTCTTTGAATAATGCCAGGTCAGCGCAATGAGTTCAGATAGTGACTCAGGCAGAGACGGTTGGTCGTGAGTCAACTGGCACAGTGGTTACTGGTAACTGGTTACTACTACTGAGAGCTCGGCGACGCTAACGTATGTCGTCCCGACATACAACTAATACAAACTAGAGATGGCAGGTATACGGCTTGGGCTGATTCTATACAATGTCAAAGTACACAACAATTAAACATTATAACATACATAAGTAGAACATTGGAATGGAAGCTTACGTGACTGAAACTGTAATGCAATACAAGGTATACTATAGTACAACTTAAAACTCAACAAATGAACAACGAACTCAACGTTGAGATTACAAGTGATAAAAAAAAATTTTGATCGATCGATCTGTATTCATGTGATCTACGGATTCTGAGGAAGGAATATATATACAAAGAAAGAGTGTTTAACAGAAAGGCAGATTCGGTGCACTCAAATCTAGACTGTTAACTCTCAGAATGCGGAGAGAACATGAACACAAAAAAAAAATTCTTGAATACTGATAAGTTGATACTGTAATTATTCATCTATACAGGTTATTTACATTTAACCCCAACTCTGCTAGGGTGAGATTGACATATGCAGAATGGGTGTCATCTCTGGGAGGATCAAACTCTGTAGCATTGGCTAACTCATGCTGTATTTGAGGCAAATCTGAATTGGAAGTTACAAATGATATTTGAGGATTTCTCAATACCTGTCGTGTACGTAGGGAATAACGACATTCAGGTTGATCGTCTGACTGAGTATCAGAGGAAGAGAGTACAGGATCAGGAGGATTGTCAGAGTCTGTCACTTTAGTCTGGGTTGGAACATCATTATCATCACATACTAACTTCATATGATCTAAATGCGATTCTTTATACTGACCAGTACTAATCTCTCTAACCTTATACTTATTACCAGTGATATGTTCAACTACTCGATAAGGACCAACAAACTTTTGATCAAGCTTTGGCATTGCAGACGTTTTGTTAAAGTTAATCAGCATAACTCTCGAACCTACTTTGATTTTGGATGGCTTTGCTCGAGTGTTTGCGACTCTTGTAAATTCAGCTGTTGATTTATGAAGTGTTTCACGGATTCTTCTAAAAACACTTTGAGCTAAGCTGGTACGAGTTGCTATGAAATCATCAGGGTTGTAATTTGGTTTCGGATTAGAATATAACAACTCATAAGGCAAACGTTTATCTACACCATACAATGCATAATGTGGAGTGTCACCTATAGAAACATTGTAAGCAGAATTTATAGCACACTGCACATCAGGTATAACTTCATCCCAAGTTTCACTGTTGGGATTGATAGTGGCTCTCAAGACATCAAGTACTTTCTTATTGGTTCGTTCCGCTAACCCATTGCTGGCAGGATGATGAGGAACAATGGTGGATTTAGAGATCTTGTACAAGGTACACAAATTTTCAAGAATCTCATTACAGAATTCACCTCCATTATCTGTTACTAGGGACTTAGGAGTGGTATGCCTGCAGATAATGCGTTCTTTAAACGCTTTAGCTACTGTCTCGGCAGTCTTATCTGCAATAGGAACTAACTCACAATATCTGGTGAAATGGTCTACCATAACACACAGATGTTTGTTACCTTGGAGGGAACATTGGAAATTAGTTAACAAATCTAGTGCAACTCTTTCCCACGGTTCACTAGTAGTTGGATACACTTGGATTGGATTAGGACCATTAGCATTGCCTTTATGTTGCATGCAGACACTACATTTCTTAACATACTCAGAAATATCAGTTGCCATACGAGGCCAAAAATATTTCAATCTGGCTTGTTTTACTGAACGATCCATACCAGGGTGTGCAACACCTGGTACATCGTGAACTAGCTGTAAGGCTACATTCACTAGTGACTGTGGAATTACTAACTGGTATACTCTTCTGCTAGGAGTACCCAACTCGGCTGTTCGATACAGTAATTCTTGGTTCATGACAAAGTCACTGATGGGTGCTGGTGGCTTCACAGTCAGAATAAGATCTTCCTGGAGCAGGAATCGAATCACACCAGACCACATGGGATCTGTTCGTTGAGCATTCTTTACATCTTCAGCACTAAATGGAGGGTCTGCAGTTACTATACTAACATGTCGCGATAAGGCATCTGCGACTACATTTGACTTGCCAGGTAAATGCTCAAAGGTGGGATTGAACTCTTGGATAGTCAAGGTCCATCTGGCTAACCTTCCAGTAGGTTGTTTGTTCTGGAATAAGGGTATCAGTGGAGCATGGTCTGTCAAGACATGAACAGAGTACTGATAAATAATGTCTCGGAAGTGCTTTAAAGACCATACTATTGCTAAAGCTTCTTGCTCAGTTACTGTATAATTACGTTCAGCCTTCGTAAGGACTCGGCTAGCAAATGCAACTGCGTTGTACTTGCCATCGGTCTTCTGAGCTAGTACGGCACCTATGCCAATTGAACTAGCATCAGTTGTCAGATAGAAGGGCTTAGAAAAATCTGGAAATTTCAAAATTGGAGCAGATGTTAGCTTTTCTTTTAGAGTTTGGAATGCTCTTTCTTGACGGAAGGTCCAAACAAAAGGAGCATCTTTCTTAAGCAACTCAGTTAGAGGAGCAGCTATGGAAGAAAAATTGGCAATGAAAGATCTATAAAAACCTGCTAAGCCCACAAAGGATCTTACGGCATCAGCAGTTTTGGGAGTTGGAAAATTTAGTACTGCAGTTACTTTACTTCGGTCAGTCGTAACCCCTCTAGGAGTGACTACATGACCAAGAAACTTAATTTCTGATCTGAAAAATTGACATTTAGACAGTTTGATCTTTAAATTGGCTTCTTCAAGCTTACCAAGAACTACATCAAGTCTTTTCAAGTGTGTATCCACGTCTTTAGACATGACGATTACGTCATCTAAGTACACCATAAGTGCATTACCTATGAGACCTCTAAAGATATTAGTCATGAGCCTTGAGAACGTGATAGGGGAAGATCGTAATCCAAACGCCATACGGAGGAAGTGATAATGACCTGTAGGAGTGGAGAATGCAGTTAGCTCTTGGCTGTCCTCGTGAAGAGGGACTTGCCAAAACCCTTGTAACAAATCTAGGGTTGAAAAGACTTTGTTATCTCCGATATTACGTAAAAGATCACCCAGTACAGGGAGTGGAAAGCCATCTGGAATGGTTTTCGCGTTTAACTTCCTAAAGTCAATTACTGGGCGCCAAGTACCATCCTTCTTAGGTACTAGTATCAAGGGTGCATTCCAAGGGGAATTGCTAGGTGCAATAACTCCATCATCAAGCATTTGATTGATCAATTCTTCTGCGACAGCAACTTGTGAATGAGGCATTCTGTACGCAGGTATGTAGATAGGTCTAGTACCAGGTTCAAGTGGAATACGATGGGACAATAAGTTCGTTATACCCATCTTCTCACCTGGTAAAGCAATGGCTTTACGACGTTTGTTCAACAGAGTCAACAAACGCTTGACTTCATCTGGGAAGTCAGTGGGAGCTAAGTCTTTCTCCTCAACTGGTGGAACAGATTGATCCAGTGAAGTGGATGAGGTCTCCTCGGCAGAAATAGCACCGACCCACTGGTCAGGTGACAACTCATCCTCTACCTGAACAGGGTAAGGATAGTGAACAAGGTCAACAAGATTGGTATTTGCTCTGAGGCGAACACTGTGACCAGAAGTGTTGGCCAGGAAGAAATGGATCTTACTATCTCTTACAACATGTAAGGATGGTTCAACAAATAGACCTTTTACTTTGCAAGAATCACTGTCAACTAGGACGTTATCACCATCTGGAACACTAGGAACAACAACAGACACTCTAGTGAGAGCACTAGCCGCAACAGAAACGTCTTTCTGCAGACGGCATGTGACATCAACAAGAGATGGCATTACTAGTTTCAAGTAATTGTTTTCCGACAAGGCGTCCCCTGTGGAGAAACTACTACTCGAACTAGCAGGCATTGCAGGGATAGGTTGTGCACTCAAGGCAATCTGAGTGTCCTCGGACACTTGAGGCATCGGACTATCCTGCAAGTCTGACGGTATAGGTGGAACACTGATGGGAGTGACAGAATTACCAGTGCCTGACCGCTTGGGTACGCTACTGGAGAATGCATTAGCTTGTAAGGACTTAATCCGTACATCATACTCTGCAGCAGTATAACAGATTTCTGATCCAAGCTGGTAACCCCAGAATGGAACGATCAAGTCGTCAATTTGGGCATGCCATCGATAAGGGTCGAGCACAATGCGTAAGTCTCGCATGGAAGCAAAGCCCAGTAGAAGGTCACCAGGGAAAGTAATCTGGTCGACAACAAGGAAGGAAGCAATGAAGTCTCTACCGTGGATAGAAAAGGTTAGGGAAGTCCGACCTCGGACACGCAGGAGAGAACCAGCTACTCCACTAAGGGAGGACACATGAGTCGGTTCTACGAGAAGGACACGTCGTAACTGCTTATCCTTAAACAAACTTGACCTAATAATATTGACTTGCGCACCAGAGTCCATGAACAAATGAACGGGCGCATTATAAATAGATGCTTGCACTATAGGGCCTATGGTTGCATTGGAAGTTATGTGCAAACAAAAGGGTGGATTGTCATCAGAAAAGACTTGTTCTACTTCATCCCCAAAATCATCTATGTCAGAGACATGTGAAGCAACATCATCAGCAGGATTGTCATTCTCGAGACTGCTTAAGGCTTCAAAGGAATTGTGAACGGGGATGGTGTACTCATTATCACCTACTGTCACCATGGGACGGTTTGACTGGGGCGCTCGAATTCCCCCGAATTGGAAGAACGAGCCTGGTTCTGGTTAGTTTGAGAATTGGAAGAATGAGCCTGGTTCTGGTTATTTTGAGAACCACGATATCTGTTTCCTCTACGGGTTCTGCGGTTGGAACGGCCAAAGAAAGACCTAGAGTACTGAAGGTTATAGAGAGCATTGCACTCAGATGTGTCATGTCCATGTATTCTATGATAAGTACAGTAGGGAAGATCTGGGTACTCATCATCAGTACGACGTCTCTTAGGGTAACTATTAGGACAATTAATTGCAATATGGCCACGGAAACCACAGTTGTAACAATTCCGCCGACTATGGTTACTGAATGTACTATGAATACTACGAGGTGTATAACGACTCTGTACACTGGTTCTTGGTGATCTCTGAGATGGTTGACGACCACGATTTGTCTCTGTGGCGCAAACAAGAGGTGGTGCAGACTGAGGCATAGGTGTGAAATTACTTTTAATACATGGGAAAGTACCCTGGGGGCACAAGGAACGTACATGATTTAAGGCTGTAAGTGGTTCCATCGTTACAGTTGGAGGATGAGCCTCATAAGCACACACGGAAGCAGGCGGCATTAGTTCTTTAATTGCTCCAAAAGCTGCTATTTTAGCGAGCGATTCTGTAAATGGTTTAGCCTCTTCAGGGAGAAAAAATGATGATTGGACAGCATTGATAAATGATGATAAAAGTTTGTCTAATCTAACAGCAAATGCACTCAATGATTCATTACTCATGGGTGTAGCATTCACTAGTTCCCTAAGAACGACATATGGATCAGCTGTTTTTACTGGGACAAGGAAAGAACGAATCAGTTCCTCATATTGTGACCACTTAGTAAGATTCCTGAAGTCACGCATATCAAGGAGATCGACAACGTGAACAGCAGCAGGGGATCGATAAAGAGCTTCTTTAGCAAGTCTGATAAGACTTTCCTCGGAAGGAGGACCTTCAACTAGAGCACTAGCACGAGAACGAATGGCTGCAAACCATGCTTCAAGACTATGTACATGGCCATTGAATAAAGGTAACGCATCAAGGGAATCACGAGTATAACTATAGTATCTCGGTATCTGGGTCGGTCTGTCAGTCGGTAAGGAACTGTGAGGACTGATGACAGGGGCAACAGTAGCCTGAGAGGTCTGAGTGTCGACATTCACTAAAGTATCACTTGACGGTATGTGAGACATAATGGCAAAGTAACACGAGAACAAATAAGGCAAAAATAATGAAGAATAAAAATGATATAAAATTCTAGAATTGAAATAAAAGATATACAACTAATTCTGCAGAAGTAATAAAAAAAATGTCTAAGATACACTGCAAGAGGAAGGACAACTCAATGTGAAGGACTATTGGTCAAGAAAAAATTTACATTGAAATATACAAGTAAAAATATTACTGGAGACTGAATTAAATACAAAATGAGCTGTCTTTACTCTTGCTAATAAAGAAATTAATTAATAAAATTTTAAATCAATGTAAAAGTATAAAATAAAATTACTAAATTGTTAACTGGGAAATTTAAGTATTTTCTAAGAATGCATAAACGAGATTAAAATATAATTCATAAAAATATTAATAAAAGAAAATAATTCACTGCAGAACAAGTGCAACAAAATAATTCACTGCAGAACAAGTGCAACAAAATAATTCACTGCAGTAATAAAGTGTCACTGGGAAAACTCAGGTAAAATAATGAAATAAAATTATGAAGAAAAAAATAAACTGATTGAACACTTTAACTCTTAATTGTAAATTAGATAAAACAATTTACTCAAAGAGTAAAGAAAACACTTTACGTTAAAAGTAATTGAAATTGCATCAAGAGTGAATTTGTTCAAAGAAATATAAAAATATGAATAAAATAAAACAAAGGAACAAAACGGGTAAATTAACACTTACAGTGGTGGGGCACACAACATTATTAGTATATTCTTACAACAAAATCTTGCTGTGACTGATACGACAAAAATTTGCTGGCAAAAATAATGGTACACAGTCTGCGAAAAAATTAGAGGAATGAGACACTGCTGGCATATGAAAAAAAGACACACATAGAAATAAATGGATAATTTGGTATACTGGGGTAAATATCACTGCGTGAAATACAATGACAATTACTGGAGAATACAACGCTGAAAGAATACAATAAAAAAAATGAATCACTTCACACAGATTGACTGACTGGTACACTACACAATAATACTTACTAGAGACAGGAGTAGCATAAAGAAAAAAAAACACAGATAAAAAAAATATAAGATGAGTGAAAACACTGAAAAACACAAGGTTTAGAGTACACAAGAAATTTACTATAAATGTCTCACACATGCAAATGTCTTTAAATGCAAGAAAAATGTCTCTAAATTATCACTGAAGTCTGTAGTAGTCGGGTGATTACTGGTGATGAGGGTAGGTTGTAGGTTGTCCTGCGCGGTGACTGACGCCTCCTACACTCACTGTTGTCGGAAGAAATGCGCTCACTCGGTGGACTCCCATAATTGGGTTTTTGACCAATTATGTGAGCCAAAACAGTAGTAGGACCCGGTACAAGGGTGCAAACAACCACAGGTAGATGAGGTGGGTGTCTGGTGGTGGGTGGCTGGTGGTGGGTGGCTGGTGGCTGGTGGTGGGAGTGGTGGAGGTAGAGTGTGGTGGGTGAGGACTCGCTGGTGCGCAACGCCTGCCACTCTACCCACGAAGGTGGCTTAAGCCACTCTATGCCACAGGAATGGTGAAAACCACTCTTAGCATCCAACAGGGAGCACAAAGCGATATAGACAATACTTCAGAGGAACTTGGCTTACTTCTTACTGCGTGGCTTACTTCTCTCTCTCAGTTGGGTTAGAAGCTGGGTTGGCTGACTGGCTTACCCCACGAGAATGGCTGGCTGGAAGACGTGTAACGATGCACAAAGCACGGAGGAGCAGTTGGATGACAGGAGACAGGCTGGATGATAGGCTGACTGGCGTTCACTTCCACAGTCTGGCTTACTGACTGGCTTAATTGCAAAATCCGGGTCAACCCCTCGGAGATTGAAGCAATTAGCACACGAACTAAGCCAGCAAGCTTGAAACGGCTACAACAGGCTTGCAGGCTGAAGGTGGTGAGTGAGGGTAGGCGGCTGGCTGGAGGTTCACCTTTGACCCTGCCGGCTACTCACAACCAGTCTTGTAACGTCTTAAATTACCCGTAAAAACTAAATCCACGCTCCACACCGGTGCCACCATTTATCATGTGGGAGTTCGACACGTGGATTAGGTAAGAAATACTCACGTAGGCTGGTATTACGTATAATTACAGATAAGGTGGATAACGCCCTTACAGCCGTGACCTGCCTCCTTGCTCACTCTCGTATAACTGACTGACTGGCCGCCCGTACCCATATGTGAGAGGGTCTTTGAATAATGCCAGGTCAGCGCAATGAGTTCAGATAGTGACTCAGGCAGAGACGGTTGGTCGTGAGTCAACTGGCACAGTGGTTACTGGTAACTGGTTACTACTACTGAGAATAATAGTAAAAATGCAGGTCATAATAGTAAAAATGCAGGTCATAATAGTAAAAATGCAGGTCATAATAGTAAAAATGCAGGTCATAATAGTAAAAATGCAGGTCATAATAGTAAAAATGCAGGTCATAATAGTAAAAATGCAGGTCATAATAGTAAAAATGCAGGTCATAATAGTAAAAATGCAGGTCATAATAGTAAAAATGCAGGTCATAATAGTAAAAATGTTCTTATGGGGAAAAAAATGTCTCTTCTTGTGACTTAAAAGTTTTCCTAAAGTCACACAAACATTACAATTTATAAACACTTATATTATTCGATTTTTTACACACTAATTTCAGGAAAATTTTGAAAAAATTGCCACATCTCCGGTGATAATATTTAAAATTTATATAAATGATTTGGAAGAAGGAATAGAAAAGTTAACTAATATACATGTAAATAACGCAAACGGCTTAAGGAAAATAAAAACAAAACTAACAAAAATCTCTAAAGATTACATTCATAAATTTAACAAATGGAGGAAAAGATGACTTATAGACTTGAATGTATATATATGTCTTGTAACGGAAATGAGAGCTAAATGAGACATAAAAAAATTTAGAATCCGTTATCAAAACTGAAAGGAACAAAGCGCGAGTGAGAGAGAGAGAGAGAGAGAGAGAGAGAGAGAGTATGCTCCACTTTCTTGGTTTGCCTGCCCCCCCCCCTCTCATCTGCGACTGCTTGACAGAGTAGAGAACAGAGCAAGACGTCTCATCTCTCGCCTGGACCCATCCTGGATAGATCTGTCATTTCAGCAGAGCCTTCAACACAGGAGGGATGTGGGTGGCCTTACTGTTATGTACAAGGCCAATATTGTCAAAATACCACACTTGGATCCACTTCGAGGACAGCGTGAAGCAAGCTTTTATGCCACAAGACGGGCAGAAAGCAGCAACTTCACTCTGGCTGTACCCTTCTCCAGAACATCACTCCATCTGAGATCATACATACCCAGGATGACTCGAGTATGGAACACATTCGTACAGCATAATGTCAACGAGATAAAGTCAGTTGATCAAATGAAAATGCTGACCCACAGATGGCTCCAACTTCATCCTGTTCCTTACTTGTATGTTTCATAACAATAAAAATACTTCTATGTCTCATAATAATAAAAATGCTTTCAAATGAGCTGATGTAGGTAACAGCTCTTAGCTTGTCAATAAAGTTAGGAATCCTTAACCTGTAAATAGCTTGTCAATAAAACTAGGGATCCCTTAACCTTGTCAAACCCTGTGTAAAAGAGAGAGAGAGAGAGAGAGAGAGAGATTCTCACCAGATGATGAAAACAAATTTGTTGGAAACTCAGGCTAAACTGATGAACTATTAAACAGCTTTTAAATATATAGATCAAGAAATTGGCAAAGAAAAGAACCAACTACAAATTGGTATGTGGTCACACAAACGTACACACACACACACACACACACACACACACACAAAGGTGGACTGAGAAGCAATATACAAAACTGCCTCACAACTTCTGAAGATATCCACACCTGACGTGGATGGTGATGGAGATGTCATAACTGTCTTTGAGGGTTGGTGTGCTGCTCTCTTTGTCTTTCGTTCTCTGCCTTACTATCTGCTTGCCAACCTCTCTGTCTCCCTGCCTGTTTGCTTGCCTGTCTGATCCCCCATCCTCCGAGCCTAATTTAAACAGATCCACTGAAAGGTGTTCTGAGGATATTAATATGAACAAGTCTCACACATACTGTATGTGAGAGGCGAGTTAGAGAAGGTTTTGCATCATTCAGAGATTATTGCGGAGTTCTAGCTGCTCCTCGTGGGTATTGATTGGTCTTGAGTTCCTGGTAGGAACCGATTTATTCAAAGTTCGTGGCAGGTACTAGTTAGTCCAGCGATCGAAGCAGCTACTGGTTAGTCCAGCATTCGTGGCAGGTACTAGTTAGTCCAGCGTTCGTGGCAGGTACTGGTTAGTCTAGCGTTCGTGGCAGGTACTGGTTAGCCCAGCGTTCGTGGCAGGTACTGGCTAGTCCAGCGTTCGTGGCAGGTACTGGTTAGCCCAGCGTTCGTGGCAGGTACTGGTTAGCCCAGCGTTCGTGGCAGGTACTGGTTAGCCCAGCGTTCGTGGCAGGTACTGGTTAGCCCAGCGTTCGTGGCAGGTACTGGTTAGTCCAGCGTTCGTGGCAGGTACTGGTTAGTCCAGCGTTCGTGGCAGGTACTGGTTAGTCCAGCGTTCGTGGCAGGTACTGGTTAGTCCAGCGTTCGTGGCAGGTACTGGTTAGTCCAGCGTTCGTGGCAGGTACTGGTTAGTCCAGCGTTCGTGGCAGGTACTGGTTAGTCCAGCGTTCGTGGCAGGTACTGGTTAGTCCAGCGTTCGTGGCAGGTACTGGTTAGTCCAGCGTTCGTGGCAGGTACTGGTTAGTCCAGCGTTCGTGGCAGGTACTGGTTAGTCCAGCATTCGTAGCAGGTACTGGTTAGTCCAGCGTTCGTGGCAGGTGCTGGTTAGTCCAGCGTTCGTTGCAGGTACTGGTTAGTCCAACGTTCGTGGCAGGTACTGGTTAGTCCAGCGTTCGTTGCAGGTACTGGTTAGTCCCGAGTTTGTGGAATGTACTGGTTTATCCAGAGTTCATGGCAGGTACAGGTTTGTAAACACGTCGTGGTGAATGCTTCTAAGATAACCTTCACTGTTTCTTGACGCGTGATAACCACACATCAACCTGCCCGGGTGTTATCCCTTTGTCACAGTGGAGCGGCTTTCTGCACGACATGATTACAATGCAGAGTGACCGCATTACACTGTTGACATAAGCTAATCTCAGCGTCCCTTAGTCGTTTTTCCTTTGTGCTTTTATCTTATTTTTTATTTTTTTGATAAAAGCAAAAGCGAGTGTCAGCATTATAAGTTTCTTTTGTGATTTGGACGCAGTCTTAAAAAAAGATGTCATGAAACCACCGGTGGTCGTTGCTGTCACTATTGTACTACGTTGCAGAATAAGCTTCCACTCTGATATTTCACCCTGTGTAGGACATTACTGAATCATGATTACGCCTTACACAGAGCGCAGCGTTGTTACAGTGAATGCTTGTTATGCATCGCGTGTCTTTTATCATTAATACGTGTTTTATGTTATTATCCAGCACTTCTGTTTTTCCTGTATTTATAAATATTACCGTCCCCGTGGCACCAGTGGTACATTTTTGGCCGCACTATGGATACCAGGGAGCGGCTCGTCTCGTGATAAAGACCCACGTCAAGTGAGTTTCCCTGATGAATGTAGCATTTTAAAAATATGAGAGAATTAAAGGAGTAGATAATGAGAAGCAGGGGAGGCAGGGGAGAAAGAGTGGAGGGAAGAGTTGGGCAAAAAAATGGGGAGGAAACCAGAGACAAAGTTAATGTGATAAGTCATGAAAGAGAGGGCAGAGGATGTAGGGGAGTGAGAAAATGAAAGAAGGGGATAGAAGACAAGAGAGAAAAGAAGAGAATGAAGTGGAAAAATGGAAGGTGAACAGAACTTGATAATGGTAAGAAAATGGTAAATAAATCTGTGATAGCAGAACTCAAACAATTATAGACTAGTGATAAACGCGCACACACACACACACACACCTCTCCATGGGTCCTGAGAGAGGGAGCAGAGGCGCTATGTGTATCCCCTAACAATAATATTCAAAACATCTGTCGAAACAGTGAGATTACCTGAGGTATGGAAGACAGCAAATGTAGTCCCAATTTTTTTTAAAAAAAAGGAGACAGACAAGAAGTACTAAACTATAGACCTGTGTCACTGACATGTATAGTATGCAAAGTCATCGAGAAGATTATCAGAAGAGTGGTGGAACACCTAGAAAGGAATGAGCTTAACAACAGCCAACACGGCTTCAGGGATGGGAAATCCTGTGTCACAAACCTACTGGAGTTTTATGACAGGGTGACAGCAGCAAGACAAGAGATATAGGGGTGGGTATATTGCCTTTTCTTGGACTGTAAGAAGGCGTTGGGCAAAGTTCCACACAAGAGATTAGTGCAAAAACTGGAGGACCAGGCAGGGATAACACGGAAGGTACAGCAATGGATCAGGGAATACCTGTCAGGAAGACAGCAGCGAGCCAAGGTACGTGGCGAGGTGTCAGAGTGGGCGCCTGTGACGAGTGGGGTTCCACAGGGGTCAGTCCTAGAACTGGTGCTGTTTCTGGTATTTGTGGACGACATGACGGAAGGAATAGATTCCGAAATGTTCCTGTTTGCAAATGATGTGAAGTTGATGAGAAGAATTCAATCGGACGAAGACCAGTCAGAACTACAAAGGGATCTGGACATGCTGCAGGCCTGGTCCAGCAATTGGCTCCTGGAGTTCAACCACACCAGGTGCAAAGTCATGAAGATTGGGAAAGGGCAAAGAAGACCGCGGACGGAGTACAGTCTAGGGCGCCAGAGACTACAAACTTTATTCAAGGAAAAATTTCTTGATGTGAGTATAACACCAGGCACATCTCCTGAGGCGCACATCAACCAAATAACTACTGCAGCATATGGGCGCCTGGCAAACCTTAGAACAGCATTCCGCCATCTTAATAAGGAGTCTTTCAGAGCCCTGTATACCGTGTACGTTAGACCCATATTGGAGTATGCGGCACCAGTTTGCAACCCACACCTAGCCAAGCGCGTAAAGAAACTAGAGAAAGTGCAAAGGTTTGCAACAAGACTAGTCCTAGAGCTAAAGGGTATGTCCTACGAGGAGAGGTTAAGGGAAATCGACCTGACGACACTGGAGGACAGGAGAGATAGGAGAGACGTGATAACTACATATAAAATACTGAGAGGAATTGACAAGGTGGACAGAGACAATTTCCAGAAATGGGATGAATCAGATGAATCACAGGGATGTTAGGAAGTATTTCTTCAGTCACAGAGTAGTCAAGAAGTGGAATAGTTTGGGAAGTGATGTAGTGGAGGCAGGATCCATTCATAGCTTTAAGCAGAGGTATGATAAAGCTCATGGTGCAGGGAGAGTGACCTAGTAGCGGCCAGTTAAGAGACTGGGCCAGGAGCTATGATTCGACCCCTGCAACCAAAACTAGGGGAGTACAACTAGGTTAGTACACTGGAGCAGAAAGAGAGCTAATCTGGTGGCTATAGCAAAGAGGCGGGTCCAGGAGCTGTAAATCGATCCCTGCAACCAAAGACAGTGAGAACAGACATTCTCCGACCTTGTACTTACACTTCGCCACATTATAAGTATTTTTAAGTGCACAGCAAGCACATCAGGCCAGTTATCGAGAACGCAGCGCCAGTGTGGAGCCTGCAATTAATCTCACACACTGAAGCTGGAGACTATCTAGTGGTATGCAACCAAACTAGTCCTGGAACTGAAGAGACATTACTTATGAAGAAAGACTAAACCAATTTAAATCTCACATCACATGAAAAGTGATGTGGATGAGGGTGATGTCATCAAGAGCTAAATGAAACTAAGACATTTGCAACATCTGGGTATCTTTAAGGTAGACGTTTCGCCATCCAGTGGCTTTATCAATACAAATTCCAGACGTTTCGCCATCCAGTGGCGAAACGTCTACAAAAAAGATACCCAGATGTTGCATATGTGTCTTACTTTCATCTTGTCGGTATTGTATACCATTCTTGTACATCAAGAGCTACAAGATACTTAAAGACAAGAATAACTTGGTAGAAAGACATTTGAAGCAGAACAAACCTTGTGTATGAACCAGGTACCACTCTGGGGAGAGCTTTGTTAAGTCTTCCCCGACCAAAACCTCGTTTACATATATTTACACTTCACCAAGTAACTTTCTACTATACCTGGCAAAACCTCCCATTGTACATGAACGGTATACAGTACCGACAAGTTGAAAAATGAGACATGTGCAACATCTGGGTATCTTTATTGTCGAGATTGGTTGGCGAAACGTCTACAGTAAAGATAGCCAGATGTTGCACATGTGTGTAATTTTTCAAAAGGTCCCATTTCACACGAGGCTAGAAATTTTGAGATTTGATGGACTGAAACAGGTGGGCACAGACGGAAGCTCGGCCACTAGTGAGCCAAATGAATGTTTTAAATTAATTATTCAGTATAAGGTACCGATGGAAACTCCACACAGCTTCAATACAAGATACGATATGACTCAAATGACTAGGAATGAACGTCGCCAATCGATTTTGAAGTGGGACCAGGAGCTGACACTTGATTCATGCAAACGCACGTCGGTGAATACATACATGTAAACCATTCTCCTCCCTATCTTACTCTCACCTCTCTTCCTTTCTACCTTGCTCCCCTTCTGCGTCACTTCCTCTTCGTCCTTCCCTCCTATCTCTTCCCCTCTCCCCTACTCTCTTAATAACTCACTTCCTCTCTCCCCTCCTCCCTTCTTATCTCCTTTCCTCTCTCTCCCCTTCTCCCTTCTTATCTCCTTTCCTCCCTCCTTCCTTCCCTTCCACCCTCCCTCTCTATCTAATAGGCAACCTATCCAGCACAGTAGTCACAGAATCGGAAAACACTTTTCAATGTAGATTGTATTTTATCTCGTGAAGTGTTAAATCTGGGAGACTCGTTCAGCGCACAGAACAGCAGAGGCTCGATCCTGCTATTGGTGACCTGTTTAGAAATGTAATTTACTTTTGTCTAAAGTAATGTTAAATACGTTAATATCTTACATCAAGAAACTCCTGCACTGATAGATTAAAGACACCGAATTTACACCCTCTAGAAAAATGTAACTTGAGGAAAGACAGGACCGAAAGTATAAGCGAATGGAATATCTGTAATGGTTTCAGGGTTCAGGAACCATCGAACCCCTCTCCTCACCCCTCCCCCATCACTGACAAAAAAAATAGAACGGGTGGGGCTTGAACCCCTGGCCTCAATTATAAAGAAAATGTTAAAGAATAAGGACTATTCAGAAAATGAAAGTGTATACTGAAAGTGTATAGTGAATATAAGAGAGCGCAAGATTAACCCGCCATCTTATGTGTTTATAAGACAAAGGGAAAAAGACCAGCAAAACTGACAGAGTTTAAATACATTGAAGCATACAGGTTCATACACCTGTGTATGATTTGTTAACAGGCTTCACTTTCATACTTGTATGACAGGGTTGTAATACCTTCTTTAACTGTTACTGTATAACAGCCTCCAGAATACAAAATTAGGATCTAAAAAAATTTCAAACTCCATCAGAATACACAAAACGGATTCAGGTCTGACAGACAGTTATCAACACCAGCAACAGCAGCAGCAGCAGCAGCAGCAGCATCAGTACATATAGTAGCAGCAGTAACAGCAGCATTAGCTGCATCAGTGCAAGTCCTATCAGCAACAGCAGCAGCAAAAGTGGTTGCAGCAACAACAGCAGCAGCAAAAGTGGTTGCAGCAACAACAGCAAATGCAGCAACATTAGCAACTGCAGCAGTGATAACAGCAACAACATCAGTAAAAACAATAACTGTAGCAGTGATAACAGCAACCGCATCAGTATACACAGAAGCAGCAGCACCAGAGCGAAGCATGAAAAGCAGCAGCAACAGTAGCCGCAGTAACAGTATTAGTAGCAACAGTAGCGCAGTAACAATATCAGTAGCAACACTAGCTCAGTATCAGTAGCAACAGTAGCCGCAGTGACAGTATCAGTAGCAACAGTAGCAACAGTAGCGCAGTAACAGTATCAGTAGCAACAGTAGCGCAGTAACAATATCAGTAGCAACACTAGCGCAGTAACAATATCAGTAGCAACAGTAGCGCAGTAACAGTATCAGTAGCACCAGTAGCGCAGTAACAATATCAGTAGCAACACTAGCTCAGTATCAGTAGCAACAGTAGCCGCAGTGACAGTATCAGTAGCAACAGTAGCGCAGTAACAGTATCAGTAGCAACACTAGCGCAGTAACAATATCAGTAGCAACAGTAGCGATGAATGGTTTGAAAAACCGACAAGTTGAAGATTGAGACACTTATGCAGCATATGGGAATCTTTATTCAGGAAACGTTTCGCCACACAGTGGCTTCATCAGTCCAATACAAAGAGGAAGGCGTAAGGAGAGGAGATTACCACATACTTCTCCTCTCCTTACGCCTTCCTCTTTGTATTGGACTGATGAAGCCACTGTGTGGCGAAACGTTTCCTGAATAAAGACTCCCATATGCTGCATAAGTGTCTCAATCTTCAACTTGTCGGTTTTTCAAACCATTCATCACAACTGTCAGACACTGCAACATCATGGGATCTTCTTACAAAGAATTCTTCAACACTTGTCCAACCTTTGGACAAAGACCTACTTCGACTAGTGGATGGTACCACTATGATCCCGCCTCCGTCTGCTTCAAGTCACCTCACTACAGTATATAAGCCACGTCTACGGCCCTATGCTGTACATTCTACAAGATTGATGGACTGAACACATCGACTCCAGGCTGAGGGACTGATTACCTCATACTTCTCTCCTTACGCCTTCCTCTTTGTATTGGACTGATGAAGCCACTGTGTGGCGAAACGTTTCCTGAATAAAGATTCCCATATGCTGCATAAGTGTCTCAATCTTCAACTTGTCGGTTTTTCAAACCATTCATCACAACTGTCAGACACTGCAACATCATGGGATCTTCTTACAAAGAATTCTTCAACGCTTGTCCAACCTTTGGACAAAGACCTACTTCGACTAGTGGATGGTACCACTATGATCCCGCCTCCGTCTGCTTCAAGTCACCTCACTACAGTATATAAGCCACGTCTACGGCCCTATGCTGTACATTCTACAAGATTGATGGACTGAACACATCGACTCCAGGCTGAGGGACTGATTACCTCATACTTCTCCTCTCCTTACGTCTTCCTCTTTGTATTGGACTGATGAAGCCACTGTGTGGCGAAACGTTTCCTGAATAAAGATTCCCATATGCTGCATAAGTGTCTCAATCTTCAGCAACAGTAGCGCAGTAACAGTATCAGTAGCAACAGTAGCGCAGTAACAGTATCAGTAGCAACAGTAGCGCAGTAACAGTATCAGTAGCAACAGTAGCGCAGTAACAGTATCAGTAGCAACAGTAGCGCAGTAACAATATCAGTAGCAACAGTAGCGCAGTAACAATATCAGTAGCAACACTAGCGCAGTAACAGTATCAGTAGCAACAGTAGCGCAGTAGCAGTATCAGTAGCAACAGTAGCGCAGTAGCAATATCAGTAGCAACACTGGCGCAGTAACAATATCAGTAGCAACACTAGCGCAGTAACAGTATCAGTAGCAACAGTAGCGCAGTTATCAGTAGCAACAGTAGCGCAGCAACAGTATCAGTAGCAACAGTAGCCGCAGTAACAGTATCAGTAGCAACAGCCGCCGCAGTAACAGTATTAGTATCAACAGTAGCCGCAACAGTAACAGCAGCAACAGTAGCAGCATAAGCAACAGTATCAGCAGCAACAGAAGCACTGACAACAGTATCAACAGCAACGGTACCAACAGCAACATGATTAGCGACAACAGTATCAGCATCAACAGTAGCTGCAATAGCAGCAACAGTAACAGCAGCAGCAACAGTAGCCGCAGCAACAGTATAGCAGCAGGAGCAACAGAAGCACTAGAAACAGTATTAGCAACAGTATCAGCATCAACAGTAGCTGCAATAATAGCAACAGTAGCAGTAACAGTAACAGCAGCGGCAACAGTAGCAGCAGCAACAGTAGTAGCAGCAGCAACAACAGTAGCAGCAGCAATAGTAGCAGCAGCAGCAACAGCAGCAGCAGTAACAGTAGCAGCAACAGTAGCAATAGTAGCAGCAGCAACAGTAACAACGGTAGCAGCAACGGTAGCAGCAGCAACAACAGTGGCAGCAACAGTAGCAACATAAAAGTTCCTTCCCCCCCAACGCGTGTACCATTCTCTCTAATATTTCTCTCCCGCTGATAAGATTTACCAGCTAGAGCCATGCCAAAGTAATCATAATGGAGTCGCTATTTTCCCGAGACCTGGTGGCATTCAAGCATGAACGACCGGCAATCTATCCTCCAAAACACCTTAAAGCTGAAATTTAACTACTTACTCCACCCTGGAAGGTTAGTCCAGCGAGCTACGAACATCTTGGAACATTCCTTGCAGCCGCCCTGCATCTGAATACACCGTTGCACTGATGAATGCTCCTCATCTAAGGCCCTGATTTAGGTAGCGGCCACACGCAATGCCGAGAATAAACAACTTTTACTTTGCCTTAAGATTCCTGTTCTGTTATATTCCGGCGGGCCACTCCAGGGATGTCCCTCATGAGGGAGAAGATTTAATGGGGGGAAGCATGCAAAAAGCTAATGTGTGTTTACCTTGCTTATGTGGCTCAGGCTTCTTTTGATGAAGGAAGTTGGGTTTCTATGGTGACTGGAGCAACGAGCCCACAAATAGGTATAAAGGTACGTAATGCAAACAATTCTTTATTTTAGGACTGACCTTCATTACGTCTTTATCATGGTTTGATCAAACTAATCCTCAAAGCCTGCTGTGCCTTACATGCATTTATACCTCCCTGAGTTTCTATCCTTGGTTAAAAGGCGACGATCAAGGTCACCAGCAGACAAAAGAACTCAAGCAGTGAATCAGCAGGTAAGCAAAACGAGAGTTAACAGTGAACACAACACAGCCTTCCACGGCACCAGCTGTAACCAAAGGGACCGGCCACACTGCTGCCCACACTTCTGATGATGGTCGTGATTTTTAGTGTTTTATGTTTCTGCTGTTTTTCTTTTGTTTTTGCTGTTGTTGCTGCTGCCGTTGTTGTTGCTGTTCTTCTTCTTGCTATTCTTCTTGCTGTTCTTCTTCTTGCTGTTCTTGTTGTTGGTGTTCTTGTTGTTGCTGTTGTTGCTGTTCTTGTTGTTGCTGTTCTTGTTGTTGCTGTTCTTGTTGTTGCTGTTCTTGTTGTTGCTGTTCTTGTTGTTCTTGTTGCTGTTCTTGTTGCTGTTCTTGTTGCTGTTCTTGTTGTTGCTGTTTTTGTTGCTGCTGTTCTTGCTGCTGTTCTTGCTGTTGCTGTTCTTGCTGTTGCTGTTCTTGCTGTTGCTGTTCTTGCTGTTGCTGCTGTTGTTGCTGTTGTTGCTGCTGTTGTTGTTGCTGTTGTTGTTGCTGTTGTTGCTGTTGTTGTTGTTGCTGCTGTTGTTGTTGCTGCTGTTGTTGTTGCTGCTGCTATTGTTGATGCTGTTTTTGTTGTTGTTGTTGCTGCTGCTGCTGCTGCTGCTGTTGTTGTCACGGTGCCCCGTGGCCTAGTGGCTAAAGCTCTTGTTTCCCACGGCGAGTGTCTGGGTTCGATTCCCTGCGAGGGTAGAAACAATGAGCGTGTTTCTTTACACTGACCTAATTTGCCTGAAATGCTCTGCATAACAAGCGGCATTCCATATATTGTAGTATGTCATTGATGCCAGCTATGGTCTGAATACCTTGTACATGTACTTGTAGAAATAAAGATATAAGAACATAAGAATAAGAATGGAGGAACACTGCAGAAGGCCTACTGGCCCATGAAAGGCAGTTCCTTATCAAACCACCCCTATTATATTGTGTGAGGTGCTAAACCCACGTGAGTTATTCAGCCAATAAGATTGATGGCGACTAGATTATCTGTCCACTAAGCGCTAGACACAGGCAATACTTAATTACACTAACTTAGCTTGCGCGACATCAGTTACAATCTGATAAAGGTGAGGACATCAAGAAGACTCTGGCCGCTGATAACAGAAATTAGAACCAAAGGTCTAGAGGCAATTTCTGCTTGACCAAGAACTATTTTGAGTGTGTACACGCGCTTGATCAACCATGCTATGCGTTTTGTTATATTAACAATTATGTTAATAAGAAAATATGTGGCTTAAGGCATTTTATTGAATAGACGCTTCGTCCACCACCGACTTTCTCAGTATATAAAGAATTGATGAAGTCCCTGGCGAACGAAATATCTCAATAAAAATGTGATAACTCACAAAATTGTGTGTTCTTGATATATAATTCTGCTGCCTTTAGCCAGGTCCATGACGGTCTTTTGATCAAAGGAATTGGGTCTACTCGCCCCTACCTAGTCTCAAAATCCGATCTCCTGCCATTTATCAGCCATTGAATGATCACTAAGGATTTAACGTTCCGCATGAATAATAATAATAATAATAATTGTGCCTTATAAATCCAGAGAGCTACACATGCAAACACAACATACTCGGTGTTCTTAAGAAGATGTACCAGACACAAGTCTCGGATCCAGAAAGGTGACCCTAATGACTGGATGTGTCAAAGTTGCAGGTGACAATTAAAACTGGAAAATCAACTCTTTAATTCACTGGACCCAGAATAAGCTATGAGGCGAACAAGATAAAGACAAGATTGGTACTATGTTATGCAAACGGGCAGGTATCGCCTCTCACCTCAAACAGAGTAAATGACCACTTTTATGGAATAAGAGTGCCTGATAGGGATAGAGAATGCCTGATAGGGATTTCTTTAAGGAACAATATACTGATTTCAGTATGTTGTCCAATTTTGCTTCCATGTCTCTTGTATGGCTTACTAACCGTTCTATCTCAGTCTTCTGAACGAAGCAGGTGACCGCACCGGGCGATTCATTACGATCCTTGATTCGTTGAACTTGCTATTTCAGCAAAATCTTCGACAAGTACTGTAGTACATTAGGTAGCATGTATGTGATGCGCTAAACCCGTGTGAAGGTACGAGCCTCCACGCAGAGAGTGACAGAGGCTCGAGTCTCCGTCTGTTAACAGCAAGACAAAAAAAAAAAAAATCACTCAGCGACCCATTTTCTTCAACACATGAAAGATGCCTAAGAGCTTATGTACCCTGGCGATTTCAAAATATCTCACTTGGCCTAACTTCCTAGAGAGAAGGAAGACTCGTATTATGAACCGGGATTGGCAGCTATGAATGATTCGCGAAGCTGTAATGGTATGATAAACATTTCGCCCAAGAAGGGTAAGTCAGTCGTTAAAGGTAGAAGATCCGTGAGATATCCACTCATTTTAGTAGGCCGGTATAGTACAGTGGATGAAGCACTGGCCGACTAGTCTCAGGACTGCCTTGTTATGGGTTCGAACTCTCGGTTTGGTGTGTTGGTAGCTATCAGCAGTTTTGCCTTAGCTGTGCCCTTTAGAAGGTCACTCAGTCGATCGTTCATTCCTCATCTAACTCGCATTTGGAACACGCTCTCAGCATAAATAGATTTTCGATAAATCATGTCAGCTTATCAAAGGAAAACTCCGGCTCACAATCGGCATCAATTTCACTCCTTTATCTGTTATAAATGTTGCTTAATATTAAATGAAATATATATCAATAAAATCACTATACTGGGACCTGACTCTGAAATAAGTTGAACTTGGGAGAGGGAGGGGGGGAGGGAGTGAGAGAGAGAGAGAGACAGAGAGAGAGACAGAGAGAGACAGAGAGAGAGACAGAGAGAGACAGAGAGAGAGAGAGAGAGACAGAGAGAGAGACAGAGAGAGACAGAGAGACAGTGACAGAGAGAGAGACAGAATGAGAGAGAGAATGAGAGAGAAAGAGAGGGAAGGGGAGCAGCTGGTGCTAGGAAGGCACTGAACCACTATGATTACTCCAGCAAGTAGTTCGTCCTACCACAATCAGGAACCACCATGACGTTAAGTGAGCTATCAAGGCTCCCTTGTTTGTTTCCTGGTCCAGATTTTCTTGGTTCGGTTTAGAGTTTTATTATAACCATATAAATATATGTTGTGTGTGTGTGTGTGTGTGTGTGTGCGTGTGTGTGTGTGTGTGTGTGTGTGTGTGTGTGTGTGTGAGCCCGCGCGCGCTCACCTAATTGTACTCGCCTAATTGTAGTTGCAGGGGTCGAGACTCAGCTCCTGGTCCCGCCTCTTCACTGAACGCTACTAGGCTCTCTCTCCCCCTGATCCATGAGCTTCATCATACCTCGTCTTAAAGCTATGTATGGTTCCTGTCTCCACTACATCGCTCGCCAGACTGTTCCACTTCCTGACCACTGACTGAAGAACTGCTTCCTAACATCCCTGTGACTCATCTGAGTCTTCAACTTCCAAGAGTGACCCCTTGTTTCTGTGTCCCCTCTCTGGAATATCCTGTCTCAGTCCACATTGTCTATTTCACGCAGTATTTTGTATGTCATTATCATATCTCCCCTATCCCTCCTGTCCTCCCGTGTCGTCAGGCCGATTTCCCTCAACCTTACTTCGTAGGACATTCTCCTTAGCTCTGGAGCTAACCTTGTCGCAAACCTTTGCACTTTCTCTAATTTCTTAACGTGCTTGACCCGGTGCGGGTTCCAAACTGGTGCTGCATACTCCAGTATGGGCCTGACGTACACGGTGTACAGTGTCTTGAAAGATTCCTTACTTAGGTATCTGAATGCTAATCTCACGTTTGCCAGGCGCCCATATGCTGCAGCAGTTATCTGGTTGATGTGTGATTCCGGAGACGTGTTATAATCACGCCAAGATCTTTCTCCTTGAGCGAGGTTTGCACTCGTTGGCCACCTAGCCTATACTCTGTTTTCGGTCTTCTTTGTCCTTCTCCGATCTTCGTGACTTTGCATTTGGCAGGGTTGAATTCGAGAAGCCAGTTGCTGGACCACATGTCCAGCGTGTCCAGGTCTCTTTGAAGGCCTGACTGATCCTCATATGATTCAATTCTCATTAACTTCACATCATCTGCGAACAGGGACACCTCTGAGTCTATCCCTTCCATCATGTCATTCACATATACCAAAAATAGCACTGGTCCTAGGACCGACCCATGTGGGACCCCGCTCGTCACAGGTGCCCACCGTGATACCTCATCACGTACCATGACTCGTTGTTGCCTCCCTGTCAGGTATTCTCTGATCCATTGAAGTGCCCTTCCCGTTATACGCGCCTGATCCTCTAGTTTCTGCACTAGTCGCTTGTGAGGAACTGTGTCGAAGGCCTTCTTGCAGTCCAAGAAAATGCAATCAACCCACCCCTCTCTCTCATCTCTTACTTCTGTTACTTTATCATAAAACTCCAGAAGATTTGTGACACAGGATTTGCCTTCCATGAAACCGTCCTGGATGTCACTTATACTTTTGTTCCATTCCAGGTGCTCCACCACTCTCCTCCTGATAATCTTCTCCATGACTTTGCATACTATACACGTCAGTGACACTGTTCTGTAGTTTAGCGCCTCTTTTCTGTCTCCTTTTTTAAAAATGGGAACTACATTTGCCGTCTCCCATACCTCAGGTAGTTGCCCACTTTCAAGGTATGTGTTGAAGATTGTGGTTAGTGGGACACACAGCATTTCTGCTCCCTCTCTAAGGACCCACGGGGAGATGTCCGGTCCCATTGCCTTTGAGGTATCAAGGTCACTTAGCAGCTTCTTCACCTCCTCCTCACTTGTATGTCATCCAGCACTTGTTGGTGTCCCCCTCTGTCCTGTCTTCCCAGAGTCCTCCCTGTCTCCACTGTGAATACTTCCTTAAATCTCTTGAGCTCCTCACATACCTCTTGATCGTTTCGTGTGAGTTCCCCACCTTCTTTCCTCAGCCTGATCACCTGGTCTTTGACTGTTGTCTTTCTCCTAATGCAGTTTCGGGTCAGACTTGACTTTTGATGCTATGTTGTTTTCATACTGTCGCTGGGCCTCCCTCTTTATCTTTGCATACTTGTTTCTGTCTCTTCGACTGATTTCCTTATTTTCCTGCGTCCTTTGCCTTCTGTACCTCTTCCATTCTCTAATGCACTTAATTTTTGCCTCCCAACACCTTCGGGTAAACCAAGGACTCATTTTGGTCTTCCCATTAATTCTGTTGCCCTTGGGAATAAACCTTTCCTCTGCCTCCTTGCATTCTGTTGTTACATATTCCATCATTTCGTTCACTGACTTTCCTACCAGCTCTCTGTCCCACTGAACCTCCCGGAGGAAGTTCCTCATACCTGTGTAGTCCCCCCTTTTATAATTTGGCTTTTCACAAACGACTCCTGTTACCCTCTCCACTTGCAGCTCTACTATGTAATCAAAACTCAGAACCAAGTGATCGCTAGCTCCAAGGGGCCTCTCATATGTGATGTCCCCGATGTCTGAACTGCTCAGGGTGAACACAAGGTCCAATCTTGCTGGTTCATCCTCCCCTCTCTCTCTGGTAGTGTCTCTGACGTGTTGATGCATGAGGTTTTCCAGTACCACATCCATAATCTTGGCTCTCCATGTGTCAGGACCCCCGTGAGGCTCCAGGTTTTCCCAGTCGATCTCCCTATGGTTGAAATCACCCATAACCAGTAACTTTGCTCTGCACGATTGAGTTCTTCGTGCTACCTCAGCCAGTGTGTCCATCATCGCTCTGTTGTTCTCTTCATATTCCTCTCTTGGCCTCCTGCAGTTCTGTGGTGGGTTATACATCACTGCAATGACTACCTTATGTTCCCCAGACTGAATTGTAGCTACTATGTAGTCCCTTTCTGCAATCTCGCCCACGCCTTCCGTTTCCTCAAAACCCCATCGGTTTTTTATGAGTAGTGCAACCCCTCCTACCCCTCTGCTCCTTCTGCCTTTCCTCAGGATCTGATATCCCGGTGGGAAGACTGCATATGTTATTGTGTGTGTGTGTGTGTGTGTGTGTGTGTGTGTGTGTGTGTGTGTGTGTGTGTGTGTGTGTGTGTGTGTGTGTGTGTGTGTGTGTGAGTGTGTGTGTGTGCGTGTGCGCGCGCGCTTGTCGCGTTCGCTTCTATCACTGTGCGCTCGCTTATCTATACTCATTTAGTTGTGGTTAGAGAAGTCGAGTCTCAGCTCTTGGCCCTGCTTAACCAGCAGCTACTCCGTTCTCTCCCTCAACACATTCTACTAATAACGAACGCTGGTTAAGTTATGTCCGCCTCGCTGCCAGTCGTATTCCACCTTTTTCTTATAACTTCGTCATTGACAAGTAATTATACGGAAATATAAATTATATACGTTAGCTTAACTAAATCTAACTTAGCCTAACTGACAATAACAAATATTCCAGGCCATTTCGAACGTGCGGAAATGCACGATGGACAATTCGTGTGAAATTGGATTTACTAATAAGGCCTCAAGGGCCCTATCCTACCTACCTATTCTTAAAGCTATGCACAGGGTCAGCCTCAAGCACTTTACGAGATAATTCCATTTCCTGACTACCTGGAGGACTTTTTTCTGACATGTAAATGTCTCAATTGAGAGATCCCCCGGTAGGAGGGTACTATCTTCAGTGCTTGTCTATAAGGCGCAATAGCTGTCGGCGTCCCGTGGCTCGGTTGCCAACACACTCGCGTCACACTGAGTGTCAGTGGTTCAGTCCCGGGCATGGGTGAAAATGTTGGACGTGTTTCCTTATACCTGCTGTCCCTCTTCACCTAGCAGTAAGCAGGTACTTGGGTGTTAGTAGACTAGTGTGGGTCACATCCTGGGGGACAAAATTAAAGGATCCCAATGGAAATACGAGAGATGATGCCCTGGCTGTCTTGGGTTATCCTGGATGTATAACCTTCCGTGTTAAAAATCCGAACAGATGTTATCTTATCTTAACCCCTCTTCTCTCCCACTCTTCCTGTGAAGCGGAGATCATGATGAGGCACCATCTCCCGGGTTCCTCCATTCATATTAGGTTCCACAGCCATTTGTAATACACTCATTAGCAATACATTTAACGATTTCACCTAGTAAATAAAAGTATTTATTCCCTATTTAAATTAATTTGATTCTGTCGTATATTTCAACAAAGAATAACAAAGGTAATAAAGGAAGAGTAAAGAAATAGACTCGTGAAGGTTACTATGTCATCATTACGTGACACCATTAATACTCTGTATTTGCATCTGAATTGCCTGAGGATTGTTCTTTGTCTGGAGACTTGATTCATGACCAGGTACAGCAAGTCTTTCTTCTGTACTCGTAATAATTCCATAACCATATTTCATCCAACTTTAAAAATCTAACTACTTCCTATGATGATGCATTTCCAGTTTAAGAGTCTGAAGTGGATGGATGACCGCAACAGCTGACCTTGGTGACAAATATACTACGAATCCCAACGTGATAATTAGTATTAGCATCAAGCACAGCTCCTTCTATCTATTTTTATTCTTGTAATGCCACTCATTGTTTCGTTCATTACGTGTATCTAAAATCATTTTTAATTCAAACTTCCTTGAGAAAGAGAAACGTTGGCCTTCATCCGTTTGAATTATTCTTGTTTTTCTCCAAGATATAAAGAAATCAATGTTGTAAAATATCCAAAGGTGAGACTTTACGTCATGTACTCTGTGGAACTCTGTTCACACAGAATTATTTAGAATTATTGAATTTTGATATTAGGTTGTTGTGCGTCGTGAGACAATCTGTCTCAGGTCCCAAGTCTAATTCTGTTCCTTATTCTGACTAGAATCTTATCACTGCCATAGTCAGAGTTTGGTAGTTGCCGAATTCAGATTCAGCTATTTTCTATTTTTTTTCCTTTAATGGATGACATATCACTTGACTCACGAAATCGTAATGACACGATTGCAAACAAACTTGTTTGTTTCCGTGTGAATGTATAGTTTGCCATTTCAAATCCTCAGATGGGATTTCAAACCCTCAGAGGGGATTTCAAATGATACTATAACATTGCCTGTTATATAATCAACTAGAAAAATAATTGAAAAATAATTCATTTAAATATGACAAACATGAAAATTTCCTGTCTGAATAGAACATGAAAATATATAAAATAAAATTGTGTAACCGAGCTAATACGTCAAGGGCCGATGACCTTCCTGGGCGTTTTAGGATGGGCTTGTTAGGAATCAGTGACCGTATCCTATAACGATGTTAAATACGATGGAGTAGAAGGTGGACAAGACTCCTGCAGCTCAATAGTAGATCACTGGATAGTCTGAGAGAACGGCAACACAGTTGTATGTAGTGATACGCTTGTAGGTGACAACTTGGACAGTTCAAACTCTGGCTTTAGACAGTACTGTGGGCATATCTTCAGTCCAATTTCTTTTTTTCTCTAGGGCACCTGGACATGGCATTCAAAGGGTTATGAAAAAAATATAGTGTGACTGAGCTCAAGCAGCTCGTCTTGTGTGTTGGATGACCCAAGCTGTGTCACGAGGCTAGAAACAAAAAGAACACAAAAGTTAAAAACCCGGATAAACAGTCACTCATGCGCTAGGCAGGCCTTTAAGGGGCACGTAAGTTCCTCCGTCTTCTAATAACATGTTCATTTTTCCACTATAATCTACCTTGTCCATAATTACTATCGCATTTGCTTTGTCTGTTTCGTAAGGTGAAGTCTAGGATCTTTCCTTAATTCATGGTATAACTTAACAAATTTTTGAGGACAATTGTGTTGCAGAGGTCTGAGCTTTGCTGAGACCTCTGCAACATAACTGAAATGGCGATGACCAAGAAAAATTGTTAATAAACACAAGTCAAGTCAGGTCCCGCTAACAAAGGTGCAATAACCCAACACCAGGAATAATATAACGAATGAAATATGGGTAGAACTCTATGCTTACAAATTTAATGGGAGCAGAAAGTCAAGTGAAAGACACTGTAAGGCTCCCTAATCAACTCCCACCGGGTGGAAAAAGAAGGGGAAATAGAGGAAGCGTTGTCCGCTCCTTTCCTAAAAGGCATTCTTCCATTTATACTACACCATTAATGCATTTGTAAGTCAATTATCTCTTCAATAACTTTCCACTTTCACAGTCCTGCCTTGCCTGACGCTGTGCTGCTTACACCTCCTTTCTGTAAAATGCATTTTGGGGAACTGTACGCTTTCATGTTCAAGCAAACTGTTCTTATTGCCTTGCTCTTGGTCAGAAGTTAGCTTAAAAACCGGCTGGCTGTGTCAGTCACACACTGTGCTGAGTTTGCCGCACACTACACACGCATGTTACGGATTCTAGTACTTTCGAGTATAATGTCGTACAATAACGAGCCAGATAATATATACTGCCATGAATCATAAAAAGTAACGTGTTGAGAGGCACATTTTATATTAGTACAGATATAATGAATAGTCCTAAATACAAGTTAGAGAAGCTATACACCTAGTGTTGAGGAGGAGACTAATTCCAGCATCATTATTTTTCATTGTATGCATTGTTAACCCTGGTCAAGTTTTTGGTTCATTAAAGTTCTCAAACTTTTTTTATAGATGGTAATTGTTCTCCCAGTTCCAAGCCTGCAATAAAAACGTAATTGTTAAAAAGCGCCAGTGAGTGGATAATTGGTCCACAGTTATTACTGACAAAATCTGTCACAAAGCCAGAAACAAAACTAGATGCTAGAGAGAAGTCACAGGGTTGACCTTCTAGTATTGTCTGGTAGATGTCTATGCTAATAGATATCTCGTTTTGTTACACACACAAACACACATTTGACAACTGGAAGGTAACTCACACAAACACACACAAAGACATATACACACAAATACTCACACATACACAGACACAACTGGTTGAGTCATAGGGATATTAGGAAGCATTTCTTCAGCATTAGAGTTGACAGGAAGTGGAACAATTTGGAGAGTGAAGTAGTGGGGGCAGGATCCATATATAGGTACGATAAGGCTCTTGGAGTCGGGAAAGAGTGGAACTAGTAGCGACTAGAGAGGCGGAGCCAGGAACTATGACTTAACCTCTGCAACCGCAAATAGGCTGGTACACACTATAACAGGCTGTCTATTAACAAGGCTTTTTGAAAATTGGTAAACCCACACACACACACTGGTAACTCACTCGCATTCGCCCCCCCCCCTCCCACACACACACACACACACACTCGGCCAAGTCAATAAAGCTCAGCCAGGGTATGGAACTGTCTTACCACAGCGGCGTCAAAGCACCACTAGCGTGAAGTGACGTGGAAAAACGCTCGTAACAGATAAGGCAATTTGAGGACAAACAGGCTTCTTGTACCTTGGAAATGTCATACAAGTCATTAGTATTTTATAGACACGCGAATGAACATTCTCAGCACCAATCTTACCCTCGTCCTCAGGCGAGCAGCTAGACTGACAACTGGCCTGGTGAAAATGATGCCAGGGAGGTAGATAGGCTGTCGCTGTTGAACATGTAGCTGATAGAAATATTTGTGTGGCAACATTTTATTCCTCTTTAGTGAGGCCAGAACTGAAAGTAAATAAATGTTAGTGATACCTATTTCTAGGAAAGCTAGAGATATGTGGACAATTCAAGACATAATGAGGATACGTGTTGCCACTAGTGGCTTCTCCAGTCATGATACGGAGAGGCTAGAACAAGCATATGTATAGTGCAAGAGAGTCAGGTGAGCATAGGCTAAAAACGGGAAAGCGAGGAGTTGGTTAGGATAAACGAGGGATAAGGAAAAAGCTATTGTACCTGGAGATTTTTACTATAAACAAATAGATTGGGCAGGTTACGAGGCTAGAACTGTAAACAGAACTGTCAATAGATTTCCTCAGTTTAATGACAGTTTTTAGTGTATCAGCATATAAATAAAGCGACTAGAATGACAGGCAGCAACACACAGTCAACGAGAGGCAGCAGCAACACAATCAACGAGAGGCAGCCGCAAACAATCAACGAGAGGCAGCAACACACAATCAACGAGAGGCAGCAGCAACACAATCAACGAGAGGCAGCAACACACAACGAGAGGCAGCAGCAACACAATCAACGAGAGGCAGCAGCAACACAATCAACGAGAGGCAGCAGCAACACAATCAACGAGATGCAGCAGCAACACAATCAACGAGAGGCAGAAGCAACACAATCAATATCAGATTTAGTATTTACTTGAAAAACGGAGGAATTTTTCAAGACAACCTTCTTAAATCCACTTTTAAAGAGTCGTGTTATATTGGAAACAATATACTCAGCGAAATATGACCTGGAACATGAACAACAAATTCATAAACAGGAACGAGTAGACTATAAGATAAATTTACAATGCTTTAAAACAGCATTTGAGAGAAATTAACCGCAACAGTATTCTGAAAAGGACAGATATAAATAATACGTACAAAGAGCTCTGTAGTTTATATACATATTCCTCTTTATTCCAGAGAGGAATATAAGAAGGAATAATAGAGAATGGTTTAATGGAAGGTGTTGGAAAGCTATAAGAGGAATTAACATAAATTGGAATTAACATAATAAACTGACCAATCAAGAAATTTCTCAGATTCAAAAAAGCAAGAAATTATTATACAAATGTAAGGAAAGAGGAAGAAATAAATTTTGAATAGGAAATTAGATAAAATCAAGGTAGATTCAAGCCTTATATTTAGGTCTGTAAAAAGTAAAATAAATGTAAAAGAATAACTTAAAAAGTCACCGAGTTAGAAGAGATATTGTGTAAAATATCGAATAAAAACTTTCAATATGTATTTACATAAGAATATACTTTCCCAGACAGACAGCTGGACCAGATGTAGACGACTGGACCAGACTGACAGTCCCAGACCACTGACAGCTGGACAGACAGACAGCTGACCAGACAAAACTGGACAGACTGAACAGACAGACAGACTGACAGCTGGACCAGACAGACAGCTGGACCAGACAGACAGCTGGACCAGACAGACAGCTGGACCAGACAGACAGCTGGACCAGACAGACAGCTGGACCAGACAGACAGCTGGACCAGACAGACAGCTGGACCAGACAGACAGCTGGACCAGACAGACAGCTGGATTAAAAGATATTGTGATAAAGAAGAAGTATAGAAACTGTTACTAGATACTGTTGAGAAAAAAGCCACAGGACCAGGCAGTATAGCACCATGCCAGTATAGCACCTTGGCAGTATAGCACAATGGCAGTATAGCACCATGGCAGTATAGCACCATGGCAGTATAGCACCATGGCAGCATAGCACCATGGCAGAATAGCACCATGGCAGCATAGCACCATGGCAGCATAGCACCATGGCAGTATAGCACCATGGCAGTATAGCACCATGGCAGCATAGCACCATGGCAGAATAGCACCATGGCAGTATAGCACCATGGCAGCATAGCACCATGGCAGCATAGCACCATGGCAGTATAGCACCATGGCAGTATAGCACCATGGCAGTATAGCACCATGGCAGTATAGCACCATGGCAGTATAGCATCATGGCAGTATAGCATCATGGCAGTATAGCACCATGGCAGTATAGCACCATGGCAGTATAGCACCATGGCAGTATAGCACCATGGCAGTATAGCATCATGGCAGTATAGCACCATGGCAGTATAGCACCATGGCAGTATAGCACCATGGCAGTATAGCACCATGGCAGTATAGCACCATGGCAGTATAGCACCATGCCAGTATAGCACCATGGCAGTATAGCACCATGGCAGTATAGCACCATGGCAGTATAGCACCATGGCAGTATAGCATCATGGCAGTATAGCACCATGGCAGTATAGCACCATGGCAGTATAGCACCATGGCAGTATAGCACCATGGCAGTATAGCACCATGGCAGTATAGCACCATGGCAGCATAGCACCATGGCAGCATAGCACCATGGCAGTATAGCACCATGGCAGTATAGCACCATGGCAGTATAGCACCATGGCAGTATAGCACCATGGCAGCATAGCACCATGGCAGCATAGCACCATGGCAGTATAGCACCATGGCAGTATAGCACCATGGCAGTATAACACCATGGCAGTATAGCACCATGGCAGTATAACACCATGGCAGTATAGCACCATGGCAGTATAGCACCATGGCAGCATAGCACCATGGCAGCATAGCACCATGGCAGTATAGCACCATGGCAGTATAGCACCATGGCAGTATAGCACCATGGCAGCATAGCACCATGGCAGCATAGCACCATGGCAGCATAGCACCATGGCAGTATAGCACCATGGCAGTATAGCACCATGGCAGTATAGCACCATGGCAGTATAGCACCATGGCAGCATAGCACCATGGCAGCATAGCACCATGGCAGTATAGCACCATGGCAGTATAGCACCATGGCAGTATAGCACCATGGCAGTATAGAACCATGGCAGTATAGCACCTTGGCAGTATAGCACCATGGCAGAATAGCACCATGGCAGTATAGCACCATGGCAGTATAGCACCTTGGCAGTATAGCACCATGGCAGTATAGCACCATGGCAGTATAGCACCATGGCAGTATAGCACCATGGCAGTATAGCACCATGGCAGTATCGCACCATGGCAGTATCGCACTATGGCAGTATCGCACCATGGCAGTATAGCACCATGGCAGTATAGCACCATGGCAGCATAGCACCATGGCAGCATAACACCATGGCAGTATAACACCATGGCAGTATAGCACCATGGCAGTATAGCACCATGGCAGTATAGCACCATGGCAGTATAGCACCATGGCAGTATAGCACTATGGCAGTATCGCACCATGGCAGTATAGCACCATGGCAGTATAGCACCATGGCAGTATAGCACCATGGCAGTATAGCACCATGGCAGTATCGCACTATGGCAGTATCGCACCATGGCAGTATCGCACCATGGCAGTATCGCACCATGGCAGTATAGCACCATGGCAGCATAGCACCATGGCAGTATAACACCATGGCAGTATAGCACCATGGCAGTATAACACCATGGTAGTATAGCACCATGGCAGTATAGCACCTTGGCAGTATAGCACCATGGCAGTATAGCACCTTGGCAGTATAGCACCATGGCAGTATAGCACCATGGCAGTATAGCACCTTGGCAGTATAGCACCATGGCAGTATAGCACCATGGCAGTATAGCACCATGGCAGTATAGCACCATGGCAGTATAGCACCATGGCAGTATAGCACCATGGCAGTATAGCACCATGGCAGTATAGCACCTTGGCAGTATAGCACCATGGCAGTATAGCACCATGGCAGTATAGCACCATTGCAGTATAGCACCATTGCAGTATACCACCTTGGCAGCATAGCACCTTGGCAGCATAGCACCTTGGCAGTATAGCACCTTGGCACTATAGCACCTTGGCACTATAGCACCTTGGCACTATAGCACCTTGGCACTATAGCACCTTGGCACTATAGCACCTTGCCACTATAGCACCTTGGCAGTATAGCACCTTGGCAGTATTTCACCTTGGCACTATAGCACCTTGCCACTATAGCACCTTTGGCTCTTAAAAGAATGTGCAGATGAGTTGAAGAATCGAGACACCATGCAACACATGGGAATCTTTATTGAAGAAACGTTTCGCCACACAGTGGCTTCATCAGTCCAATACAAAGTAGAAAAGGGTAAGGAGAGGAGAAGTTTGAGATAATCAGTCCCTCAACCTGGAATCGATGTGTTCAGTCCATCACTCTTGTAGAAAGTGCAGCATAGGAACGAACGAACGAAAGTTCAGGTAAGATCCCAAATGGGATGAGCGGGGAAGACGGGACAGACGAAGAATAGTGCTGGAGAGGGGTGTTCTTAGTCGTAGAAATAGAGCCAGGGCTTAACCCAGCAGCGAAGGCGAACGTGGGACAGATATTGAGAAGGGAAATTCAGGCTCTTCTGTTGGGACTCCGGTGGGGTGAGCTGGGAGGAAGGGACATGCGACGTTTAGAGCTGTAGGACTGAGCCATGTCTTAACCCAATAGCTAAGGCGAACGTGGATCAGAGAATGGTACCTGTCAGAGAAGGTACCTGTCATAGAATCCAAGGTTATTTGTAAATAGGGTTAGGAGCAGGATCATGCAAGGAGTAGAAAAGGGTGTGTTGGTTTGTGGGTCTGCGAATGTCTTCGTCAAGGAGAGAGGTCCAGTAGTCATGTCGTGTCTCAAATTTGCTCTATCTGTCACTGAGTGTCTTCCAGTACAGATTCAGCGCAGGGATGTCTAATTGGGCATGGAGAGACTCGCTTGTGGCGAAGTCCTCCCATCTGACATCAAGCACCCAGCACAGCGCCTTGTTCTGGACACGCTGCAGTTTAAGTTTGTTTTTGCTGCAAGAGAGAGGGCTAGAGGAGAGTAAGTTATCAGAGGACGTATTAGGGATTTGCAGAGGTGTAGTTTGGTGCGTTGAGAGGCGTGTTTCAGCTTGTAGAGGCCCACATAGGGCCTTACTAGCTATTGCATGCCTTGAGTGAATGTGTCCGTGTAAACGAAGAAGGGAGTCAAGATTAACGCCAAGGACAGTGACAGATTGTGTGATGGCGATGTAATTGCGGGTGTCAGCTGTTCTGAGCTCGACAGGTAATGGAGGATCACGTTTCCTGTAGTTAAAATATGTAACCCTGGATTTAGCTGCATTGGTTTTGATCCTTCATTTTTGTTCCCAGATGGCTATCCTGTCGACCTCATTTTGTGTTTTGTGTGTGAGTGTATCTATATTGGCATGAGTGATAAGTTGTGTAATGTCATCTGCATAGGCTAGTGTGATGGAGTTGTGGTATACAGGTGATGGAATGTCGTCAGTGTATAAAATGTAGAGGGTAGGGGAGAGGACAGATCCCTGGAGTACTCCGGCATTTAGTGTGAAGTAGTCAGAGTAACTGCCTTGGAATTTGATTCTCATGGTACGGCCGTCTAGAAAGCTGCAGATGAGTTTACGAGTAGTGAGAGGCAGGTTGAAGTTAGTGCAGAGTTTGTACTTGAGCCATTCGAGCCAGACAGTGTCAAAGGCTTTTTCAACGTCTTTTGCAACCAGGGTTGTCCTGTTTCTTTGTTTTGTGTTTATGTGGATGTAGTTGAGAATGATGTTAATGGCATCCTGTGTGGATCTGTGTGTTCTGAAGCCAAACTGGCCATCAGAAAGTAGAGAATTGTGTTCCAGGTATCTGCGAAGGCGATGATTGATGAGTTTTTCAAAGAGTTTTCCTAAAGTTTCGAGGAGGCTGATAGGGCGATAGTTTCTAGGGTCAGAGTGGTCTTTATTGGGTTTAGGAAGGAGGATAGCAGTAGCAGCTTTGAAGAGGGAAGGGAAGTATCCAGAGGCAAGGGAGGCATTCAGGAGGTTTGTGTAGGCAGTTATGATAGAGTCAGAAAGGTGTTTCAGGATAATATGGTTTAGGCCAGAGGTACCAGGGGCCTTGGGAGGAAGGTGTCTGAGGAGAGTTTTAACGTCTGTGTTGGTGAAAGGAGTGTCAAGTTCTTGGGAGGAGGTAAGAGAGTCCAGATGGATGTGGCTGTCTGGTGTTGTTTCGTATGTGTGTGTAGTGTTCTATGTTCTGAATATGTTGGATAGCGTTAGGGTGGGGTGGGTAAGGGTGGAAGATGTTTTCCCAGATGTGTTTGAAGATGTTAGTAGCAGCCTGCGGGTCTGAGATGTGCGTGTTGTTGTGAGTGATGTGTTTAAATTTGTTGGTGGGAGTGGTGCCTCTGATTTTTTTGATAAAGTTCCAGAAGGCTTTGGTGTTTTTGATACACTGTCCGCTTGTAGTATGAGCTGTGACCAGTGATTGTTGTGGTCTTGGTCTAGACTGTGTAGTATGTTGTTTCTGAGGTAAGCGAGATCTAATCGGACTTGATTAAATCTGTGTGTGTTGTAGAGGAAGCGGTTGTGGTAGCAGATAACTAGTCTTCTTGATCTGATTGAGGGTTTGAAGGAATAACGAGTGGTGTGGGTTTTCTTTGGTATTGCAGTGTTGACTGCTTGTGTAATGGTGTCCTGGATGAGAGCAAGTCGAGTGTCAATGTCAGAGATGGGTTTGTTGTTGTAGACATAGGTGTGGTTAGTATTATCTATGTGTTGTTTGAAGGCATCCCAGTCAGCGTTCTTGTAGGAGAAGGAAGGTGTGGCCGGGATGAGGATAGGGTTGGAGGAGATGTGTAAGATGACAGGAATGTGATCAGAGCCTGTGATAGGGCCTGGTGATATGTAATGTTGAAAGAGAGAGCTGGCTCAGTTTGCCAGAATGATGTCGGGTTTGCCTTGGCCAGTGTGGTTGTAGGTGTTGAAGCTTGGGCCAAGGTAAACTAGGTGTTTGTGGTTTGTGAAGTTGAGTAATTGGTGACCAAGTTGGTTGTTACTGGTGTGATGAAAGGTGGTGTGTTTGGCATTCATATCAGCTAGTAGGTATGTTGGTGTAGTTGAAGACTAAGGAAAGCTCATGTATGTTGAGAATAGTGTTTGGACGAGCATAGGTGGTGAAAAAGATGAAGGGTCCAAGGTGGGTGAGTATTCTGACCTCAAGACAGTGTTGGTGAATAAAAGGGATTGGGAGAAATTCATGTTTTATGTTGGATTTGACAAGGATGGCAATCCCATCGTGGGGATCATAGGGGGACTGTAGTGCAGTATAACCATAATGGCAGATACATTGAGGGGCTTTAAGACGGGTACTGTTTAGTAAAACAATATCTGGCCTCTCTGCTTCAAGGAGCTCAGCCAGTAAGTGTCTAATTGTGAAGTAAGAACGTACATTGAACTGAATCACCTTAAACATGATTTAACATGATTTAATGGTTTCGTCATACCAAAGTTGGTGTCGGGGGAGTTTAAATTTAAGCCCGTGATAGTAGTGCCATTGGTGGGAGTGTGTTTGTAGGTGTTATGGACCCGTTTCCTGGAGGGGGAGGAAGAGATAGATCTGTTTTCATGCTTTTTTGTCTGTATATCAGAAGTTGGGGCAGGTTTAGGGTTGAGTGAATTTCGTTTGGAGGAGGAGTTGGACCTGGATGAAGTCTTGGATGTGGTGGAGGAGGAGTGGGCGATGGTGGATGCAGAGGAAGTGGAAGCTTTGGTAAAGGAGGAAGAAGTGGGTAAAGAGGTGGAGGGAGTAGTAGTAGTAGTTAAGAGGGGTAGGGGAGGAGAGGTGTTGGTAGGAGGAATAGATGTGAAGAGGGGTAGGGGCTGAGGGGTGTTGGTGGGAGTGAAGAGTGGTAGGTTAGGAGGAGAGCAGGAGGGTGTAGGAAGAGGGGGAGTGGGAGAGGTTGTAGGGCAGTGGTTCCCAAACTGGGGGTAAATTACCCCCTGGGGGTAATTTAACCATTTTTGGGGGGTAAGGGAGGGGTGACAGAAAAAAAGTTATGAATTCTGAAAATCAAGAAAACAATGCGGTACCCGGTATGAGGATTATTGTTAACTTTGTCTTAGTATATAAAGTTGTAAAGTAAACCTATTATAAGTAAGTAATAAAGTTAAACCAAATAACAATAAACACCAAAAACTAATATACAGTATTAGAAAAGAAGAAATATATAGCTAAGTGTGTGGAAACCCAAAAGTATTTTGACAAGTATGCTTCAGGACAAAAGTCACTCAGTAGCCCAGATCGACCTGTCCAGTACGCGTCACTCACTTCCTGAGGCTGCCTCTATTTCACACTGTCAGTTTATCTGTGAGCATCAGCCGAGGTAGACATAAGCTGGTATGTATGTGTACTGCCCTGTGCAGTATATAGTTAGTATTTACCCACTGTTACTGTGAATTTGTAGCTATTATTAATTTATATATAATGTATGCGTGGTTCTTACGTTTTCAATGGTTTTGCTAGGATTAGCAGAGTATGCGAGGCTGTATACGTTCACGTTTAGCCATATATATCAATAATAACAACATTTTGTGAAAGGGGTAACATGCTTTATGTGGCATGTTAAATTGGGTAACAAGCTGAAAAAGTTTGGGAACCACTGTTGTAGGGGGTTTAGAAGAGAAGCAAGGAGGGATGATTAGAGAGGGAAAATTGTTAGCAGACAAGATTAGGTTAAGGACATGTGAGTAGTCCGATTGGTAAGCTTGAGAGATGACCATCGCAGAGTGGACAGAAGTAGCGAGTTGACAGTTAGTTTTGTAGACGAGTGTGGGTGTAGGCATAGATGGAGAGGTGTTTGTGGTCTGTGTGTTGGTGTTTGATGTGTGTAGGGTAGAAGAGGTAGACCAAGTGCGTGGGAAGGCCCAGGCATTGGGGGTAGGGGAGGGCGGTTTGGTGGGGGAGGGAGGTACAGGGATGGGGTTGGGGAGGGAGGGAGGTTGGCTAGCTCTGAGGGAGGAGAGAATGTCTTTTCTAGAGGGGTAGGAATTTGCAATTGCAGTGTGTGACCCGCCGCAGTTAGAACATTTAAGGGGGAGGTTGCAGGTATTCCAGAAGTGGCCAGTTGCTGAACATCTGGAGCAGACTTGTGTAGATGTGCATGTGTTTTTGTCATGGCCGAATTTGTAGCATTTAAGGCATTGTGTGATTGGGTGGAAGTTCGGAGTGAAGAGAGTGTTTGGAGGAATGCGGATGGTCTTGGCAAAGATTTCTTGACTGAAGAGTGTAGAGGCGTCAGGAGTAGAACAGCGTATTTTGAGAATGGTAGAGTTTTCGGGTCTGTAAATATCGTCAACAGAGACTTTGTTCTTATTACTGATGTCTTTTATTAAGTCGTCTTTGTCTGTGTTATGCAGGGTTCTGCATGACATCGTAATGTACATATAGTGGAGATGTGTGCCATAATAGTATGAATGTTATAATTGTAGAGAATAATTTTATAATTCATAATGTGCATTTGAGGGCACTGTAAAGTACTCTAACTGTAATTATAAAGAAATCCTGCTAGGGATTTATTTTCCAAGGGTGTTTGGGTAAGTGGGGCAAGCATGGCTTGGGGCAGTTACAGTCAGCATGGTGGGGAGGCTGGCGTCGGAGATCCTGTGTTTAAGCTAAGTTTGTAGTGGTGTACTCTTTTTGTTTAACCAACTCAAGCCATAGGCTCTTCTATGGTTTACCAGTATGTTCACCTAGGCTCTGACATGGTCAGGGTGCTGTGGGATGAGTGAGGAAATAAGAAATGGGGTTTGTAGTGGAGTAGTGACGGCCTGGCGCTGACTAGGCCTAGTGGTTATGGTGGCTGGACCTCCAGCCAGCTGTTTCTTGTGTACCCTCATTTGGGCATTTAGGATTAAGGTGTTTCTAGAGTGTGTATATAGTGTTATGTTGAATAAATAGATATATTTTCCTAACTGGGATTTTTGCCTAACCCTCTGTTAACCAACCCATTGAAGTAACACATACTGGTTTAGCGCTTTCTGTTTTGACTGGGATAGCCCTGGGTGGCCTGTTTATGCTTGAGATGTGTGTAACTTTTACCTTTGCCCTTAGACAAGGCTCAAGCCCCCAGCTATCCCACATTTCTGCCTAACATGGGGGCCTGTATATGGGAGAATTATCAAATTTTATGTGGTAATTCAAGTTTGCAACCTGGGAAGTCAATAATCATTCTTTACTGGGTTGGTTAGAGGAAGCATTCACTATAACACACACACTTAAATAATAATTTACCTTTGTTTGCAATATTGCTGGTTTTTAGGGTGTTATTAACTAATATTCTGTGAATAATTTACCTTTCTGTGCCATATTGTTGATTTTTAGGGTGTTATTAATACCTGATAGTTTGTGCATAATTTACCCTTGCAGGTACAATCTTGCTGATTTTTAAGGGGTTATGTTTACCTAAATTTCTGGGAATAATTTTCCTTTGCAGGTGCAGTAGCTCCATTTTTTTCTGCCAGGATTTTCTTGTGTGCAATCCTGTTTAATTTTGGGGAGTCACATGACAATCACTCCTTGTGAATATACTATTTCAGTGTATGTACTTTGATATGTGCTTTATTTTATATCAGTAAGTTCTGTGGCTAATAGCAAGATTTGGTGCTATTGTTTCCCAAAATGGCTGACACTAGTGAAAATTCTGGGGATGACATGTATTTGGAAGGTGACATTGAATCAAATTCCCATGTTAGGGACCTGGATAAGGAAGTAGAAATTTTACGAATGAAATTAGCCCTAGTTGCGGAAGAAAAGGAACGGTTAAGGATTGAGCATACAAAGATCCAGGAACAGAGAGCCTTAGAGGCGCTTAGGGCTCAAGTAAGAGCTAAAGAGAGGCAGCTTGCTTCTCACCCAGACACAGACACGAGGGTAGATGTTTTTCATTTGGATAAAGCCATAAAATTTGTGCCCAAATTCCAAGAGAAAGACCCAGACCAGTTTTTTCTGTTATTTGAAAGTACGGCCAAATCCCAAGTTTGGCCGGAAAAGGAATGGGCGACATTAGCAAGAACCCAATTAGTTGGTAAATGGTTACAGGCCATTAGTTCTTTAGAAGGATCTGCCTTTTCTGATTATCATAAGCTAAAAGAGGTAGTTTTACTGGCTTATCAAATGTTGCCGGAAAGGTACCGGCAGAAGTTTAGAGGACTTAAGTTTCAGTCAGGGCAGTCTTTGGTGGAATATGGTAAGGAGAAGATGTCACTTCTAAATAGGTGGTGTCGCTCAAAGGGGGTAGTAGGCAATTATGAAAGTGTAATTACCTTAATTTTGTTAGAGGATCTTTTGAGAAATGTTCCTTCTGACCTTAAGGCATATCTTGAGGAGAAGGATCTTGATGATTTTAATAATGCTTTAGAGCTGGGTGACAGATTTTTAGCTAACCAAAAATTTGGTAGTAGTTACCACCCCCCCCACATACTAATAATGGTAAGTTTTCTCCACTCACCAATAGGAGTAAGAAGTTTCAGAAGTTTAAGTCACCCATTTACCAGCCTAATAACCACCAGAGTTTTAATAAGCCTAATTTTCCAGTACCTACCCGAGAAGGTTGTAAGTCAGTTGTCACAGGTCTAGGACTACCAGGGACAGGTAGAGAGAGTCCAGTTCCCCAAGATCATGGGCCTCAGCCTATGTCAAGTGTGCAGGGGGCTTTTAAACCTTACCACTGTACATATTGCAATAAACAGGGCCACCTTCAGCCATATTGTCGAAAGATGCTTAGGGACCAGGCTGCAGCAGATGCTTCTCCAGTAAATACACCAGTTACACGTGATGTTGCTTGCATTGCAGTCTTGCCCCAAGGTATCCAAAGACCAGCTGTCTTAGACCCTCGGATGAAGGTCTATTCAAGTAAGTCTACTGTGGCCTTAAACCAAAATGAAGGTAGGGTCACAGGTGTTGTGTCTTTGAGGGACACTTGTAGCACATACACCTTGCTTCGCAGGGGTGTATTGCCAGTGTCAGATGACACTGTTGCAACCCTTGAATGGGTTACAATGATTATTATGTATATATAATGTATATTACCTTTTCATTTAATTTTATATTGCTTATATTTGCGATAATAGCTAAATCGTAAATGTATGACTTTATATTATTATTTGACTTTTATATTGTTATTTAGCTTATGTTGTTAGGATGTCCATAAAATGTGCTCAGTTAGTCTTGATTGTCAAACTACTGTAATTATCGCTTGTCGCTCGTTATACTGCCGGCTTCTGAGCTGCAGTTGTCCACGTAGCTATCACGTGATCGAGGGGGGGGGTGTCCTCACCTCTCGTGAAATTGTCAGTCTGTTGGAGACTCGCTTGGTGGTTGGACAGATTGTCTCATTATTCTTGTTAGTTCTGTAGAACTCTGTTCTCAGAACATTGTATAGACTTAGTGATTTTCGACGTTGTACTGAGGTTGTGTGTCACACAGACACTCTGAGTATCTCAGGTCCTTAGCGATAGCTTCTGACCTAATTTTGTACTGGTTCCTGTGTATTGTCACAGTCACAGTTTTACCTATGCTGAACAAAGATTCAGTATTATGGGAGTTTTGTAACTTGTGGAGGATCTGCAGATGGTCCCTACTTAGTGTCGTTATATTATCTCCTTGATCCTGATTGTGTCGCAGTCGCTTGATATTGCATTGCTATTGGGCTTAGCATTCTTTGTTGTTCAAGCAGACTGTTCGGGTTGCCAGTCGGTCAAGAAGTTAGTTTATTTGAGGACTTTGTCAGTCACTTGTTTAAGTCTAATTCGAGTCTTGAGACACAGCTAACTACTTAAGAGCACTTACACGCATACACATACTTGTACATATTTGTAATATCTTATTAAATGTTAATGTACCTGACGGTACTTAAGAATTATAAATGTGATATGTGCTTTCAGCACAATAATAATGAACTCGAGAGATTGATTTTATTTTGATTGCTGTAATTAATTTAATTTGATAATATACCTCTAGACAACTTACTACTTAATAAATTTATTAAATTTTAATTTCTCTAGTTAGTAGCCTACCAGTTGTAATCCTAAAGCACTATTGAACCATACTGAATTTTAATGGATAATTGGACAAGGATACTGACTACTTGTTACGAAAACCCAGTAACAGGCTGGATGCTAGAAGGGCAGTCCTTTCTAGTATTCACTGGAGATCTCTAAGCTTTTAGAATCGCGTTTTTTGTAACAAATGGGGGCCTGTCCGGGAGCTCTTGATCCAAGGTGTTGGAGAAATTGTCCAGTTTGACATACTAGTACTTCTATGATCAAACACTTTGAGTACTTTCCTAATCTGAAGACTTTGAGTTTAGTCTTGTACAACATACCTGGTGGATGTATGTACTTGACTGAGTCTCTTGATCCAAGGAGATGGAAATACTGTTTATGAGCTCTAGCTCTAAGACAACCAACACTAAAATTCCTATTAGGATTATAGTTTCCCATAATCTCTCTCTCGTAGTACAATTATTTTCGTGATGTATGCCAAAGTGAAACAGTTAATTGATACTCTGACTTTGTCTGAGTTAAGTACATTAAAACTTCAGACTTGTTGGCAAGTAGCCAAATATCTCGGTGTGACGTATAACAGGAATTACACCGCAGAAACTGTCAGAGCATTAATTAAAGATATATTGTTTCCTGCTCATACAGAGATGTCTGATTATGATTCAGATTCAGAAAGTCTAGTGTCACAATTGGGAAGTATGACTCTATTTGATGAAGAAGAAAGAGCAACTAGAGCAGAAGTGAGCCTAGTGTCTGAGCCTAGTGTAGCTCAGTTCTCGCTCGCTCCTTCCTTCACTGACACTATAGTACAGAGTATAGCTGTTAGTATGACTAAGCCTCACGCTAGTACTGTGTATACTACACCTGTATTTACTTATCCTAGACCAGATCTAGACACTCTAGAGACGGCTGGACCAAGTGTCCGACCTAAGGACCGTCCAGACCATGTTAATTTCCCTACTCCTCCATTACCCACTGGTCCTATCTCTCAGGAACAGTTTGAGAGGTTGGAACGCCTCATTATGTTGCAGACTGCACAAATTGAGGCACAGAGGAGATTGAACGAAGAAGATTTCCAAAGAGAAAATGTTCGTCTGTTAAGACAACAGACTGATAGATCACAGGACACATTTAATGTGCAGAAAGCTGCATCCATGGTTCCAAAGTTTTTTGAAAGTGACTTAGACACATATTTTGATGTGTTTGAGAACCAGGCTCGTGCTATGAACTGGCCACGTAAGCACTGGGCAACATTGCTTCATACTGCTTTGACGGGAAGAGCTCAAACTTGTACGGCTGCTTTACCATTTGCTAAGTACATTAGTTATGACGCTGTCAAACAAACTATTCTAGAGACGTATAACTTGTTACCTGTAAGTTATCAAAGAGCATTTCGTACGTTACAACGACGACAAGATCAAACTTGTGTAGAGTTTGCTCGTGAGAAAAAAGTTGCATTTGAGAGATGGAGTAGAGCTGCTAAATGTAACAACTACGACAGCCTTGTTCAGTTGTTACTACATGAAGAGTTTAACAACTGTATGTCTGCGGACATACAAGAATATCTGATCAATCATACTACCTCAGATATTCTGGAAACTGCAGCATTAGCAGACAATTACGAGATTTCTCACAAACTTGTACGTACTAAAACACAGAGAAACAAGGTAACTAAAGATTGTCCTAGAAGTTGGCAACCTAAATCAGCTGCTCATTGCCGGCCTTATGTACCTGCTACTGTAACTTCTCGTACCTTTACCAGGAAAACTCACAATCCTGAATCTGTCTCTGTGGCTAGACAGAAATGTGGTATCGAGAAGAAGAAAGTTAAATGTACCTATTGTAACAGAAAAGGACATACTAGAGAGTATTGCTATAAGTTAGAAAGAGATACGAGAAACAGTCGTGCGGCTGGCGCCCCCACTCAAGTCGTATCCTCTTCCGAGCAACAAAGACACCAAAATCCTAGCAATTCCTCTTATCCTACTGTTTTAGATAATGTTACTCAGGATAGATGACTAGCGTCAGAAAGTGTATCTGACGAAAAGATTCGTTCAGCTATGAGTCCTTACTTTTCGAGAGATAAAGTAGGATTTGATGAATCACATCTAACTGAGATAATTTCTTTCAGAGACACTGGCAGTTATCTCACATTGTTAAGAGAAGATGTACTGCCCATAACTGACGATACCTATTGCAAGATAGATGTATTGTTAGAAGCCTATGGAGGGGCTGTTATAAAAGTGCCTCTGCACAAAGTTTATATTGAAACAAGCTATTATACTGGTTATATTTCAGTGGGTATATCCAGTGATGTATTTCCCATCAGGTCAGTGGACTTGTTGATAGGGAACGATATCCTTCATGCTGGTATATGTAAGGAACCACTTGTGATTGATAATAACACTGATGATAATTATGCCATTGAAGCTTGTAGAGAGAAACCTATTTTATTTCCTCTCAGCGCAATTACTAGAGCTATGTCAAAGATACAACAACCATCCTTGTCTCCTGTTGAGTTAGTGGATGACAATGATTTGGGGTTGAATATGTTGTTTAGTGACGCTCTGCGCCCAGGATCATTAACACTGACTCCCCCCGGTCATCAACCTAGTCAGGACACAACTGACGTTAAATTTCTAACTCATGATGATTTAATCAAGGATCAGTTTGTTGATCAGTCACTGGAAAGACTGAGAGATATAGCAGTTACTGAGAGTGAAGCAAAGGATCTCGATAATTGTTACTATTATAGTAACGGTGTACTGATGGAGAAAAATACATGTAAGTTGTCAGCTGATAGTGTTTCCATCACAGTCAAGCATCTCGTTGTGTTACCAGTTACATTTCGTGAACAAGCCATTGATTTTGCTCACAATAGTCCCATAGGAGGACATTTGGGTGTCAAGAAGACACTCGGTAAACTGGCAAAACATTTTACTTGGCCAAAGATGAAGGAAACAGTAGCTGATCATGTGCGACGTTGCCATGTGTGTCAAGTGACAGGCAAGCCAGCGCACACACCTCCACATGCGCCTCTCATTCCTATCACCGTGCATGGTGAACCATTCTCACGTCTTATTATTGATTGTGTTGGTCCTTTGCCTAGAACCAAACTAGGAAACCAATACTTATTTACTATTATGGACGCTGCAACACGCTATCCCGAAGCTATTCCTATGAGAAAAATTAATGCTCGTGCTATTGTGAGAGCGCTGATGAAATTTTTCTCCCAGGTTGGATTGCCACGAGAGATACAATCAGATCAAGGATCTAATTTCACTTCTAAGATCTTTCGAGAAGCCTTATCCCACCTAGGAATAAAGTCTGTACTTTCAACAAGTTATCATCCACAGTCACAAGGTGCTCTAGAGAGATTTCATCAGACACTGAAGTCCATGATGAGAGCTTATTGTGAACAATTTTCTAGAGACTGGGATGAGGGTATACCTTTTCTTCTGTTCGCTATGAGAGAAAGTGAGCAAGAAAGTCTCGGATTTAGTCCGTTTGAACTAATATTCGGACACCAGGTGCGTGGTCCTCTTGCAGTGTTGAAAGACGTGTGGACAGGAAAATCAAATCCATCATTGAGTAATTCACCTTCATTAATGCAGCAACATTTGACAGCCGCTAGAGAGCTAGCTTCGAAAAACCTAGTTTCAGCCCAAGCTAGAATGAAGCAACATTATGACAAGCGTGCTGTCTCTCGTTCTTTTAAAGCAGGAGATAAGGTGATGGCTCGGAAATTAGTACCAGGTCATGCTCTACAAGCCAGGTATGATGGTCCCCTGGAAGTAGTGAAAAAGCTTAGCGACGTAAATTATTTGGTACGTACGCCTGGGAAAAAGAAATCTAATCATGTGTACCATGTTAACCAGCTTAAGGCATACTACGCTAGTCCTCTACCTACTACTTCTATTCTTCCTAGGACAGAGGAAGAAAACGTCAGTCTACCTGACATCTCTAGAGGTATAGAGGTTCGTTTAGAAAATTCAGTGACTCTACAATCACTAGACGATTTTCTTAGTAACCTTGGGATTGATAAAGCTGGTGATGTTAAAAACATGATTTTGCATTTCCCTGAATTGTTCGGTGATGTTCCTAAACGTTGTACTCTGGGTGTACATGACGTTGATGTACAGGGAGCATCACCCATTAAGCAATCACCATATAGAATGAGTCCAACAAAGCATAAAGCATTGAGAGAAGAGGTTGATTTTCTGTTATCTCACGGACTTATTGAACGCAGTAAAAGTCCAGGGGCATCTCCCTGTATTTTAGTGCCTAAACCTGACGGTAGTTTCAGGATGTGCACTGACTACAGGAAAGTGAACTCTGTCACCTTGCCTGATGGTTATCCTCTACCTCGCATTGACGACCTTATTGATCGTGTGTCAGGAGCCCAGTTTGTCAGCCGTTTAGATCTCTTACGAGGCTATTATCAAGTCCCGCTTACTGAACGTGCTCAAGAAATATCTGCTTTTACTGTTCAAGATGGATTGTTTAACTACCTCGTCACCCCCTTCGGCTTATGTAACGCAGTTTCTTCATTCCAGCGTATAATGAACGAGTTGACCCACAACTTGGAAGGAGTAGAAGCCTACCTTGACGACTTAGTGGTGTACAGTGACGAGTGGGAACAGCACTTGACGCGTCTCAGAGCATTGTTTGAGAGACTGGCGCACTACAACTTCACTGTTAACTTAGCTAAATGTAGTTTTGGTCAAGCCAAGATTACCTGTCTAGGCTTTTGTATCGGCCAAGGTGAGGTTGCTCCTATTGAGACTAAGGTTCGTGCAATTTCTGAATTTCCAGTGCCACAGGATAGGAAAGGAGTACAAAGATTCCTGGGTATGGCAGGATATTATCGCAGGTTCTGTCCAAACTTTTCTCAGATTGCAGCTCCTCTTACTGAGCTTACTAGTAGCAAAGTTCAGTTCACCTGGACTAAAGATTGTTCAGACTCGTTCAAAAGGTTGAAGCGCTTGCTATCCTCTGCTCCTGTGTTGAAGAGTCCTAATTTCAATCTTCCCTTCTTTTTACATATAGATGCGAGTGGTTATGCAGTGGGCGCTGTGCTGCTCCAACAGTCAACATCCACTGACATTCTCCATCCTATATGTTACTATTCATCTAAGCTTAAACGACACCAGAAAAATTATGCCACTATTGAGAAAGAGGCTCTAGCTCTTGTGGTGTCCTTGGAACATTTTGACGTGTATTTGGGCACTTCCCCATTTAAAATTAACGTTTTTTCAGACCACAATCCACTCACTTATATTAATACCATGAAAAGTAAAAATGCTAGGATCATGAGGTGGGCCCTCAGAATCCAACCTTATTCTATTAGTATAAAACACATAAGTGGTCATTGTAATGTAATTGCTGACGCTCTGTCTCGTCCTTAATAATTATCAGTTACATTAAATTAACGTAATTTTTTGCCCAAATACCTTTTGTTACTTGCTATGTCAAATTCAGTAAAGTAACTTAATCCCTCCAGCCCATATTAACTATATATACTCATGTCATGTCTAATTATTATATTTATATGTTCACAGTAATGTTGTGTGAGGAGGAGACAAGCTGAGTGTTGAGTGAGTAGTGTGGTGCAGGTGATGTACTGCGTGACGCAACCCTGTCCTGTCGCAGACCCCCCCCTCACTACACACCTTAAGCTGTTTCATACTCAGATGTTCATACTGCCTAGCATTCCACAACCACTACTTAAGAGTGGAATGCAGTCTCCTCTACTATGATCGAGCCTCAACGTGCCCTCCTTTTCAGCGCTATCCTGTCTCTACACTGATGTACATAACCACGAGTATGAAGATATACGATACTGTGTACTGCCCTAGTACCTAGGGGCATATCCTAGTGACGGACGCTGTGAAATTGTAGAGGTGCTTGGCACAAGAGAGACTAATATTTATTTTGATAATAATATTGATATGAGTAACCAGAAATAATGTGAAAGACATGCAACTCCTAGTGCGACCCTCTGTCGTGTTGGGGGGGGTGTTGCAACCCTTGAATGGGTTACAATGATTATTATGTATATATAATGTATATTACCTTTTCATTTAATTTTATATTGCTTATATTTGCGATAATAGCTAAATCGTAAATGTATGACTTTATATTATTATTTGACTTTTATATTGTTATTTAGCTTATGTTGTTAGGATGTCCATAAAATGTGCTCAGTTAGTCTTGATTGTCAAACTACTGTAATTATCGCTTGTCGCTCGTTATACTGCCGGCTTCTGAGCTGCAGTTGTCCACGTAGCTATCACGTGATCGAGGGGGGGTGTCCTCACCTCTCGTGAAATTGTCAGTCTGCTGGAGACTCGCTTGGTGGTTGGACAGATTGTCTCATTATTCTTGTTAGTTCTGTAGAACTCTGTTCTCAGAACATTGTATAGACTTAGTGATTTTCGACGTTGTACTGAGGTTGTGTGTCACACAGACACTCTGAGTATCTCAGGTCCTTAGCGATAGCTTCTGACCTAATTTTGTACTGGTTCCTGTGTATTGTCACAGTCACAGTTTTACCTATGCTGAACAAAGATTCAGTATTATGGGAGTTTTGTAACTTGTGGAGGATCTGCAGATGGTCCCTACTTAGTGTCGTTATATTATCTCCTTGATCCTGATTGTGTCGCAGTCGCTTGATATTGCATTGCTATTGGGCTTAGCATTCTTTGTTGTTCAAGCAGACTGTTCGGGTTGCCAGTCGGTCAAGAAGTTAGTTTATTTGAGGACTTTGTCAGTCACTTGTTTAAGTCTAATTCGAGTCTTGAGACACAGCTAACTACTTAAGAGCACTTACACGCATACACATACTTGTACATATTTGTAATATCTTATTAAATGTTAATGTACCTGACGGTACTTAAGAATTATAAATGTGATATGTGCTTTCAGCACAATAATATTGAACTCGAGAGATTGATTTTATTTTGATTGCTGTAATTAATTTAATTTGATAATATACCTCTAGACAACTTACTACTTAATAAATTTATTAAATTTTAATTTCTCTAGTTAGTAGCCTACCAGTTGTAATCCTAAAGCACTATTGAACCATACTGAATTTTAATGGATAATTGGACAAGGATACTGACTACTTGTTACGAAAACCCAGTAACAGGCTGGATGCTAGAAGGGCAGTCCTTTCTAGTATTCACTGGAGATCTCTAAGCTTTTAGAATCGCGTTTTTTGTAACAACACCTACACCGGATTGGACATTTTTCTTAAAGGGATAACTGGAGTCACTGTCAGGACTCCAGTGCACAGGTTATGGGTAGAGTCTGCATACCAGTCTGGGTACCTACCTGTAGGTATTGCAGAAGATGTACCTTTTGCAGGAGTTGACCTTCTACTAGGCAACAACGTTGTGGGACTCCTCAAAAGTGAGGAATGTTTGGTTTTGCAGGACCCTGCTTTACAAGGTGGTAATGACCTAATTGGAGCAACGGTGCCTGAAATTTTTTCAGTGGGTTCTAGGACTAAACAGGGGAACAGGGCAGGAGCTGTGCCTCCCTGTGACCCTTCTGCACACTGTAGCGATGGTTTGGGCATGGGGAGCCTGTTCAATGAGTCTGACCTGCAGGAGACTCGGAGCAGTGCTGAACCGGCTCAACCGGAACTCGGTTGGAGAAGTGGTCTTGGTGCTGATGTGGGAAAAAATCCCCTGACTCTGCAGCAGCTGAGTGAGGCCCAGGAAGGTTGTGACCTCCGGAACACTATTCATTTATCAGCTGTTGCGGAGGATGTGGTTCCCAAATTTACTAAGTGTTTATTTTGCAGAGGTGATCAAATGAGCAAGACTTTTTAAGAGGACCTGTGCTTACGAGGCCACAGCAGAACTACTGAAGTGTCTGTCAGTATTTTTTACAGATTCTGAAGGAACGGCATTTCAGTGTTCAGACGGGAGAGCTAAATAATCAGCGTTTATTAATAAATTCCTTTTGTAACAGGTTACCAGAGTCTGTACCCTTTCTGAATAATTTTGTGTGTGTGGTTTTGAGATTTCTGGTGAAACATTTTTGTCTCTTAGGCTTTGCACAAATCACCCAGAAGTCATTTTATGAAATGTCATGTAGTTTTGAGAGGCCTACTTGAGGTTAAATTTACCAATGTATATCATCCTAGGAGTCAAAGAAAAGCACCATGGTTTTCCCAGTCTCTCAGGGCAATGCATGTTTGTTTTACCCAGTACCAGAAGGACTGGGATGAGGGAATTCCCCATTTTTCATTACCGTGTGGGGAAGCACTCTGGAATCATTAAGTCATGTGCTAAGTGAGGATGGTGATGTTTCCCCGGCGGTGTTTTTTCTCAGTTTCAGAAAATGCTTGGCTAAGATGAGGTCGATGGCACTAGTGCACCAGTCTGCCAGTCTGCCCAGGATGACGTGGGACCATGAGGTGGTGCTACACATTCTGGAAGCTGGAGTGATGGGATTGGCATTGGAGCCGGGTCCTGGGAAGGCTATGATGGAACTGTGTGGTGGCTTCAAAATGATGGGGGATAAGGTCCCTGAGAAAGATAATGTAAGCAGGAAAATTGTAAGAGACTGTGGAAGATTTGGATCTTCTGAAAGACGGGTTGTAGTGGTGGCTCAGCCATGGTGCACCTTAGTGAAAGAGTTTTGGGATGCTGAAAAATGGGGCCATGTTAACCCCCATGAGGTAGAGGTTTCGGAATTTGCGCAACGTCAGTATGCCTGGCATGATGTAAGCTGGGGTGAAATAGGTTCCTTGAAGGAAGTGAAGTGTTTATTTCTAGAGACTGTTTGTATCCAGCGAGAGTCGGTGGACGTTGTGTTTTACTGGTCTCACACTAAGATACCTTGAACACGTGCACTGACTGCCGCCAGGTACATTTAAGAAATAAGGTTTTGTCTCCTCTTTATGAACTACATGCAAAGTGTGTGAATGAACCATGAGGGGATCATCTGATTCCCATGACCACGTGTGCCAAGGACACACCCATATTTGTAACTTTAATATCTCTGTACATGAACCTTTTGTATGCCATTAACCCTCAAGATCTTTTATGTATAATCCTGAGTTACCCACCCCGGGTTTTGCAAAATGATACACGGGTTGGGGCAGTCTTGTTGCAGGGTAGAGCAGCAGCAAAAAGTAACAGGCACCAAATAAGTTATACCACCATAGAAAAGGAGGCTCTTGCTTTAGTGTTGGCAGTGCAAAATTTTGAGGTGTATGTATCATCAGTAGTTCATCCTATAACTGTGTATAGTGACCATAATCCTTTACATTTCCTTCACTTAATGAGGAACCACAATCAGAGACTTATGAGGTGGGCTTTGTCTCTCCAACCTCTTAATCTTGTGATTCATTATGTGAAGGGAGTGGAGAATGTGGTTGCTGATGCCTTGTCTCATGTTTAAAGTGCACGATGTAGTGTATAGATCACTTATCTATTCTTATTTTGCAGTGATTTGCAGTAGACGAGTAGATGGAACCCTGGACCACCCAAAGGAGAAGAGCAGGTTGAGCTGGAGCTGGAGGTATCAGGATTCCCTAGTGTGTGTGCTTTGGGGGGTAGTCACATCAAGTGCCATGCCTAGGTAAGGTATGCTACTTTTTTTTTTAGGTGTTGGCTGGAATGCCTCGCCTCTGTTTTATGTTGGTATAGGGACTGTTGGACCTAGCGTTTTAGTGAATGTGGGGCTGGCGGTGATGCCCTCCACTGTTTGGGTCATGTCTCTTGATCCGAGGTGTTTTGGTTCTCCAGGACTCTTTTCAATTTTTCCTTTTTGGATCACCGATGGGGTGACTCCAGGGTCCTTGGAATGACATGTAGGAGTCGGCCTGGGAGGTCCACCTTTTGGGGGGGGGGGAGTCTTCAGTGATGACTCCAGGGTTGTACGGCCACAGTCCCACCAACAAGATTTATGTGACTATCCACCCGTTGTTTTTGGGGCCTGATATTTTTCCCCCCTCCTGTGCTCTCCTGATTCTCGCAGAGGTGTGTCATGGGGAACCAGTTTTGTTTACAAAAAATTGCTGTGAGATGGGAGTGATAATGTGATGTTGCTTTCTAAGTTGAATTTAACATGTAAAATCTGTTTTCCTTTTCTTTGAACTCCTGGAAAATGTACTTACTGTTCAAAAGTTTTTTTTTGGTGGCACATACAGTTTGGTCTGCCATGCAACATACTGAACTTTGGTGTTTCTTCATAAAATGGCATTCCTCAGGGGCACTTTTGTACAAAGTTAACTTGCTCGTTTATAAGTTTGCTTGATGTAATTTAGGTAAAATGCATCAACGCCAGTGCCTGGCCAGCACTGTGTTGTGATGGTGCCTTTTCCTAACACAGTTGTCTAAGAGTGTGACTGTGGGCTTGTTTGACATAGAACTTGATCACTTTTATGTTCGGCGAGTTTCACATGTCTGCAATCTAGTACCTCAGTTTGTTAATATTGCATATTTGTAGTAACAAAAGACCTTGATTGTATGGTGGTCATTCCCCATTTATCATTCATTTTGCCCATTGCCTCAGACCTTAATGTGGGGGTTTATTTTCATTCTTTTTTTTTTTGCCTAGCGGTGTCCGTAGGGACCCCGCTAGCAGAGTGAGACCTATGGTCTGGGGGTGGGGGTGTTATGCAGGTTCTGCATGACATCGTAATGTACATATAGTGGAGATGTGTGCCATAATAGTATGAATGTTATAATTGTAGAGAATAATTTTATAATTCATAATGTGCATTTGAGGGCACTGTAAAGTACTCTAACTGTAATTATAAAGAAATCCTGCTAGGGATTTATTTTCCAAGGGTGTTTCGGTAAGTGGGGTAAGCGTGGCTTGGGGCAGTCACGTGGAGTCATCATGGTGGGGAGGCTGGCGTCAGAGATCCTGTGTTTAAGCTAAGTTTGTAGTAGTGTACTCCTTTTGTTTAACCAACTCAAGCCATAGGCTCTTCTATGGCTTACCTGTATGTTCACCTAGGCTCTGGCATGGTCAGGGTGCTGTGGGATGAGTGAGGAAATAAGAAATGAGGTTTTTAGTGGAGTAGTGATGGCCTGGCGCTCACTAGGCCTAGTGGTTATGGTGGCTGGACCTCCAGCCAGCTGTTTCTTGTGTACCCTCATTTAGGCGTTTAGGATTAAGGTGTTTCTAGAGTGTGTATATAGTGTTATGTTGAATAAATAGATATATTTTTCTAACTGCGATTTTTGCCTAACCCTCTGTTAACCAACCCATTGAAGTAACACATACTGGTTTAGCGCTTTCTGTTTTGACTGGGATAGCCCTGGGTGGCCTGTTTATGCTTGAGATGTGTGTAACTTTTACCTTTGCCCTTAGACAAGGCTCAAGCCCCCAGCTATCCCACATTTCTGCGTAACACTGTGTCATAGGCTGTCAGGAGATAGTAGTCTACGTGTTTAGCAATGACTGTGCTCAGGAGTCCAAATAATGGTGAAGCCTGCATTGAGAAGTTTTTGTCTGGTATCGGTTGAGGTGTACGTTTCGTAGGAATGTTTGTCAAGAAGGAGTCTGAAGCCTGAGTTGGTTTTTAAAGACTAAGTTGAGGTGCACCGGTGATCTGATATAATAAATTTCCAGGACAGATAATGGCATCAGGATTAGAGAATTTGAGGTTTAGCGATAAGGAATTGGATTTAGAAGAAGCAGAGGCAGATGTGGGCGGTTGGGAGAGAGTGGAAGGGGGGTGGGAGGTGGAAGGCAACGAAGGCATCGTCTAATTACGAAAAGATGAAATTGGCGGTGACAATCGGCCAAAAAGTGAGAGTACTCAGCTAGGCAAGTACGTGTAAGTAGACACACATGCTTGCCTGGCGCAGGACACTGAGGAGGTGAACTGTAGTTTGACGGTGCACTGTATATCCTGAGCGGCGGCGAGACTGGCTGTACGGCATGCAGTCAACATGCGAAGAGAATTCAAGCAGCTACAGGCTTCCTGCCCTTGGGTAGGCAACCACCGACGCACCAATCCTGATGGTGAAGAGGAAGACGAAGTTCCAGCAAGCACCACTAAGCGAAGTCTCTCCCAACACGGGGTAATTCGAGAGAGGTGAGAGGTGGCTTATATACTGCAGTCAGATGAGATGAAGCAGGAGGAGGCGGGATCACAGTGGGACCTGCCACTAGTGTAAGTAGGTCGTCGTCCAAAGGTTGGGAAAGCGTTGAAGTCTTTGTACCAAGATCCCACGATGTTGCTGTGTCTGACAGATGTGATGAATGGTTTAGAAAACCGACAAGTTGAAGAATTGAGACACATATGCAACACATTGGAATCTTCATTGAAGAAACGTTTCGCCACACAGTGGCTTCATCAGTCCGATACAAAGTAGAAAAGGGTAAGGAGAGGAGAAGTTTGAGGTAATCAGTCCCTCAACCTGGAATCGATGTGTTCACCACTCGGTTTTCAAAACCATTCATCACATCTGTCAGACACTGCAACATCATGGGATCTTGGTACAAAGACTTCAACACTTTCCCAACCTTTGGACGACGACCTACTTACACTAGTGGCAGGTCCCACTGTGATCCCCCCGCCTCCTGCTTCATCTCATCTGACTGCAGTATATAAGCCACATCTCTGGCCCTATGCTGCACTTCCTATAAGAGTGATGGACTGAACACAGATTCCAGGTTGAGGGACTGATTACCTCAAACTTCTCCTCTCCTTAACCTTTTCATGGCATTGGGGGAAGGGTGCTCTCGTGGATCGAGTCATGGCTCACAGATGGGGGGCGGAGTGTCCATAAATGGGGTTGGGTCCGAGTGGGGATCTGTAACAAGTAGCGTACCGCAGGGATCAGTCTTGGGTCCGTTGTTGTTTGTAATATATATCATTGACCTTGATGAGGGTGTTGCTGGTGATATGAGCAAATTCGCCGATGACACAAAGATAGGTAGGATAATTGATTCAAATGTAGATGTTAGGGAACTTCAGGAGGATTTAGACAAACTCTATTCTTGGTCAGAAAAGTGGCAGATGCAGTTCAATATAGATAAATGCAAGGTTCTGAAGCTCGGGAGTGTCTGTATCCCTAGCACTTATAAGTTAAATAATGTAGAACTTAGCCATACAGATTGCGAGAAGGACTTGGGGGTTATGGTGAGCAGCGACCTTAAACCAAGACAGCAATGCCTAAGCGTACGTAATAAGGCAAATAGACTATTGGGATTTATATCAAGAAGTGTAAGCAACAGAAGTCCAGAGGTTATACTGCAGCTTTATACATCATTATTAAGGCCTCACCTAGATTATGCAGCTCAGTTCTGGTCTCCATATTACATAATGGATATAAATTCTTTAGAAAACATTCAGCGTAGAATGACTAAATTAATACATAGCATTAGAAATCTTCCCTATGAAGAAAGATTGAGGACTCTTAAGCTACATTCACTTGTTAGACGAAGAATGAGGGGAGACCTGATCGAAGTGCATAAGTGGAAGATAGGTATTAATAAAGGGGATATTAATAAGGTCAGGAGGATATCTCTCCAAGAGAGAACCCGCAGTAATGGATTTAAATTAGATAAGTTTAGATTTAGAAAGGACATAGGAAAGTATTGGTTTGGAAATAGGGTACTTGATGAGTGGAACAGTCTACCTAGTTGGGTTATTGAGGTTAGGACAGTGGTTCCCAAACTGGGGGTAAATTACCCCCTGGGGGTAATTTAACCATTTTTGGGGGTAATGGAGGGGTGACAGAAAAAAAGTTATGAATTCTGAAAATCAAGAAAACAATGCGGTACCCGGTATGAGGATTATTGTTAACTTTGTCTTAGTATATAAAGTTGTAAAGTAAACCCATTATAAGTAAGTAATAAAGTTAAACCAAATAACAATAAACATCAAAAACTAATATACAGTATTAGAAAAGAAGAAATATATAGCTAAGTGTGTGGAAACCCAAAAGTATTTTGACAAGTATGCTTCAGGACAAAAGTTACTCAGTAGCCCAGATCGACCTGTCCAGTACGCGTCACTCACTTCCTGAGGCTGCCTCTATTTCACACTGTCAGTTTATCTGTGAGCATCAGCCGAGGTAGACATAAGCTGGTATGTATGTGTACTGCCCTGTGCAGTATATAGTTAGTATTTACCCACTGTTACTGTGAATTTGTAGCTATTATTAATTTTATATATAATGTATGTGTGGTTCTTACGTTTTCAATGGTTTTGCTAGGATTAGCAGAGTATGCGAGGCTGTATACGTTCACGTTTAGCCATATATATCAATAATAACAACATTTTGTGAAAGGGGTAACATGCTTTATATGGCATGTTAAATTGGGTAACAAGCTGAAAAAGTTTGGGAACCACTGGGTTAGGACTTTGGGTAGTTTCAAATTTAGGTTGGATAAGTACATAAGTGCGAGGGTCTTGACAAGAGGCGTGGAGTTAAAAGATAGAGAATCACACAAAGTGGGAGTTGTCACAGTTGCTCTTTGCTGATGACACTGTGCTCTTGGGAGATTCTGAAGAGAGGTTGCAGAGATTGGTGGATGAATTTGGTAGGGTGTGCAAAAGAAGAAAATTAAAAGTGAATACAGGAAAGAGTAAGGTTATGAGGATAACAAAAATATTAAGTGATGAAAGATTGGATATCAGATTGGAGGGAGAGAGTATGGAGGAGGTGAATGTATTCAGATATTTGGGAGTGGACGTGTCAGCGGATGGGTCTATGAAGGATGAGGTGAATCATAGAATTGATGAGGGGAAAAGGGTGAGTGGTGCACTTAGGAGTCTGTGGAGACAAAGAACTTTGTCCTTGGAGGCAAAGAGGGGAGTGTATGAGAGTATAGTTTTACCAACACTCTTATATGGGTGTGAAGCATGGGTGATGAATGTTGCAGCGAGGAGAAGGCTGGAGGCAGTGGAGATGTCATGTCTGAGGGCAATGTGTGGTGTGAATATAATGCAGAGAATTCGTAGTTTGGAAGTTAGGAGGAGGTGCGGGATTACCAAAACTGTTGTCCAGAGGGCTGAGGAAGGGTTGTTGAGGTGGTTCGGACATGTAGAGAGAATGGAGCGAAACAGAATGACTTCAAGAGTGTATCAGTCTGTAGTGGAAGGAAGGCGGGGTAGAGGTCGGCCTAGGAAAGGTTGGAGGGAGGGGGTAAAGGAGGTTTTGTGTGCGAGGGGCTTGGACTTCCAGCAGGCGTGCGTGAGCATGTTTGATAGGAGTGAATGGAGACGAATGGTTTTTAATACTTGACGTGCTGTTGGAGTGTGAGCAAAGTAACATTTATGAGGGGTTCAGGGAAACCGGCAGGCCGGACTTGAGTTCTGGAGATGGGAAGTAAAGTGCCTGCACTCTGAAGGAGGGGTGTTAATGTTGCAGTTTAAAAACTGTAGTGTAAAGCACCCTTCTGGCAAGACAGTGATGGAGTGAATGATGGTGAAAGTTTTTCTTTTTCGGGCCACCCTGCCTTGGTGGGAATCGGCCAGTGTGATAATAAAATAATAAAAAAAAGTACATGAGTGGGAGGGGTTGGATTTGAGTGGGACTTGCACATCAGAGCTTATTTCTTGGGTAGCATTGAAAGCTGGGTTGGGACAATGTTTTGTTAGTAGGATGAATTATAAAGGACCTGCCTAGCATGGGCCAACAGGCCTGCTGCAGTGTTCCTCCTTTCTTATGTTCTTAGGTATTGGACTGATGAAGCCACTGTGTGGTGAAACGTTTCTTCAATAAAGATTCCCATGTGTTGCATAAGTGTCTCAATTCTTCAACATCACACGCGCAGATGAGTTGTTTTTCACTAGCTTTTAGAATTTCGCTACAGGAAAGTAAATTAGCAGAAATATCGAAGGCTGTACACATTGTTTTTGTCTATATTTAAAAAAAATGATAGGGAAGACCCTTTATACTATTGACCAGTTTTGTTGAAAAGTGTTTATACACACACATGTACAAGCCAGTATACGTTCGTAATTTCAAGAAGTCGTTTGATAGAGCCCATTATGCTCTGTGCTAATCATTTATAAATGGATCGGTAATAGGAGTTGGGATTTAACCCTTGAAACACGGCTAAATGGGTGGCCACAAAAGCGGAAAGACCTAAACAATGATTTAAGAATCAAATTCCATAAAGAGATTCTTAAGCAGATAGTAAGATTTTGTCACCAGTAGACAATTTATTGGGCAGCATTACTCATCCTGTGAAAATTACTGGGCACTGCCACTCATCCTGTGGGCAAACTTACCGCCATAATGACAGTATTGGGCAGCACTACTCATTCTGTGAGTGAGCATTCCGTAATCATGACGGTATAGCACAGTGCCACTCACCCTGTGAGTGAACACACCACAATAATGACGGTATAGCACAGTGCCACTCATCCTGAGAGTGAACATACCATAATAATGACGGTATGGCACAGTGCCACTCATCCTGTGAGTGAACACTCCACAGGATGGTAAGAAACACAATATAAAAAAACAAATTCGGATCACAATTTAATCGAAGTACAGATTTATACTGTGCACAGGGGTCTTGACCAGCAAAATGCATACAGCTACGAGGTTGCCTTCACCAAATTTAACTTAACAAGAATATCAGATAAATCATGTCCTAAATAAAACATGATGGGAAGATATCTTAAATAATATTGATCCAAACCAGTGCCTTGAAAGGATCAACATTCTGGCAGCTGAAGTTTGCTGAAGGAATATTCGCTTAAGAAAAAAGAAAAATAAACTAGAGCGAGAGAGAGGCTCCCTCTACATGAAAAGGTGAAGAACCACTTTTCTCAAAGGGGCTAGATTATCTGAAATACAGAAGGAAGCACTGACTAGGGAAGTGGTATATACGGAACTTAAGTTAACCGACTCGTACAGGATCCAGGACAGGAGCAGCTTAAATTAATTGATGAAACTATAAGAAATTAAAAATACTTCTTTTCATATGCCAAAAAAGAAAAAAGGCAAAACCCACATTCAGTATCGGGCCCCTTGCTCAGACAATGGGAGATACTCAGATGACAACAAAGTAATGAGTGAAATACCGAAGACATTGTATGACTGTCATTAATCAGTCAAGAGATCGACAATCAAAACGAATTTTTCATGAATGAGCCTCAAAACCCTGTCAATGTAAGCTAAATATCTAACATAACCTTAACTCCACCGGACTTTGAAAAAGCCACTGACAACAAGCCTATGCATTCAGCCCCACGCCCAGACTCGTGGAACTCTGTGTTTATTAAGAACTGTAGGAAACCCCTTTCACGTTCCTGAAGCATGCTATGGAGAGGGAGCCTGGACACGGGTGTAATCCCCCAGTCGTTAAAAACAACGGATATAGCCCCACTCCAAGGTGGCGGCAAATCAATAGCAAAGAATTTTAGATTAATAGCTCAAACGTCCCACATCATAAAAATCTTTGAAAGAGTTCTATGAAATATGATCGCCACTCATTTGGATTCCTCAACAATTGCACAATCCAAGGCAACATCGATTTACAGTAAGTCTCTCCTGCCACTCGCAGCTACTGGACTACTATGATATGGATTCACTGAAGGACAAACAGAAGGCAGATGTAGTATGCACAGACTTTGCAAAAGCCTTTGACAAGAGCAATCATGGTGTAATAGCGCACAAAATGCGCGCTAAAGGAATAACTGGCAGAGTGGGCAAATGGATAAATCTAAACTTATCTAATTTAAATCCATTACTGCGGGTTCTCTCTTGGAGAGAGATCCTCAAGACCTTATTAATATCCCCTTTATTAATACCTATCTTCCACTTATACACTTCGATCAGGTCTACCCTCATTCTTCGTCTAACAAGTGAATGTAACTTAAGAGTCTTCAATCTTTCTTCATAAGGAAAATTTCTAATGCTATGTATTAATTTAGTCATCCTACGCTGAATGTTTTCTAACGAATTTATGTCCATTCTGTAATATGGAGACCAGAACTGAGCTGCATAATCTAGGTGAGGCCTTACTAATGATGTATAAAGCTGCAGTATGACCTCTGGACTTCTGTTGCTTACACTTCTTGATATGGTTTAGAAAGACACCTAAGCAGACACTATAACATATTTATTAGAAAACGTTTCGATCCTGGGACCCTGATCACTTCTAACATACAGAGATAGAAAGACATTATATATATAGGCGGAGAGTGAGATGTGACGCACGTGACCTGAGGAATGTCATAAGAACATATGAATGGAGGAACACTGTAGAAGGCCCATGCGAGGCAGGTCCTTATCAAAACAACCTCTACCTATGATGAGGACGGGTAGACGATGAAATCATGTGACTCCTGTGTTGTTGGGTTGGTGCTACTTAAGTATCATGTATGCCAATGTTTTTGAAATTTTGTAGTTTCCAGTGTTGCGTTCTATGGTGTCGGTGACGGCGATTAGTGAGGCTTCTAGGCACCGTCGGCGTCTGAGGTCTGGTTCGGTGAGAACGAGTTGTGCCTCGTTCCAGTTCATCAAATGCCCCGTGGAGTCTCTGTGGAGGACACAGGCGTACCTTACATCGTCTCTGTTAGAGGCATTTCGATGCTCATTCAGGCGGACTGCAAGATCTCTGCCTGTCTCGCCTACATATTTCTTGGGACAGAACCCGCAAGGGATAGTGTAGACGCCTGCTGTAGAAGTTAAAGGTGTGGGGCTGCGTTTCGTAGTGAGGTCTTTGATAGATGATGTGTTTATGGTGGAAACGTTGATGTTACTCATAGCAAGTGCCCGGCGAGTATTCGTGGCAACATCGCCACATGGGAGTACTATGAACTGTTTAGGGGGCTGTTCCATGGGCGGTTTGTTGAGGATAGCTTGTGCCTTGAGTCTGCAATCTCGGATGAAGAAAGATGGGAACTGAAGACGTGTAAAGGCTTGTGTTATGTAAGTGCATTCTTCTTCTAGAAAACAAGGGCTGGAGATGCGAAGAGCTCTCAAGAAGAAGCCAATGAGGACTCCTCTTTTAGTGCGGGTGTCTTGGTGTGAATAGAAGTGTATAAGATCATCCTCGTTGGTAGGTTTTCTATACACTTTGATAAGGACCTGCCTCGCATGGGCCTTCTACAGTGTTCCTCCATTCTTATGTTCTTATGACATTCCTCAGGTCACGTGCGTCACATCTCACTCTCCGCCTATATATATAATGTCTTTCTACCTCTGTATGTTAGAAGTGAACAAGGTCCCAGGATCGAAACGTTTTCTAATAAATATGTTATAGTGTTTGCTTACGTGTCTTTCTAAACCAACTTGTCGGTATTTATTACCAAGGTTTATACCATCTTGTCTGACACTGCAACACACTATGGACATAGCATACAGAGAATACCTTTCTCTCCTACTCGAAGCTAATAGTCTTCGGAACCGACACATCTTCCTAGAAGACTGTCTTGCTGAGATGGTGGTACCACGGTCCACTCCTCGACAACTGACCACATCTAGACACCCTTTCTCTCCTGCTGTTTACGCCTACCTTAGAGAAAGCTCTGATGAACTGCGACATGCTCAGAAGGAGGCCTCATTACGTGCCGCTCAGATTCGTGCTTCACTTCCTACTCCTGACAGAAGGACTGCAGAATATATACTCAGCCAAGTTACCACTGCCAACATCCAACAAAAATTGAAGCTATCACGAAAACTACAAGACCTGTGCTCCCACAGCAAATGGAGCGAAATGGGACGACCAGAAATCATAAATAACTTATCTTCCTATACACTAACCGTCACCGAGACAGAAGCCCTCAGCCTAGGGCTTAAGTTTACTACTGGCGTCAACAAGAAACATAATCTGGTGGATATGGTAACCAAAAACCAACCTTTTGGAGACTCCGACTTTCAAAAGGGCTTTGTTCAAGGAATTATCACTGCTGCAGCTACTGAGCCTTCAAGACCGGTCATTCCCAGAAGATACATCCAAGCACTCAGGAACTTGGCCAACAACGATGATATCGTCATTATAACCGCTGACAAAGGAGGTGGTGTGGTGTTACTCAACACTGTCGACTACAACAATAAAGTCTTAAATCTTCTCAACGATGCCAACACATACCAGCCTGTATCGGAATCAGTGCTACTTCAAAGTACCCAGACTTTCCTTCAAAAGGCTCGTAGCATCTTACGAAAATCAGAACAAGGCAAGAAACTACTTAAACTTTTACCAGGTCAACCGAAACCAGCACGCCTGTATGGCCTTCCTAAGACACACAAACCTGGCATCCCACTACGGCCTATCACTTCGGGCATAGGGAGCGCACCACACAGACTAGCCGGCCACCTTGCCAAATACCTTTCAGCGCTTCTGGGCACCATCAGTCAAGCCCACCTCAAACACTCAGGTGACCTTCTCTCCCGAATTTCCAACCTGAATGTCAAAAACAAAAGCATGGCTTCCTTCGATGTCACAGCCCTCTTTACCAACGTTCCTACTGACGCTGCAATCAACATTCTGAGACAGAGGCTCACTGAAAACCACGACCTCCCTTTACCTCTTCTAGATTTCATCAATCTAGTGGAACTTTGTGTTAATTTCAACTTCTTCAAGTATCAGGACAACTGTTACAAACAATGCTTTGGGATGGCAATGGGCAGCCCGCTCAGTGCTGTGCTTGCCAACCTCTTCACGGAAAACCTGGAGACAGAAATTCAGCACCCTCATTCCCAACACCGTTACCTGGCTAAGATACGTTGATGATATATTGGTTTTCTATCCGAGACGTCTCAATATCCAGGCCCTTCTCAACAAGATCAATGCAGTTGAACCATCAATAAAGTTTACACTTGAACTCGAAAATGATGGCAAACTTCCTTTCCTCGACGTTCTACTGTGCAGATCTGCCGACAGTGACAAACTTCTCTTCAAAGTGTATAAAAAAAATACCTACCAACAAGGACGATCTTATACACTTCTATTCACACCAAGACACCCGCACTAAGAGAGGAGTCCTCATTGGCTTCTTCTTGAGAGCTCTTCGCATCTCCAGCCCTTGTTTTCTAGAAGAAGAATGCACTTACATAAGACAAGCCTTTACACGTCTTCAGTTCCCATCTTACTTCATCCGAGATTGCAGACTCAAGGCACAAGCTATCCTCAACAAACCGCCCATGGAACAGCCCCCTAAACAGTTCATAGTACTCCCATGTGGCGATGTTGCCACGAATACTCGCCGGGCACTTGCTATGAGTAACATCAACGTTTCCACCATAAACACATCATCTATCAAAGACCTCACTACGAAACGCAGCCCCACACCTTTAACTTCTACAGCAGGCGTCTACACTATCCCTTGCAGAGATCTTGCAGTCCGCCTGAATGAGCATCGAAATGCCTCTAACAGAGACGATGTAAGGTACGCCTGTGTCCTCCACAGAGACTCCACGGGGCATTTGATGAACTGGAACGAGGCACAACTCGTTCTCACCGAACCAGACCTCAGACGCCGACGGTGCCTAGAAGCCTCACTAATCACCGTCACCGACACTATAGAACGCAACACTGGAAACTACAAAATTTCAAAAACATTGGCATACATGATACTTAAGCAGCACCAACCCAACAACACAGGAGTCGTGAAAGGTTTTGAAAACCGACAAGTTGAAGAATTTAGACACTTATGCAACACATGGGAATCTTTATTGAAGAAACGTTTCGCCACACAGTGGCTTCATCAGTCCAATACAAAGTAGAAATGGGTAAGGAGAGTAGAAGTATGAGGTAATCAGTCCCTCAACCTGGATTCGATGTATTCAGTCCATCACTCTTGTAGTAAGTGCAGCATAGGGCCAGAGAGGTGGCTTATATACTGCGGTGAGATGAGTTGAAGCAGGAGGAGGCGGGATCTTAGTGGGACCTGCCACTAGTGTAAGTAGGTCGTCGTCCAAAGGTTGGGCAAGCGTTGAAGTCTTTGTACCAAGATTCCATGATGTTGCAGTGTCTGACAGATGTGATGAATGGTTTTGAAAACCGACAAGTTGAAGAATTGAGACACTTATGCAACACATGGGAATCTTTATTGAAGAAACGTTTCGCCACACAGTGGCTTCATCAGTCCAATACAAAGTAGAAATGGGTATGGAGAGTAGAAGTATGAGGTAATCAGTCCCTCAACCTGGATTCGATGTGTTCAGTCCATCACTCTTGTAGTAAGTGCAGCATAGGGCCAGAGAGGTGGCTTATATACTGCGGTGAGATGAGTATATAAGTATATAAGCAGTATATGAGCCACCTCTCTGGCCCTATGCTGCACTTACTACAAGAGTGATGGACTGAACACATCGAAAAGTGCTCTCGTGGATCGAGTCATGGCTCACTGACAGGAAGCAGAGAGTGTCCATAAATGGGGTTAAATCCGAGTGGGGATCTGTAACAAGTGGCGTTCCACAGGGATCAGTCTCGGGCCCGTTGTTGTTTATAATATATATCAATGATCTTGATGAGGGAATTACTAGTGATATGAGCAAAGTCGCCGATGACACAAAGATAGGTTGGATAATTGATTCAAACGTAGATGTTATGGAACTTCAGGAGGATTTAAACAAACTCTATTCTTGGTCAGAAAAGTGGCAGATGCAGTTCAATGTAGATAAATGCAAGGTTCTGAAGCTTGGGAGTATCCATAACCCTAGTACTTATAAGTTAAATGATGTAGAACTTAGCCATACAGATTGCGAAAAGGACTTGGGGGTTATGGTGAGCAGCAACCTTAAACCAAGACAGCAATGCCTAAGCGTACGTAATAAGGCAAATAGATTACTGGGATTTATATCAAGAAGTGGTATAAACCTTGGTAATAAATACCGACAAGTTGGTTTAGAAAGACACGTAAGCAAACACTATAACATATTTATTAGAAAACGTTTCGATCCTGGGACCTTGATCACTTCTAACATACAGAGGTAGAAAGACATTATATATATAGGCGGAGAGTGAGATGTGACGCACGTGACCTGAGGAATGTCATAAGAACATAAGAATGGAGGAACACTGTAGAAGGCCCATGCGAGGCAGGTCCTTATCAAAACAACCTCTACCTATGATGAGGACGGGTAGACGATGAAATCATGTGACTCCTGTGTTGAAGAATTGAGACACTTATGCAACACATGGGAATCTTTATTGAAGAAACGTTTCGCCACACAGTGGCTTCATCAGTCCAATACAAAGTAGAAATGGGTAAGGAGAGTAGAAGTATGCCATGAACTGCCACTTTCTTCAACAGTCTATGGTGCGGAACTCTATCAAAAGCCTTACTAAAATCTAAGTAAATAATATCAAATTCTTTATCGTGGTCAACTGCCTCAAAAGCTTTACTGAAGAAAGTTAATAAATTAGTTAGACAAGACCGGCCTCTTGTGAATCCATGCTGAGTATCATTAATCAAGCTATGCTTATCGAGATGGCTTCTTATAATCTCAGCTATAATTGACTAGTAATTTGCCTACAATTGAGGTCAGGCTTATTGGGCGGTAATTTGACGGTAACGACTTGTCCCCTGTTTTAAAAATAGGAATTACATTAGCCATCTTCCACACATCAGACACTACACCTGTTTGAAGAGATAAATTAAAAATATTAGTTAATGGTTCACAGAGTTCCATTTTGCATTCCTTAAGAACCCTTGAAAAAACCTCATCAGGACCCGGCGACTTATTTTGCTTCAATCTGTCTATCTGCTTCACAACCATTTCACTAGTGACTGTGATGTTACATAATTTATCTTCTTCTAGCCCACTATAAAAATTAATTACTGGAATATTGTTAGTGTCTTCCTGTGTAAAAACAGAGAAAATAATTATTAAAAATCGAGCACATTTCATTCTCTTTGTCAGTAAGGTGCCCATAGTTATTTTTAAGGGGACCTATCTTATCTTCAACTTTTGTTCTATAGACCTGGAAAAAACTTTTTGTGTTAGTTTTAGAATCCCTAGTAACTTTAATTTCATAGTCCCTTTTAGCTTTTCTTATCCCCTTTTTAATGTCCCTCTTAATGTCAATATACTGATTCATAAGATGACCCTCACCTCTTTTGATACGCCTATAAATTCCTTTCTTATGCCCTAGTAGATATTTGAGCCTATTATTCATCCATTTTGGGTCATTTCTATTTGATCTAATTTCTTTATATGGGATAAACGTTCTTTGAGCAGCATGTATAGTGTTCAGAAAACTGTCATATTGATAGCTCACTTCGTTACCCCAGTCAACAGATGATAAGTGTTCTCTAAGCCCATCGTAATCTGCTAAGCGAAAATCTGGGACTGTTACTGAGTTATCGCTACTATCGTACTTCCATTCAATGCTAAATGTAATTGATTTGTGGTCACTAGCACCCAGTTCCTCTGAAATTTCTAAATTATTAACAAGGGATTCATTGTTTGCCAGAACTAAGTCAAGCAGGTTATTTCCCCTTGTAGGTCCTGTCACAAACTGCTTCAAAAAACAATCCTGAACTACTTCTAAGAAGTCGTATGATTCTAAATTCCCAGTCAAGAAATTCCAATCAATATGACTAAAGTTAAAGTCTAGAATTACTACATTATCATGCCTTGTGGCCTTAACAATTTCCTCCCATAGTAGTCTCCCTTGGTCCCTATCTAAGTTTGGGGGACGGTATATCACTCCTAAAATCAGTTTTTCATGCCCCTCTGAAAATTCTATCCAGACTCTGTATGTGTTACTTCAGACTTAATACCCGTTTTTATGCAACAGTTCAAGCGATCTCGGACATACAATGCCACCCCACCCCCCTTCCCGATACTTCTATCTACTTGGAACAATTTAAAACCCTGAATATGACATTCCGCAGGCATGTCCCGACTTTTTGAATTAAACCACGTCTCAGTTAAGGCAAATAAATCAATGTTACCTGCACTAGCAACTAATCTCAACTCGTCCATCTTATTCCTAGCACTACGGCAATTAGCATAATAAACATTGAAAGACTCTCCTTTCTCTTTACCCTTCCTGCTCATTTCTGTTTTTCTACTAAACCTATTACTGTCCTTATCACCCAAAGTCCCTGGCTTTTCAATATCTACCTCGTTCTGCTTATTACTAGTTCCCCTAGAACTCGTAATATTACTATACTGGGACTTCACTGTTTTCCTGCCAAAACCCATACCACTAACTATTCCTAGTTTAAAGTCCTAACTGCTCCCTCCACTGCAGTTGCCAGTGCTACCACCCCAGACCTAGATAAGTGAACCCCATCCCTGGCATACATGTCATTTCTGCCATAGAAGAGGTCCCAGTTGTCAATGAATGTTACCGCATTTTCCTTACAGTATTTGTCAAGCCAGCAATTGACACCAATTGCCCTGGACAACCATTGATTTCCAACTCCTCTCCTTGGCAAAATACCACATATGAGAGGGTTCCCACCCTTACTCCTAATTATTTCTATTGCTGACCTATACCTGCTAATCACGTCTTCACTCCTATGTCTGCCAACATCGTTGCCTCTAGCACTGAGACAGATAATAGGATTGCTCCCATTACCTCTCATGATGTCATCCAGACGGCTAGCAATATCCTCCATCCCAGCCCCAGGAAAGCAAATTCTCTGTCTCCTACTCCTGTCCTTCAAGCAGAACGCCCTATCCATATACCTAACTTGGCTATCCCCAACAACAACAATATTCTTACCTTCCTTGGTGTCGTTCGTCGTGATGTTCCCAGTACTCGACTCGCATTCGTCGGGTAGCACTGAGAATGTATTAGATGTTTCCACAACAGTTTCCACGGCAGTCTCTTTCTTCTTCATCGTTTCTACCTTTCCATTCGTCTTCTTGATCGTCAACTTCGTTCCCTGCTGTCCAGCCACTGACCAGTTTCCCTTCTTGACCTGAGGACTCAAAACAGGAGGACTACTACGAATCTTCTTGTTTTCCTCGGTCAGTCGCCGAATCTCCATCTTCGCTATCCTCAATTCTTCCTTAAGCTGTTGGTAAAGTTGCTCGATGGAGGGCATCTTGCTTCAATTCGTAGAGAGCGCGCAAACAGGTCTTCACAGAGCTAAGTACACGTCACCACTTTCTAGCCAATCGAACACAACGAGTAATGGTAAACAGAGTTAAGTCGGAGGCTGCCAAAGTGAAAAAGCTCTGTTCCACAAGGCTGAGGCTGTCATCTATTGAGGACACGGTAAATCTCCAATTACTCCGTAATTGAAAACACTAGAAAATAATAGCTAGAACGGAATATACTCTAACAACAGAGAGAAAAAGTAGTGTGAAGGCCTTTAGTGTGTTAATGTTAGAGGATCTCACCTTCAAGAATCACAACAATGTTACTATCACATCAGTGAGAAAAATGATAGTGTACAGCGGTATTGCTTCCTAACAGCTCCATTCAAGACAGGTAAAATCTTAAACACAGAGAATGCACAAAAAGCTTTTTCCTGCATGTATAAGCTCAGTCAAGCACCTTAATTACTTGGAACGTTTGAAGTCACTTGACCTGCACTCCCTGGAGCGCAGACGAGATACATCGTTATCTACACCTGGAAAATCCTATAGGGATTGGTCTCAAATCTGAACACAGAAATCACCCTACGAAAACAAAGAAAACAAAAGACTAGGCAGACGTTGCCACATGCCCCAAATGAAAAGTAGGGGCAGCCTGAGTACACTAAGAGAAAACACAATAAGTATCCGGGGGCCTAGACTGTTCAACAGCCATCCACCAGGCATAGGGGATATTACCGATTAGACCCTTGGCTGCCTTCAAGAGGGAGCTGGGGAGATACTTAAAGTCAGTACCCGATCTGCCGGGCTGTGGTTCGTATGTTGGATTACGTGCGGTCAGCATTAAACTACGACTTGTGGAACTCTGCGTTCAGGAAACCGCATCAGTGATAATTTTGAACTGTCAGAAGAGGTATTCTCCACTTATGGCTCGGATTCCAACTATTCCATGGTTTTATTAACTTCGATAATATTGACAAATTTTCCGCACTCGAGCAAATCTTATAAGTACCATCCTGTCTCTAAGATGCCTGAACCATTGAATACTGATTTAAGGGAAATAAAAAAAAAATCTCATTTTACGGCAATACTAAGATTTGTGCATATACACTTGAATTTCACTCTCTGCAGTCGTGGAATTACGAGATGCCTTTTACAGTGTTTGAAGCAACGCCGCTGGGAATGGGTTCAGCAGTTTTGACCATAGAACACGTGTACATACCAAATGTACAAAGAATCTGGCCCTGATTACCATACACAAGCAATGAGAAATTGTAGACTACCTGATGACGTCCTCTCGAGTTGTGAGTTTGAGGACGAAACAATATAAAAAGCAAAATAAAAAAGTTCTGGCAACCACTTAAACGTTCCCCATCGGGGATACATAATTATATTAATTACGATAAAACAAAATGTTTAACTTCAAAATAAAGGGCACAATAATTAAATATTCTTAAAACATTCACATAAACAGATGAAGCATCCATCTTTCAAAGATTTTTATGATGTGGGACGTTAAAGCTATTGGTCTATAGTTCTTACCTACGGCTTTGTTGCCACCTTTATAAAGTGGGGCTATATCTGTTGTTTTAGTGACCGGAATCTCGCCTGTGTCTAAGCTCCTTCTCCATAGCATACTTAGGGCCCGTGAGAGGGGTGTCTTGCAGTTTTTAATGAACACCGAGTTCCACGAGTCTGGGCCTGGGGCTGAGTGCATGGACATGTCGTCGATGACTTTCTCAAAGTCTAGTGGAGTTAGGGTTATGTCATAAATCTGGCATACATTGGCAGGGTTTTGAGGCTCATTCATGAAAAAATTGTTTGGATTGTCTATCTTTAAACTGGCTAATGGCTCGCTGAACACTGAATCATAGTGCGATTTCAATATCTCGCTCATTTCTTTGTTGTCGTCTGTGTAGGATCAGTCTTGTCTGAGCAGGGGCCCAGGATGCAACTCTGTGATATAGTACTTGTCCCACACTTTATAGCTTTACTACACACGATAGTTAAAAGAGTACAAAGGGTGTGTTTGATAACATCGTGGACACAGGTAATCGAGTCATGTTACACCATACTCTCTATAGATAGGATTATAGATGGCTGATGAAATTCCATCAAGCATCACTCGTATTCTCTCTCTGGTTACATTTCAGTGTTAGGTTTTGAATTAAATTCCTCTAGTTTCTGGTGGTTATACTAATGTGGAAATAATGTTATTGATAATTTGGAGAAAGGTTTCCTTGGCCTAGCGTCAAGGTAATTTGAATGAATCTTGCCTAGAGACAGAAATGACTCCTCACAAGGAAGATTATTTGACCCTAGTGAGGGATTGTTGATCCATGGAATTGGATATGTGCTCCAGTTCCTTGAATCGAGCCTGAATACCTTCCATTCCCCCCTCCCCCCCCACACGCACAGGCTGTGTATAATCCCTACGGGTTTAGCGCTCCCCATGTTAATAATAATTTTGAAATGACTTGCATGAATTGTGTCAAGAGAAGTGAGAAATGAACCGCTAATCTTACAACTACAAGTCCAGAATCAAGGACCAACGTCGAACCAACGTTGGACCAGCAAAGGACCAATTCTGACCAACCTCGGACTTACCCAGGAATGTCCTGGTGCCAGACGAAATTCTTCTCTACTGCAGAGTACGTCCAGGTGTGTGGACTTACATTTTATTAATATTATAATATTATTTTATTATTACATTTATACTGGAGCGTTAGACTCACAGGGGTCATATAGTGGATAATGGAAAGAGATCAGATCTGATCAGAGGAAGGAGTGAAAAACTCAGATCAGATGGATCAAGAGCACTTACTTGGCATCAAGATTGAACTTTCTCTTGCAAGGACACTGAACCTGTCTTAAATTTTCTTTTCAAAATCTCTTACTTTCACAATAAGCCGAATCTAATTTCACAAATTTACACTTTTTTTGTGGAATAATTTAATGGTTCAATGGATCGAGAGAGATTGCTCACTATCGTTCATTGCAGTAAAAGATATTGACCACACGAACGATATTTCCACTTATCTTCCGTAGAAAAACTGATACCGTAAAGTATAGATACAGATATCTCCCACACAAACTATACCTCAATTCATCTAGCAGTGTTGCGACAGCTAGTCGACACTGACGATACTTCCATATATCGTTGAGAATACGATAAATATCGCTTGCACTCATGATGCTTCACTTATCGTTTAGTGACGGATTTATCTTCCACATTTCATTCAGTATAGCAAGATACATCGCCCACAATAACGATACTCCCGTGTACCGATCAGTATAGCGAAAAATATTTACACTAACGATACCTCTACTTTTCGTTTAGTGTAATGACAACTATCGCTCACATTAATGATTCTTCCACTTAACGTTCAGTATAGTAATAGGTATCCCCCACGCTAACGATACTTCACATATCGTTCAAAAATAACAGACATCGCTTACACTAAGTAGGCTCCCAGGTATCGTTCATCATAGTAACATAAATCGCTTACACTAACAGTATATATGCTCTAAAATTTAATTTTGATGGACGCTGATTTACTTATGATTCTGATTATAAAATCTTACGACTATAATATTGACTAATAATATAATTACATTAATCTCAAAGCCAGTAAATCGGCGTATCAAATAACTGCACCAAAATGAAATATTAGAATAAATTTGTATTTTTTCATCACAACAGCAACAAAAATTGCAAATGAATGATTTAGATTGCAAAATTAACTTGTGTATTTTTTATGCATTCGGGAGGAATGAAGTATTAGTTACGGTATTCATTTTGAGTTTTTTTTTAAATCATCGTGTGAGAAATTGCAATAACGATAATTCTACAAACGTTGATTAAAAAAAAATATATCAGAATACATGTAGCAGCTAATGCGTCATTCCTCTCGGACGCATCAAAAAAAGAATACCTAAATTATTTTTTGATGTAGGTCTCTTAATGCGTGAGATTTCTTGTATATTTTAATCGGGCCTTGCTTTTATCGGCTCAGAGTTCGGCTTTATTGGCTCTAACGAGCTTACAACCTTAATAGAGACGGCTTTGCTGCTATTCAGATTTTTTTTTTTTTAACTCTTTCGGTATATTTTTTTCCAGCTTCGGGTGAGGGATTTTGCAATCTAAAGAATTTATTTGCAATTTTTGTTGTTGCTGCTGTGATGGGAAAAAATATTTCTTGTGAAGTTAACTTTTCAAGCAATTATTTTGTAAACAGAATTACCTATATAGTAATCTTACGATTATTATATTAACTAATAATGTTTTAATTATAGTGATAAAGATATTTATAACGTACTGAATTATTTTAATTATATACGTTATTAGTCTACGTTAAACTGTGTTGTGTGCAAGCAGCAACAGCCTGCAGGAGGCTTAGTCTGAGATCATTCGGTATAAAAACAGAAAACGAGAGATGTTCGTCGTTCAAGTGAACTGTAAAAGTTCACTTGAACGACGTGAATGTCTTGGTTTGACTAGATGAATAATAATACCTTCAGCAATGTTAGAGATAAACTGTAGGATGAAACGTCTATATTCTGACAACGTTTCGATCAGCACTAAGCAATACATCGCCAGAATTAAAGCATTTTTATTATAATCAAAGGGGGGAAGCGCTAAATCCGTAGGTTGATACAGCGCCTGTGTGGAGGATGAAAGGTTCTCAGGGTTAATTCAGGGAACTGGAGCACAGACCCAGTTCCCTGGATCAAGAGCCCCTCACCAGCATCAAGGAACCTTCCCTGAGAGGAGAATTAAAGCACGCTCTCCTATACTAAGTCTCTACCAGATTTTACCGCGTCGCATTTTCCCAGTACAGTTACCTTAATCTAACCGATAGCAAAATATTGCTTTCTAGGAAGTGTTCAGAAAATGAAGGTGGATAACTTAAGAAAATGAACGGTGTAAAATGGTGGTTGGATCAGCCATCACAAAGTGGGTGTGTTTGCCACTACGGTTCACTACACTCCCCACGAGCTCACCACATTCAGAGCAACAACATGAAAGGTTTCTCTGTCACTCAGTGACCTCCGCAGGGACCACCACTGGTTTCGTTTTCTGTTTATTTGCATGTAAGCATTGACCGACTTTATTAATATTATTTACATATATACATGCTTAAAAATTATCAAACGGCCGAAATTATTTAAAAAACATCATATCTCAGTCTGCTGAGACATAATATATATATATATATATATATATATATATATATATATATATATATATATATATATATATATATATATATATATATATATATATATATATTATATATATATGTGTGTTTGTGTGTGTGTGTGTATATATATATGTCGTGCCGAATATGTAAAACTGGTCAATTAGCAAGGACTCATTTAAAATTAAGTCCTTTCTAAAATTTTCTCTTATACATTTAAAGATATATTTTTGTTATTAATGATAACGTAAAAATTATTTAAAATTTTGCACCAAAAGAATCTTAGAAAACTTACCTAACCTTATTATAAAAAGAACAATTTATTTTAGCCTAACCCAACTAAATATATTTTATATTTGTTTACAGTAATTTAATAGTAAACAAACACAATGAAATATATTTTTTTTCGTTAGGTTCAGAATGATTTTGGCGAAATTATTGCATACATAAATTTTCGCTTGTCCTATATGGCAAGATGAACGTTGCTATTTAAGCCAAGATAGCAAGTTCTGCCTATTCGGCACGACATATAGTATATATATATATATATATATATATATATATATATATATATATATATATATATATATATGTCGTGCCAAACAGGTAAAACTTGCTATTTTGGAATAAATAGCAAAGTTCTGCTTGCCGAATAAGGTAAGCGAAATTTTGTGTATACAATAATTTTGCAGAAATCATTCAGAACCTAACGAAAAAAATATATTTCATTGTGTAAACTTATCTAAAATATATTTGGTTGGATTAGGCTAAATTAAATTGCGCTTGTTATAATAAGGTTAGGTAAGTACCAAATTATTAACTTTTATATTAACATAAATGAAAAAATATATCTTTAAACGCATATGTATGTTTGTGTATGTATGCATATATGTGTATATATATATATATATATATATATATATATATATATATATATATAGATATATATATATATATATATATATATATATATATATATATATATATTATTTTTTTTTTTTATTATCACACCGGCCGATTCCCACCAAGGCAGGGTGGCCCGAAAAAGAAAAACTTTCACCATCATTCACTCCATCACTGTCTTGCCAGAAGGGTGCTTTACACTACAGTTTTTAAACTGCAACATTAACACCCCTCCTTCAGAGTGCAGGCACTGTACTTCCCATCTCCAGAACTCAAGTCCGGCCTGCCGGTTTCCCTGAATCCCTTCATAAATGTTACTTTGCTCACACTCCAACAGCACGTCAAGTATTAAAAACCATTTGTCTCCATTCACTCCTATCAAACACGCTCACGCATGCCTGCTGGAAGTCCAAGCCCCTCGCACACAAAACCTCCTTTACCCCCTCCCTCCAACCCTTCCTAGGCCGACCCCTACCCCGCCTTCCTTCCACTACAGACTGATACACTCTTGAAGTCATTATGTTTCGCTCCATTCTCTCTACATGTCCGAACCACCTCAACAACCCTTCCTCAGCCCTCTGGACAACAGTTTTGGTAATCCCGCACCTCCTCCTAACTTCCAAACTACGAATTCTCTGCATTATATTCACACCACACATTGCCCTCAGACATGACATCTCCACTGCCTCCAGCCTTCTCCTCGCTGCAACATTCATCACCCACGCTTCACACCCATATAAGAGCGTTGGTAAAACTATACTCTCATACATTCCCCTCTTTGCCTCCAAGGACAAAGTTCTTTGTCTCCACAGACTCCTAAGTGCACCACTCACTCTTTTTCCCTCATCAATTCTATGATTCACCTCATCTTTCATAGACCCATCCGCTGACACGTCCACTCCCAAATATCTGAATACGTTCACCTCCTCCATACTCTCTCCCTCCAATCTGATATTCAATCTTTCATCACCTAATCTTTTTGTTATCCTCATAACCTTACTCTTTCCTGTATTCACCTTTAATTTTCTTCTTTTGCACACCCTACCAAATTCATCCACCAATCTCTGCAACTTCTCTTCAGAATCTCCCAAGAGCACAGTGTCATCAGCAAAGAGCAGCTGTGACAACTCCCACTTTGTGTGTGATTCTTTATCTTTTAACTCCACGCCTCTTGCCAAGACCCTCGCATTTACTTCTCTTACAACCCCATCTATAAATATATTAAACAACCACGGTGACATCACACATCCTTGTCTAAGGCCTACTTTTACTGGGAAAAAATTTCCCTCTTTCCTACATACTCTAACTTGAGCCTCACTATCCTCGTAAAAACTCTTCACTGCTTTCAGTAACCTACCTCCTACACCATACACTTGCAACATCTGCCACATTGCCCCCCTATCCACCCTGTCATACGCCTTTTCCAAATCCATAAATGCCACAAAGACCTCTTTAGCCTTATCTAAATACTGTTCACTTATATGTTTCACTGTAAACACCTGGTCCACACACCCCCTACCTTTCCTAAAGCCTCCTTGTTCATCTGCTATCCTATTCTCCGTCTTACTCTTAATTCTTTCAATTATAACTCTACCATACACTTTACCAGGTACACTCAACAGACTTATCCCCCTATAATTTTTGCACTCTCTTTTATCCCCTTTGCCTTTATACAAAGGAACTATGCATGCTCTCTGCCAATCCCTAGGTACCTTACCCTCTTCCATACATTTATTAAATAATTGCACCAACCACTCCAAAACTATATCCCCACCTGCTTTTAACATTTCTATCTTTATCCCATCAATCCCGGCTGCCTTACCCCCTTTCATTTTACCTACTGCCTCACGAACTTCCCCCACACTCACAACTGGCTCTTCCTCACTCCTACAAGATGTTATTCCTCCTTGCCCTATACACGAAATCACAGCTTCCCTATCTTCATCAACATTTAACAATTCCTCAAAATATTCCTTCCATCTTCCCAATACCTCTAACTCTCCATTTAATAACTCTCCTCTCCTATTTTTAACTGACAAATCAATTTGTTCTCTAGGCTTTCTTAACTTGTTAATCTCACTCCAAAACTTTTTCTTATTTTCAACAAAATTTGTTGATAACATCTCACCCACTCTCTCATTTGCTCTCTTTTTACATTGCTTCACCACTCTCTTAACCTCTCTCTTTTTCTCCATATACTCTTCCCTCCTTGCATCACTTCTACTTTGTAAAAACTTCTCATATGCTAACTTTTTCTCCCTTACTACTCTCTTTACATCATCATTCCACCAATCGCTCCTCTTCCCTCCTGCACCCACTTTCCTGTAACCACAAACTTCTGCTGAACACTCTAACACTACATTTTTAAACCTACCCCATACCTCTTCGACCCCATTGCCTATGCTCTCATTAGCCCATCTATCCTCCAATAGCTGTTTATATCTTACCCTAACTGCCTCCTCTTTTAGTTTATAAACCTTCACCTCTCTCTTCCCTGATGCTTCTATTCTCCTTGTATCCCATCTACCTTTTACTCTCAGTGTAGCTACAACTAGAAAGTGATCTGATATATCTGTGGCCCCTCTATAAACATGTACATCCTGAAGTCTACTCAACAGTCTTTTATCTACCAATACATAATCCAACAAACTACTGTCATTTCGCCCTACATCATATCGTGTATACTTATTTATCCTCTTTTTCTTAAAATATGTATTACCTATAACTAAACCCCTTTCTATACAAAGTTCAATCAAAGGGCTCCCATTATCATTTACACCTGGCACCCCAAACTTACCTACCACACCCTCTCTAAAAGTTTCTCCTACTTTAGCATTCAAGTCCCCTACCACAATTACTCTCTCACTTGGTTCAAAGGCTCCTATACATTCACTTAACATCTCCCAAAATCTCTCTCTCTCCTCTGCATTCCTCTCTTCTCCAGGTGCATACACGCTTATTATGACCCACTTCTCGCATCCAACCTTTACTTTAATCCACATAATTCTTGAATTTACACATTCATATTCTCTTTTCTCCTTCCATAACTGATCATTTAACATTACTGCTACCCCTTCCTTTGCTCTAACTCTCTCAGATACTCCAGATTTAATCCCATTTATTTCCCCCCACTGAAACTCTCCTACCCCCTTCAGCTTTGTTTCGCTTAGGGCCAGGACATCCAACTTCTTTTCATTCATAACATCAGCAATCATCTGTTTCTTGTCATCCGCACTACATCCACGCACATTTAAGCAACCCAGTTTTATAAAGTTTTTCTTCTTCTCTTTTTTAGTAATTGTATACAGGAGAAGGGGTTACTAGCCCATTGCTCCCGGCATTTTAGTCGCCTCATACGACACGCATGGCTTACGGAGGAAAGATTCTTTTCCACTTCCCCATGGACAATAGAAGAAATAAAAAAGAACAAGAGCTATTTAGAAAAAGGAGAAAAACCTAGATGTATGTATATATATATATGCATGTGCGTGTCTGTGAAGTGTGACCAAAGTGTAAGTAGGAGTAGCAAGATATCCCTGTTATCTTAGCGTGTTTATGAGACAGAAAAAGAAACCAGCAATCCTACCATCATGCAAAACAGTTACAGGTTTTTGTTTCACAGTCATCTGGCAGGACGGTAGTACTTCCCTGGGTGGTTTCTGTCTACCAACCTACTACCTACATATATATATATATATATATATATATATATATATATGTCGTGCCGAATATGTAAAACTGGTCAATTAGCAAGAACTCATTTAAAATTAAATCCTTTCAAAAATTTTCTCTTATACGTTTGAAGATATATTTTTCTCATTAATGTTAATGTAAAAATTTATAATTTTGCACCAAAAGTATCTAAGAAAATTCACCTAACCTTATTATAACAAGTTATTTTAGCCTAACCCAACTAAATACATTTTAAATTCGTTTACAATAATTTAATAATAAACACACTGAAATATATTTTTTTCGTTAGGTTCAGAATGATTTTGGCGAAATTATTGCATACACAAATTTTCGCTTGTACTATATGGCAAGATGAACGTTGCTATTTAAGCCAAGATCGCAAGTTCTGCCTATCCAGCACGACATATATATATAATTGTAATCACGAATGATTGGTATTTATCAATAACAACACAGCGCTAGCCAAGGATTCGAGCCCATGTTGTACTGGCACGCCATTGTGAGCGAGAACCACATGACGCTTTAACCCACAGGACCACCCAATCCTACAGTAACCAAGTACCCAGCTTTCGACAACCAACACTTAGCGAATATGACTCACTCCTGAGATCTATCTTTAAAAAGGCACTGAATCTGTCATTAGACGACCAGCAATGGGAGCAAGCAACTCTCCCAGTGTGACTGGGAAGTATAGGAGTGCACAAGGCAACACAGGCAGATTTACCTGCATTTCAGTCCTCGTGCATGGCTTTCAGTGGACTAGTTAACGATATTGTCCTCGAACGCTTGAGAGATTGAAGAAGCCACGTGGTGGGACACCACTGCAGACTCCTCCAGCAGACCAACTCATCCCAAAGAGTACAAACAGTCCCTCTGGGACAAACCGATCACGGAAAAAATTGCCAACACAGTGCTCAGCAACGTTTCAGGAAAGGACAAAGCTCATCTTCTAGCGGTGAAGGTACAACGTTCAGGAGAATTCCTTTTAACTGTTCCCAATTCCTCCCTGGACATTAGACTCGACTCACAGGCCAATCGGATTGGTGTTGCTCTTCGTCTAGCCGTCCCCATACTCACTGAACATACGTGTACTTGCGGCAGGGCGCCGGCTGATCAATTCGGACTCCATGGTCCGGGAAGTATGCTAGACGTGTGGAGGCCAACGACATCATAAAAAGAGGTCTCAACACATCCCATTGCCAGCTCAACAGGAACTCCCAGTATAAAGGTTTGACAGAAGTCAAAAGCGTCCAGATGGAGCCACTGTGCTACCCTGGAAGGATGGTAAGCAGATTGCCTGGGACTACACCTGTACTGCCACGTTGGCGGACACCTATTTACCATACTCTGAAGTCGGAGGGGGTGGAACCGCCAGTTACAGGGAGACCCAGAAGATCTGCAAGTATGTAGACCTGCCCCCTTGCTATAACTTCATCCCAGTATGGTCTGAGACCCTTGGAGCATGAGGCAAGTGTGCTCTCAAGTTCCTCGGAGAGCTGGGCGAAAAGCTCATCAGAAACCAAAGATCACAGAGCAGACAGCTTCCTCTATCAAAGACTCAGTGTTGCGGTCTAGAGTGGAAATGCCTGCAGCATTCTGGGCAGGTGGCCCACCGCAGGGGAGCTGGATGAAGTGTTTGAGATGTAGGCTCTGAAATGTTATTTATATTCTCATTTCTATTGTATCTTTGTTAATGTATTTTATTTATTTATAAAGTTTATATAGAATATAGGGGGTGGTAAGAAAATATTCAAACGTTTTTGGGAGAATCTCGAGTTTTCCCTGAAGTAAGTTGATTCTTTTCTCTGAGGATGAGGGTCCTCAATTCAGTTCCAGAGGTGGTACCTCCTACATAATACTTCCTAAAATTCTCTTTTATAGTTTAAATATATTTTTCATTTATGTAAAAATAAATAATTTTGTATCCAAAGAACCTTAGAAAACTTACCTAACCTTACTATATCAAACGCAATTTAATTTAGCCTAATCCAGCTAAATATATTTAAGGTAAGTTTAAAATATAATAATAAACAATGAAATATATATTTTCTTTACATTCAGAATGATTTTTGCGAAATTATTTCATACACAAATTTTCGCTTGTCTTATTCGGCAAGAAGGGAGTTGCTATTTAAGCCAAAATCGAAAGTTTTACCTATTTCTCACGTCACACCTGAAGCAAGTTTATTCTTTTCTCTGAGGATGAGGGTCCCCATGACAGTTCTAGAGGTGGTACCTCCCTATATTTATATATATTTATATATATATATATATATATATATATATATATTTATATATGTCGTGCCGAATAGGCAGAACTTGCCATCTTGGCTTAATTAGCAACGCTCATCTTGCCATATAGGACAAGTGAAAATTTGTGTATGCAATAATTTCGCTAAAATCATTCTGAACCTAACGAAAAAAATATATTTGATTGTGTTTGTGTAGTACTAAATTACTGTAAACGTATTTAAAATATATTTAGTTGGGTTAGGCTAAAATAAATTGCTCTTGTTATAATAAGGTTAGGTAAGTTTTCTAAGATTCTTTTGGTTCAAAATTAAAAATTTTTACATTAACATTAATGAAAAAAATATATCTTTAAACGTATAAGAGAAAATTTCAGAAAGGACTTAATTTGAAATGAGTTCTTGCTAATTGACCAGTTTTACATATTCGGCACGACATTATATATATATATATATATATATATATATATATATATATATATATATATATATATATATATATATATGTAATATATAATGTATATATATATATTTTTTTTTTTTTATCACACTGGCCGATTCCCACCAAGGCAGGGTGGCCCGAAAAAGAAAAACTTTCACCATCATTCACTCCATCACTGTCTTGCCAGAAGGGTGCTTTACACTACAGTTTTTAAACTGCAACATTAACACCCCTCCTTCAGAGTGCAGGCACTGTACTTCCCATCTCCAGGACTCAAGTACGGCCTGCCGGTTTCCATGAGCCCCTTCATAAATGTTACTTTGCTCACACTCCAACAGCACGTCAAGTATTAAAAACCATTTGTCTCCATTCACTCCTATCATACACGCTCATGCATACCTGCTGGAAGTCCAAGCCCCTCGCACACAAAAACCTCCTTTACCCCTCCCTCCAACCTTTCCTAGGCCGACCCCTACCCCGCCTTCCTTCCACTACAGACTGATACACTCTTGAAGTCATTCTGTTTCGCTCCATTCTCTCTACATGTCCGAACCACCTCAACAACCCTTCCTCAGCCCTCTTGACAACAGTTTTGGTAATCCCGCACCTCCTCCTAACTTCCAAACTACGAATTCTCTGCATTATATTCACACCACACATTGCCCTCAGACATGACATCTCCACTGCCTCCAGCCTTCTCCTCGCTGCAACATTCATCACCCATGCTTCACACCCATATAAGAGCGTTGGTAAAACTATACTCTCATACATTCCCCTCTTTGCCTCCAAGGACAAAGTTCTTTGTCTCCACAGACTCCTAAGTGCACCACTCACTCTTTTTCCCTCATCAATTCTATGATTCACCTCATCTTTCATAGACCCATCTGCTGACACGTCCACTCCCAAATATCTGAATACATTCACCTCCTTCATACTCTCTCCCTCCAATCTGATATTCAATCTTTCATCACCTAATCTTTTTGTTATCCTCATAACCTTACTCTTTCCTGTATTCACCTTTAATTTTCTTCTTTTGCACACCCTACCAAATTCATCCACCAATCTCTGCAACTTCTCTTCAGAATCTCCCAAGAGCACAGTGTCATCAGCAAAGAGCAGCTGTGACAACTCCCACTTTGTGTGTGATTCTTTATCTTTTAACTCCACGCCTCTTGTCAAGACCCTCGCATTTACTTTTCTTACAACCCCATCTATAAATATATTAAACAACCACGGTGACATCACACATCCCTGTCTAAGGCCCACTTTTACTGGGAAATAATTTCCCTCTTTCCTACACACTCTAACTTGAGCCTCACTATCCTCGTAAAAACTCTTCACTGCTTTCAGTAACCTACCTCCTACACCATACACTTGCAACATCTGCCACATTGCCCCCCTATCCACCCTGTCATACGCCTTTTCCAAATCCATAAATGCCACAAAGACCTCTTTAGCCTTATCTAAATACTGTTCACTTATATGTTTCACTGTAAACACCTGATCCACACACCCCCTACCTTTCCTAAAGCCTCCTTGTTCATCTGCTATCCTATTCTCCGTCTTACTCTTAATTCTTTCAATAATAACTCTACCATACACTTTACCAGGTATACTCAACAGACTTATCCCCCTATAATTTTTGCACTCTCTTTTATCCCCTTTTGCCTTTATACAAAGGAACTATGCATGCTCTCTGCCAATCCCTAGGTACCTTACCCTCTTCCATACATTTATTAAATAATTGCACTAACCACTCCAAAACTATATCCCCACCTGCTTTTAACATTTCTATCTTTATCCCATCAATCCCGGCTGCCTTACCCCCTTTCATTTTACCTACTGCCTCACGAACTTCCCCCACACTCAACTGGCTGTTCCTCACTCCTACAAGATGTTATTCCTCCTTGCCCTATACACGAAATCACAGCTTCCCTATCTTCATCAACATTTAACAATTCCTCAAAATATTCCCTCCATCTTCCCAATACCTCTAACTCTCCATTTAATAACTCTCCTCTCCTATTTTTAACTGACAAATCCATTTGTTCTCTAGGCTTTCTTAACTTGTTAATCTCCCTCCAAAACTTTTTCTTATTTTCAACAAAATTTGTTGATAACATCTCACCCACTCTCTCATTTGCTCTCTTTTTACATTGCTTCACCACTCTCTTAACCTCTCTCTTTTTCTCCATATACTCTTCCCTCCTTGCATCACTTCTACTTTGTAAAAACTTCTCATATGCTAACTTTTTCTCCCTTACTACTCTCTTTACATCATCATTCCACCAATCGCTCCTCTTCCCTCCCGCACCCACTTTCCTGTAACCACAAACTTCTGCTCAACACTCTAACACTACATTTTTAAACCTACCCCATACCTCTTCGACCCCACTGCCTATGCTCTCATTAGCCCATCTATCCTCCAATAGCTGTTTATATCTTACCCTAACTGCCTCCTCTTTTAGTTTATAAACCTTCACCTCTCTCTTCCCTATTGCTTCTATTCTCCTTGTATCCCATCTACCTTTTACTCTCAGTGTAGCTACAACTAGAAAGTGATCTGATATATCTGTGGCCCCTCTATAAACATGTACATCCTGAAGTCTACTCAACAGTCTTTTATCTACCAATACATAATCCAACAAACTACTGTCATTTCGCCCTACATCATATCTTGTATACTTATTTATCCTCTTTTTCTTAAAATATGTATTACCTATAACTAAACCCCTTTCTATACAAAGTTCAATCAAAGGGCTCCCATTATCATTTACACCTGGCACCCCAAACTTACCTACCACACCCTGTCTAAAAGTTTCTCCTACTTTAGCATTCAGGTCCCCTACCACAATTACTCTCTCACTTGGTTCAAAGGCTCCTATACATTCACTTAACATCTCCCAAAATCTCTCTCTCTCCTCTGCATTCCTCTCTTCTCCAGGTGCATACACGCTTATTATGACCCACTTCTCGCATCCAACCTTTACTTTAATCCACATAATTCTTGAATTTACACATTCATATTCTCTTTTCTCCTTCCATAACTGATCATTTAACATTACTGCTACCCCTTCCTTTGCTCTAACTCTCTCAGATACTCCAGATTTAATCCCATTTATTTCCCCCCACTGAAACTCTCCTACCCCCTTCAGCTTTGTTTCGCTTAGGGCCAGGACATCCAACTTCTTTTCATTCATAACATCAGCAATCATCTGTTTCTTGTCATCTGCACTACATCCACGCACATTTAAGCATCCCAGTTTTATAAAGTTTTTCTTCTTCTCTTTTTTAGTAAGTGTCTACAGGAGAAGGGGTTACTAGCCCATTGCTCCCGGCATTTTAGTCGCCTCATACGACACGCATGGCTTACGGAGGAAAGATTCTTTTCCACTTCCCCATGGACAATAGAAGAAATAAAGAAGAACAAGAGCTATTTAGAAAAAGGAGAAAAACCTAGATGTATGTATATATATATGCATGTGCGTGTCTGTGAAGTGTGACCAAAGTGTAAGTAGGAGTAACAAGATATCCCTGTTGAACATTAAAATGGTATAAAATACCGACAGGTTGTTAGGTAAGACACATATGCAACAGTTAGGTATCTTTATTATGAAACGCTTCTTCAGTCAAGTACAGAAAAGTTGATAGAAGCAGAAGATACTTGAAGACGATGTAATCAGTCCATCACCCTTAAAGTTTTGAGGTGGTCAGTCCCTCAGTCTGGAGAAGAGCATTGTTCCATAGTATGAAACAATATGGAGATGAAGTGACAGAATGGTGCTTTAAGGGTGATGGACTGATTACATCGTCTTCAAGTATCTTCTGCTTCTATCAACTTTTCTGTACTTGACTGAAGAAGCCTACTGTGTAGGCGAAACGTTTCATAATAAAGATACCTAACTGTTGCATATGTGTCTTACCTAACAACCTGTCGGTATTTTATACCATTTTAATGTTCAATCTGTCAGACACTGCAACACAAGGGTATCTTGGTACAGACCTGCAATCAACTTCGACAACTTCCACTAGTGAGAGCGGCTGGATTTGAGAGGGACCTGACCTTTCAACATCTGAGTTCCTACCTCTCCTAGTGGCCTACGTCTCACCTCTTGGCGCTATAAAAAGCACCATTCTGTCACTTCATCTCCATATTGTTTCATACTATGGAACAATGCTCTTCTCCAGACTGAGGGACTGACCACCTCAAAACTTTAAGGGTGATGGACTGATTACATCGTCTTCAAGTATCTTCTGCTTCTATCAACTTTTCTGTACTTGACAGAAGAAGCCTACTGTGTAGGCGAAACGTTTCATAATAAAGATACCTAACTGTTGCATATGTGTCTTACCTAACAAGATATCCCTGTTATCTAGCGTGTTTATGATACAGAAAAAGACACCAGCAATCCTACCATCATGCAAAACAGTTACAGGTTTCTGTTTCACAGTCATCTGGCAGGACGGTTGTACTTCCCTGGGTGGTTGCTGTCTACCAACCTACTAATATATATATATATATATATATATATATATATATATATATTTATAAATGCAAGATAAACTAGGGGGGAAGAATCTTTAGCTAAAGTACTTTCACACTTCTCAATGTTCAGGAGCTATACAATTTTTACATGAGAGCAACTAAAGCGAGGAGAGTAGCATAGTGCGGATGTGTCACCGGCCACGGTTACACATAGAATGTGGTCAGTGGTCGGTGCCAACCCCACCCTCCCACCATCCCCCTTCTCCCCATATGGGGTAGGAGTGTTTCTGAGATATCAAGTATGAAGTTATAAGATATAATAGCCAGCCCCATGCTTTTCTAGTGGTTTATAGCATGTCATATGGTTTGAGAAAATACATTTCTTGTTGGACACTATACACATGGATTGATATTATTCTGTGTAACATTTTAAAATAATAAAAGAACTGAATCTAAGGAAGTGATAGCCAAGAAAAATGTACTAGTTTTACCATACAATGAGAATTTGGTTTGCCTATGTGAGGCATTAAAAAAATCAATATAAACTTTGCTTTCTAAAACACAGGGACTGTGAAAGAAAAACTGATTTAACACCCTCCAACAAAGTGGGGTTTACAAGGTCCCATGTACTCAGCGTCCTCGCTCATATATTGGCCAAACAGGTAAATTTCTGGAAACCAGAATAGGCCAACATAAATACTCAATCAGGACAAGGCAGGAGTCGAATGCTGTCTTTAATCATGCTAGTTCATGTAGTCACCCACCGGAATGGGATGCTGCCCAGATAATAATACTCAATCTTCCCTCTTGAAACATGAAAGGAATGCAGTACATAACTCTAATTTTGGGTTATACAAGCTCGATAGCTATTTATTAGAGTCTGTTGTACACAATCTTAAACAACAGTGCTATACAAAATCACAGGATTGCTCATTATGCCTGGTGGGTTGATGGATTGGTGACGCCCGACCAGTGTCTACGCACCAAAACTTCATACCACGTCAGTTGTGAATGGTTATATAACGCGTTTAGCTGTTAGATTACGAGATAACATAAGGAGAGGTTAAAGGGTATTAATAGAAATTGGAAATTGAGATCACAGAAATATTATCAGAAAGGCATAGAAGATTCTCAAGTCAGGAATATTAACCGACACTGAGAAGAATAGTAGACAATATGTAGGAAGAGATACTTCTGAGTACCTTCGTAAAGCATTCGATTCCATTCTATTCCTTTCTTTTATTTAAAAATGCTACACAGAAAAATAGCAATCCATGTGTATAGTATCCAGCAAGAAACGTATCTTCTCGAACCACATGACCTGTTATAAACGTCTAGAAAAAGCTTGGGGCTGGCTATTATACCTTACAATTTCATACTTGACGTCTCAGAAACCTTGTACCCCATATGGGAAGTACGGGGTACATGGGTAACGTGGCCGGTGGCACATCCGCACTACGCTACTCCCCCTGTTTTAGCTGATCTTTTGCAACATTGCATAGCTCCTGAATGCGCACTGATAAGTGTGAGAGTAATTGAGCTAAAGATTTTCCCCCCTCCTCCCCGTGGCTTGTCTTGCATAATTAAGGTGGCCCGTCTGCGATTATTTGCACATACACACACATTATATATATATATATAATATATATATGTGTGTGTGTGTGTGTGTGTGTGTATTATCCCAACCATATAAACAAATACTGTTGGAACACCCACGCCTTATATTTCAACACCCTCTTACTTGTTATAAACATTAGAACTGCATAATACACCGATAACCTGTGCTTTAATCAGGTAATTCCGTGTTTTACAGTCACCCACACAACTGCCACTGCTGTTTTATGCTAATTAGAATCTTGGATGCAGTAATTAAGGATGAACGTCCTGGTCGCCTCCTTGCTTCAGGCTATTATCTTCATCTGGTAAACAAGGCCAGGAAGAAGCGGCGACGGAAGCTTTTGCCTCGTTATCAAGGTCAACTAGTCTTCCAGGCAGGTAGGGCGCTTTCGCACACGTTACAGTTTGTTGGTATCTGCCGAATCTAAGCTAATGCAGAATAACTGGCATTGCTGGATAAGACAGGTTTAGATAGAATAACAGATAGTCCTATATTTGCTTATAGTTAACCAAAAGTAGCGAAATAAACAGCTGTTTACGTCTGGGCTAAGCATATCGTAACCAAGATTATGTATATCTTGAGGAGTATATATACTGGTATGCAGTATACACACCGAGAGTTTGCCTTAATCGTTTTGGGGGGATTAAAGTTTTCTTCACTTAAATGGTGGTGAAAGTTACATATGCATCCAATCGTGTAGTTTGTAGATTTTAAACCCAGTTAACCAGCCAACCCGTCGTAATTAACTTGTTGGTATCCCTACACAACCTTTGTGAGCTGGAGGGTGAACGTCGTTGTGGAAGCCTGGATGATTACGACTATGTCTTCAGGAATAACACTTTCATCATCGCTGAAAAGGATGCAATTGATGAGGAGAGAGATGTGAACGCCTGGCCAGGATGTGCTCAAATGTAAATGTGCCAGAATTTGTATACTGAGGAGAGAGTCTTAGGTTTGGCTATCTGGCTGGTAACAAGGGCTTGCAGACTTTTTTTTTTTTAAGCAGCTTTATTTTTATTTGGAGGCTGAGGGATGTTTTGGGGGGGCTGAAGTCCCCCCGCAACCCCTAGGCGCCACCCTTTCCCTACAGCACCTCAACTTAGAGCGAACGAGAGAGAGAGAGAGAGAGAGAGAGAGAGAGAGAGAGAGAGAGAGAGAGAGAGAGAGAGGCTCAACCTATTACAGCTGCACCACAAATCTGGTGGAAATGAGTTTTGGGTTTTACCATCATTCAGAAGACTTGGGACTTTTTCTTAAACTTCTTATTAACTTGACTACACATATTCCTATTTGCAGACTCTTCTGTTGTTTTGCTCTGTGTTTGTCGATGTTGTCCTTCTGTTTGTGTATAGCTCTCCAGTAAGCATATTTTTTTATATGATATACTCCACCGCTTTAAAATAATTTACTGCCTCTCTCTCTCTCTCTCTCAATCTTTTTAAATTACTTAGTGCAACTCCGTTGTCTTTCATTAAAATGATTTATTGCAAATTCAAAATTGATTTTTTGAAATTATTGATCATAGTCTGTTTTTTCTAAAAAAGAAATCATTTATTGGAGTCGTACTCATCTTTTCTAAATAGTTTACTGTAGTTTAAATTGGGTACAAAGTTAACTTCCTTCATGTATTTTCTTGATGTAGTCTCCATCTTGTTTCCTGTATGACTCAGTTTTCCTAAATTGTTCTGCTGTTCCTGGTTTTCAAATTTCTTAAGCTTTAGTCTTAAATTTTCTTTTCCTTAAGGCACATTTTCACCGTGTGAACGTCCTAGACATCAGTGAATTTGCGTAAAATCTCCTGCATCGTGGAAGGGAAAATAACGAAGTCTTCCCTTCCCCAACCCTCGCTAATGAAGACTTAGTGTTATTAGCTGCAACCTTGTGCTTTCTCCTTATAGCTACGCCTTGTGTGTCTGCTGCTTCTCGCGAACCTGAACCACAGGACCTAGGATGATTTAGCATGACCTAGGCTGATTTAACATGACCTAGGATGATTTAGAGTGACCTAGGATGATTTATAATGAAATAGCTTGATCTTGGATGACCTAGGATAGTATAGCATAACCTAGGATGACCTATCTCGATCCAAGATTACTTCAAATGACCTAGGGTGACCTAGTATTGTCTAGCATGATAAAGAATGACTTAGGATGACCCAACATGACCAGATACCTTAGTATGACCTAGGATCCCCTCCCACTTTCCTAGAACTAACCATACCACGGGTGGGGTTAGAACCCGCGAACTGTGGTAAATTATGGTTTACCTGGAGTTTACCTGGAGAGAGTTCCGGGGGTTAACGCCCCCGCGGCCCGGTCTGTGACCAGGCCTCCTGGTGGATCAGAGCCTGATCAACCAGGCTGTTGCTGCTGGCTGCACGCAAACCAACGTACGAGCCACAGCCCGGCTGATCAGGAACTGACTTTAGGTGCTTGTCCAGTGCCAGCTTGAAGACTGCCAGGGGTCTGTTGGTAATCCCCCTTATGTGTGCTGGGAGGCAGTTGAACAGTCTCGGGCCCCTGACACTTATTGTATGGTCTCTTAACGTGCTAGTGACACCCCTGCTTTTCATTGGGGGGGATGGTGCATCGTCTGCCAAGTCTTTTGCTTTCGTAGTGAGTGATTTTCGTGTGCAAGTTCGGTACTAGTCCCACTAGGATTTTCCAGGTGTATATAATCATGTATCTCTCCCTCCTGCGTTCCAGGGAATATAGGTTTAGGAACCTCAAGCGCTCCCAATAATTGAGGTGTTTTATCTCCGTTATGCACGCCGTGAAAGTTCTCTGTACATTTTCTAGGTCGGCAATTTCACCTGCCTTGAAAGGTGCTGTTAGTGTGCAGCAATATTCCAGCCTAGATAGAACAAGTGACCTGAAGAGTGTCATCATGGGCTTGGCCTCCCTAGTTTTGAAGGTTCCCATTATCCATCCTGTCATTTTTCTAGCAGATGCGATTGATACAATGTTATGGTCCTTGAAGGTGAGATCCTCCGACATGATCACTCCCAGGTCTTTGACGTTGGTGTTTCGCTCTATTTTGTGGCCAGAATTTGTTTTGTACTCTGATGAAGATTTAATTTCCTCATGTTTACCATATCTGAGTAATTGAAATTTCTCATCGTTGAACTTCATATTGTTTTCTGCAGCCCACTGAAAGATTTGGTTGATGTCTGCCTGGAGCTTTGCAGTGTCTGCAATGGAAGACACTGTCATGCAGATTCGGGTGTCATCTGCAAAGGAAGACACGGTGCTGTGGCTGACATCCTTGTCTATGTCGGATATGAGGATGAGGAACAAGATGGGAGCGAGTACTGTGCCTTGTGGAACAGACCTAGGATGACCTAAGATAGATTACATAAGATGACATGAAATGACCTTCATGACCAAGCATGACCTTCGATGACATAAGATTGTAAAGCATGAACTAGAATGCCCAATGAATCACTTAGAATGATCTAAGATGACCAAGTATTACTCTTTACGGTGTCAGATCCAGAATAACGCCTGTGGTACCAGGTCACATATGGGGTCCTAACACCAGGTCACTGACCATGGGGTCCTAGCACCAGGTCACTGACCATGGGGTCCTAGCACCAGGTCACTTACCATGGGGTCCTAACACCAGGTCACTTGCCATGGGGTCCTAACACCAGGTCACTGACCATGGGGTCCTAGCACCAGGTCACTGACCATGGGGTCCTAGCACCAGGTCACTTACCATGGGGTCCTAACACCAGGTCACTTGCCATGGGGTCCTAGCACCAGGTCACTTGCCATGGGGTCCTAGCACCAGGTCACTGACCATGGGGTCCTAGCACCAGGTCACTTACCATGGGGTCCTAACACCAGGTCACTTGCCATGGGGTCCTAGCACCAGGTCACTTACCATGGGGTCCTAACACCAGGTCACTTGCCATGGGGTCCTAGCACCAGGTCACTTGCCATGGGGTCCTAGCACCAGGTCACTTACCATGGGGTCCTAGCACCAGGTCACTTACCATGGGGTCCTAGCACCAGGTCACTTACCATGGGGTCCTAGCACCAGATCACTTACCATGGGGTCCTAGCACCAGGTCACTTACCATGGGGTCCTAGCACCAGGTCACTTACCATGGGGTCCTAGCACCAGGTCACTTACCATGGGGTCCTACCACCAGGTCACTTGCCATGGGGTCCTAGCACCAGGTCACTGACCATGGGGTCCTAGCACCAGGTCACTTACCATGGGGTCCTAGCACCAGGTCACTTACCATGGGGTCCTAGCACCAGGTCACTTACCATGGGGTCCTAGCACCAGGTCACTGACCATGGGGTCCTAGCACCAGGTCACTTACCATGGGGTCCTAACACCAGGTCACTTACCATGGGGTCCTAACACCATGTCACAGACATGCAATTTTTTTCCAATGGTCTTGAGGGGGGTACAGAGGTTATGTGCACATAATAGTACATTATATATACTGAAACCAAGATTGTCCAAGACACATATGCAACAGTTAGGTATCTTTATTATGAAACGTTTCGCCTACACAGTAGGCTTCTTCAGTCAAGTACAGAAAAGTTGATAGAAGCAGAAGATACTTGAAGACGATGTAATCAGTCCATCACCCTTAAAGTTTTGAGGTGGTCAGTCCCTCAGTCAGGAGAAGAGCATTGTTCCATATTGTTTCATACTATGGAACAATGCTCTTCTCCAGACTGAGGGACTGACCACCTCAAAACTTAAAGGGTGATGGACTGATTACATCGTCTTCAAGTATCTTCTGCTTCTATCAACTTTTCTGTACTTGACTGAAGAAGCCTACTGTGTAGGCGAAACGTTTCATAATAAAGATACCTAACTGTTGCATATGTGTCTTACCTAACAACCTGTCGGTATTTTATACCATTTTAATGTTCAAGATTATCCAGTAGAAAAAAAAACAATACCAAGGGCGGGATTGAACCCGCGGTCAGAGATTCTCAAAACTCTAGACCGTCGCGTTATCCACTGGACCAGTAGAGTCAAACAATATGCTATTTCCGATCGGAAGAGACATTTTTCAGCTATTTCACGGAACCCAGTTTGATTAATTAAATTCGAACTTCGAAACTTGCACAACCTAAAATCAATACAAAGATTCCTTTGAGGAAAACACATCATCACTAAAAGATTAAAGACATTCTCCTGTACAGAATCCAACAAAATGTGCGCCTACGCAGCCTAAATCCTCGTCCTCAAAAATTTCAGCTATTTTATAAGATAAATGTGGGACTAGAAGACTAGCTGGTAATAGGACGGATGTGGTTTTAACTTGTATAATATTTAAGGGTTTACTAAACTCGTGAAAATTAAAAAAAATCCTTTATGATGATTTTTTTAAAGTTTCTCAATTTTCTTTTTCTATCATACTCAAAATCCATGTCTGCATAAATGATTCATTGTAACCAGATATAAACACGCAAATAAAGTTCATTACCTGGAGTTTACCTGGAGAGAGTTCCGGGGGTCAACGCCCCCGCGGCCCGGTCTGTGACCAGGCCTCCCATTACCACTAACTTGTTCAACTATCAAAACTTTCCGGTCCGGCCTAATTCGGCTATAATCCTCTAAGAAAAAGTATTTAATTTTGTGTTTCTTAGAATGTCCAATTTGATAAAGAAATCTATTAATTAGGAAACGGGCACGTGGAAGCCCAAATTCGGTCAAATAATTCTAGAGAGTTTGAAGCCGACCCAAAGAGGCATTCTCTAGTTATTACCTGGAAAGCAATTTATTTCATAAAACTGGTAATATAAAATTTACATAGCGCGTAACGAAAGCTAAGATTTCTTTAAATAAAACTATCAACACTGAATTTTTGAAGTCTATCACGAGAGGTATTCTCTGTTAATTGCTCTGAATTTAAGGGATTTCAATTGTTTTTAAAAATTTCCTCAAATTTTTAAATTTACACCTACACGATCTAAACTTGTATGGAATCTTCCTTCTTATGGATCCTTCAACATTAATATTTTGAAGCTGATGAGACAAGGCATTATTTACTGAATGAATAAAGATTTCCTGATATTACACAAGTGTCTAATTCTTCAAACTCTCGGTTTTCTAAACGCAGTTACATTACATCAGTCAGACACAGCAACAACTTGGGATCCTGATACAATGATTGGCTAACTTATAGGCATGACCTAGTTGCACTAGTGGATTTTTCCCACTGGTGACTCCGCCTCCTCCTGCTGCTGCTTCATCTCGCCTGTTGCAATATACAAGCCAATTCTCCGTGAATCTGAAAATTTCTCTCAAGATTGATGGACTGAACATATCGACTCCAGGGTGAGGAACTGATTACCTCAATCTCCTAATCTTCCACTGTTCTCTCTATTAGACTGAAGAAGCCACTGGCTGGCGAAACACTTCCACAAAGATTTCCAAATGTTGCATAAGTGTTTCATTCTTCAACTTGCCAGTTTTCTAAACTATTTGCCTATCTTCATTTTTTAAAAGTTCGAATGTATTTAAGTTTAATAAATCTCGCTCACTTCTCTAGGAAGTATTTGTAAATCATTTGTAAAAGTAGACTCGTGTTCCCTCTGCCTCGTCCAGCCAGTTATTTGGATCTAGTAGAAAAATCTTCATCCCTTGAAACGTTGCAATTAATTTGGCATCATAATTTTTCACAGTCGAATAATGTGCATGAGAGTTTTTGTGAGTTTACACTCATTTTTACATGGCACTGTTGATTTCACTTTTTTTTTTGGGGAAGGTGGATTTGTTATGTGTATTACTCTTGTTTTGTCTCATCAGCAGCAGAAATAAATTTCTTCCATTTATAAATAGTTTATTGAAGGCGGAAGATATTGTAAAGATTTCTTGCAATTCACATTTCCATAAACATAAGAAATACAAAAATAAAAATCAAGATTAGGTGCTAGTTTATATACCCAGAGCGCTCCATCCTCTTAACTTCTGCCAAGGATTTAGTGAATATTTTCCTCTCTATTGGCTGTAAAAACAACAGGTACCCTGGGCACTGTACACCTGAATGATGTCCTTATTGACGCCTGTTTCCTGGTTCATTATCGGGCAGAATGGTCCAGTGTAACCTGGCGCTACATGAAACTTTAATCTGACATGAGGGTGAATATACAGCATGTGGAAATCTCTCTGACCCACACACCACACCACTACTTCATTTAAGTCCCTTCCTACCTAGTACAAAATTATGGATTGTAATCGATTTGATGACGATGGGAAAAATATGGACTTACAGGCCCCTCAGGTCTGTCACTATCAGCTTGAGAACTTGGTGTCTTGGATTCGTGGTGGTATAAGGACTGGACGCCGATTAACGTATGTCCTGCCTAAAAATGAGAGGTGTCACCATTTCCGAATGTCATTAAAAGACAATAGTTGTTACTCATTTAACACAAGTGCTGGTAATATTTTTGAAATCACAGTTCATTTTCGAATGTGGATTCCAGCTTCAGTCCAGAAAATCCACTGAATACCTTAAGTCTCGATACTTAGCTCAGTGACCCAGAGAGACAGAGCACACAATAGAGGCGCTGTTCTGGTACATTCATTGAGTAATTAATAAACTGGGCCGATCAACATGAAGGCCATGTCTGCTCGCTCGCTCGCTCTCGCGTGCTCGCTCTCGCGCGCTCTCTCTCGCGCGCTCTCTCTCGCTCTCGCTCTCGCTCTCGCTCTCGCTCTCGCTCTCGTTCCTGACCCAAGACCGCCCTCTGAGCCTTCAAATACGGCCACCCTACCTACAAACCAGCTGGCCCTCGGATGCCGTTGCCAGAATGTCAGTCACAATGACGTTCGTAAAACTCACTAAAGCTCCGAAATCTAGTAACTAATAAGTTTAAGATTCTTGCCAGACAAGTGTAGACATAGCACTTTAGTACAGGGGGGAAAGGTGGTTGCACCTCATCTTGTCCACACACTAGGTAGAGAAAGGTTTTAATATTATGAGAGCACAGTATTATGAACACAGGTGGTAGTCCAAAACCCTGTAGCGCCTGGTGGTAACTAAGCAAACAAAGCACTCAGCAGGGCAGAGCAAGGCCAAGGCAAACACAGCAAGTGTGGATTGCTTTATCCATGTATTCCATCACCAACATTTACTCTGTGTACAGTGTTTATGATTAGAGAAGTCAGAGTCGAATGGTGCGATCAAGAGCCACTGAAAACATGAGTGGTCACGACCAGTGTCTGCGGAATCTGCCACTCAGCCAGGTGGGCTGAAGTGACGCCACCTTACCTGAAGTAGCTGGCTACTATCTGCTGCACTATTTTACAGTAATCTCTAGACACCTTGAAAACCGTTGGCAACAACGATGGCCTGAGTTGATTCATAACAAATTATATCAAATCGTGATTAGGTTTCTGGTCTTCTTATCGCTCTCGTGTTTGGAAGACTATACTCTCATGCCTACGTATCGGACACACGCATCTCACTCATAAGTATCTCATGGAGAAGCACCCAAAGGCACTCTGAGAACTGTCAAGTTCCGTTTTCAGTTCGTCATATACGATTAGACTTTTCTGTCTACCAGCGAGCACCAAGATTTATCTCCGGCGTCGTCACCGCTCTAACTCTAACGCCCTTACTTCATCTAACCACGCTGACAGCCCCACCTTTTACACAGGCTCCCTCTTTGACTTTGTCAGTGACTGCTCTATTACACCGACAGCTTTATTAATCCTCACCGCCCTTATTGACTTCCTCCGGCGTCTTTTTCATCCTACCCTGCAGCGCTGTGTAACCTTTGCAGATTTAGCGCATAGTTTCGATTGTAATAATAATCCACCTGACTAGCAGATCAAACTTGACAATAAGCACAGAATTTGGGCTCCAGAACTACTGCACTCTGAATTACCAGTTCACTGGTCGAGAAGGCAAGTCATATGGTTGTGATGAACGCTGAATAAAACTGAAAATACACGTCACAATTGTACAAGAGAATTAAAAAATTCCCACACATCTCTCTTCCTAAACTACATTTTTCCTCTACCTGTGAATAATTTTCTTGCTCCCGCCCTGGTATGAAGTGGAAAACTTCATGAAAAATCAGTTTCTGCTGTGTATGGGAGAGGTTATCCAGAGATGGCAAGTCCCACGTAATTGTAACTCCAGCTATGCTGGCAGGAAACCTCTGAAGGTTTCGTAGCTTAATGAAACCTTACTGAAATACCTGACAATCTGGTCGTCCTCCTACTGAAGTCTCCCGGCTCAGGCTAGCCAGTCTCAGCGCCTTGTTGGAGCGCCATCTCGCGTGAGGGAAATAACAGGAAAACACAGCTACTGTATCGTTCAATACCATGGTGTGATTATCATAGAAAATATAGCAGCACACTGACCATGCATACAATTTGTTAAAAAAATCCCTCCTCCGCAACCCGTCACCACTCCCATCATACCCCACCCGTCACCACTCCCATCATACCCCACCCGTCACCGCTCCCATCATACCCCACCCGTCACCACTCCCATCATACCCCACCCGTCACCGCTCCCATCATACCCCACCCGTCACCGCTCCCATCATACCCCACCCGTCACCACTCCCATCATACCCCACCCGTCACCGCTCCCATCATACCCCACCCGTCACCACTCCCATCATACCCCACCCGTCACCACTCCCATCATACCCCACCCGTCACCGCTCCCATCATACCCCACCCGTCACCGCTCCCATCATACCCCACCCGTCACCGCTCCCATCATACCCCACCCGTCACCGCTCCCATCATACCCCACCCGTCACCGCTCCCATCATACCCCACCCGCCACCGCTCCCATCATACCCCACCCGTCACCGCTCCCATCATACCCCACGCGACACCGCTCCCATCATACCCCACCCGTCACCACTCTCATATTACCCCACCCGCCACCGCTCCCATCATACCCCACCCGTCACCGCTCCCATCGTACCCCACCCGTCACCGCTCCCATCGTACCACACCCGTCACCGCTCCCATCGTACCCCACCCGCCACCGCTCCCATCGTACCCCACCCGTCACCGCTCCCATCTTACCCCACCCGTCACCGCTCCCATCGTACCCCACCCGTCACCGCTCCCATCGTACCCCACCCGTCACCGCTCCCATCGTACCCCACCCGTCACCGCTCCCATCGTACCCCACCCGTCCCGTCACCGCTCCCATCGTACCACACCCGTCACCGCTCCCATCGTACCCCACCCGCCACCGCTCCCATCGTACCCCACCCGCCACCGCTCCCATCGGACCCCACCCGTCAGCGCTCCCATCGTACCCCACCCGTCACTGCTCCCATCGTACCCCACCCGTCACCGCTCCCATCGTACCCCACCCGTCACCGCTCCCATCGTACCCCACCCGTCACCGCTCCCATCGTACCCCACCCGCCACCGCTCCCATCGTACCCCACCCGCCACCGCTCCCATCGTACCCCACCCGACACCGCTCCCATCGTACCCCACCCGCCACCGCTCCCATCGTACCCCACCCGCCACCGCTCCCAACGTACCCCACCCGCCACCGCTCCCATCGTACCCCACCCGTCACCGCTCCCATCGTACCCCACCCGTCACCGCTCCCATCGTACCCCACCCGTCACCGCTCCCATCGTACCCCACCCGTCACCGCTCCCATCGTACCCCACCCGTCACCGCTCCCATCGTACCCCACCCGTCACCGCTCCCATCGTACCCCACCCGTCACCACTCCCATCGTACCCCACCCGTCACCACACCCATCGTACCCCACCCACCACCACTCTCATATTACCCCACCCGCCACCGCTCCCATCATACCCCACCCGTCACCACTCTCATATTACCCCACCCGCCACCGCTCCCATCATACCCCACCCGCCACCACTCTCATATTACCCCACCCGCCACCGCTCCCATCATACCCCACCCATCGCCACTCCCATCGTACCCCACCCGTCACCACTCCCATTTACCCCACCCGTCACCACTCCCATCTTAACCCACCCGTCACCACTCCCATCATACCCCACCCGTCACCACTCCCATCATACCCCACCCGTCACCACTCCCATCATACCCCACCCGGCACCACTCCCATCATACCCCACCAGTCACCACTCCCATCTTAACCCACCCGTCACCACTCCCATCTTAACCCACCCGTCACCACTCCCATCATACCCCACCCGTCACCACTCCCATCATACCCCACCCGTCAACACTCCCATCATACCCCACCCGTCACCACTCCCATCATACCCCACCCGTCACCACTCCCATCATACCCCACCCGTCACCACTCCCATCATACCCCACCCGTCACCACTCCCATCATACCCCACCCCGCAACGCTTCCATCATACCCCACCCGCCACCGCTCCCATCATACCCCACCCGCCACCACTCCCATCATACCCCACCCGTCACCACTCCCATCATACCCCACCCGTCACCACTCCCATCATACCCCACCCGTCACCACTCCCATCATACCCCAAACGTCACCACTCCCATCATACCCCAAACGTCACCACTCCCATCATACCCCAAACGTCACCACTCCCATCATACCCCAAACGTCACCACTCCCATCATACCCCACCCGTCACCACTCCCATCATACCCCACCCGTCACCACTCCCATCGTACCCCACCCGTCACCACTCCCATCGTACCCAACCCGTCACCACTCCAATCATACCCCACCCGTCATCACTCCCATCGTACCCCATCCATCACCACTCCCATCGTACCCCACCCGTCACCACTCCCATCGTACCCCACCCGTCACCACTCCCATCGTACCCCACCCGTCACCACTCCCATCGTAACACACCCGTCACCACTCCCATCGTACCACACCCGTCACTTCTCCCATCATACCCCACCCATCACCACTCCCATCGTACCCCACCCGTCACTTCTCCCATCATACCTCGCACGTCACCACTCCCATCGTACCCCACCCGTCACCACTCCCATCGTACCCCACTCATCACCATTCCGATCATACCCCATTCATCATAATGCCCACCACAATCAACGGAACCCATGATAGACCTCCCACCCCATTCATCACAGCCTCAGCCCATCATAGACCTCCCACCCCACTCATTACAGCTTTAACCCATGACAGACCTCCCACCCCACTCATCACAGTCCCAACCCATCAAAGACCTCCCATCCCACTCATCACAGCCTCAGCCCATCATAGACCTCCCACCCCACTCATTACAGCTTTAACCCATGACAGACCTCCCACCCCACTCATCACAGTCCCAACCCATCATAGACCTCCCATCCCACTCATCAGAGTCCCAACCCATGATAGACCTCCCACCCCACTCATCACTTCCACATCCCCCATTGACCTTCCAGAAGGCGATCAAGATAACAAAAGTTAGCCAGACACAACAGAAAGATGCGAAACTTTTGTTTAACAACTCTTGTTTCAGTCATTAATTAGTTTCTCCATTTGTGGAGTTTATCTTGAAGGACAGTGGAGAGGTGAGTGGTGCTCTGGTGAGTGGTGCTCTGGTGAGTGGTGCTCTGGTGAGTGGTGCTCTGGTGAGTGGTGCTCTGGTGAGTGGTGCTCTGGGTGAGGGGTGCTCTGGGTGAGTGGTGCTCTGGTGAGTGGTGCTCTGGTGAGTGGTGCTCTGGTGAGTGGTGCTCTGGTGAGTGGTGCTCTGGTGAGTGGTGCTCTGGTGAGTGGTGCTCTGGTGAGTGGTGCTCTGGGTGAGGGGTGCTCTGGGTGAGTGGTGCTCTGGGTGAGTGGTGCTCTGGTGAGTGAGTGGTGCTCTGGTGAGTGGTGTTCTGGTGAGTGGTGCTCTGGTGAGTGGTGCTCTGGGTGAGTGGTGCTCTGGTGAGTGGTGCTCTGGTGAGTGGTGCTCTGGTGAGTGGTGCTCTGGGTGAGTGGTGCTCTGGGTGAGTGGTGCTCTGGTGAGTGGTGCTCTGGGTGAGTGGTGCTCTGGTGAGTGGTGCTCTGGTGAGTGGTGCTCTGGTGAGTGGTGCTCTGGTGAGTGGTGCTCTGGTGAGTGGTGCTCTGGGTGAGTGGTGCTCTGGTGAGTGGTGCTCTGGGTGAGTGGTGCTCTGGGTGAGTGGTGCTCTGGTGAGTGGTGCTCTGGTGAGTGGTGCTCTGGTGAGTGGTGCTCTGGTGAGTGGTGCTCTGGTGAGTGGTGCTCTGGTGAGTGGTGCTCTGGGTGAGTGGTGCTCTGGGTGAGTGGTGCTCTGGTGAGTGGTGCTCTGGTGAGTGGTGCTCTGGGTGAGTGGTGCTCTGGTGAGTGGTGTTCTGGGTGAGTGGTGCTCTGGTGAGTGGTGCTCTGGTGAGTGGTGTTCTGGTGAGGGGTGCTCTGGTGAGTGGTGCTCTGGGTGAGTGGTGCTCTGGTGAGTGGTGCTCTGGGTGAGGGGTGCTCTGGGTGAGTGGTGCTCTGGTGAGTGGTGCTCTGGGTGAGTGGTGCTCTGGGTGAGTGGTGCTCTGGTGAGTGGTGCTCTGGTGAGTGGTGCTCTGGTGAGTGGTGCTCTGGGTGAGTGGTGCTCTGGGTGAGTGGTGCTCTGGGTGAGTGGTGCTCTGGGTGAGTGGTGCTCTGGGTGAGTGGTGCTCTGGGTGAGTGGTGCTCTGGGTGAGTGGTGCTCTGGTGAGTGGTGCTCTGGTGAGTGGTGCTCTGGTGAGTGGTGCTCTGGGTGAGTGGTGCTCTGGGTGAGTGGTGCTCTGGTGAGTGGTGCTCTGGGTGAGTGGTGCTCTGGGTGAGTGGTGCTCTGGGTGAGTGGTGCTCTGGGTGAGGGTGAGTGGTGCTCTGGTGAGTGGTGCTCTGGGTGAGTGGTGCTCTGGTGAGTGGTGGGTGAGTGGTGCTCTGGGTGAGTGGTGCTCTGGGTGAGTGGTGTTCTGGTGAGTGGTGCTCTGGTGAGTGGTGCTCTGGGTGAGTGGTGCTCTGGTGAGTTGTGCTCTGGTGAGTGGTGCTCTGGGTGAGAGGTGCTCTGGGTGAGTGGTGCTCTGGGTGAGTGGTGCTCTGGGTGAGTGGTGCTCTGGGTGAGTGGTGCTCTGGTGAGTGGTGCTCTGGGTGAGTGGTGCTCTGGGTGAGTGGTGCTCTGGGTGAGTGGTGCTCTGGGTGAGTGGTGCTCTGGGTGAGTGGTGCTCTGGGTGAGTGGTGCTCTGGTGAGTGGTGCTCTGGTGAGTGGTGCTCTGGTGAGTGGTGCTCTGGTGAGTGGTGCTCTGGTGAGTGGTGCTCTGGGTGAGTGGTGCTCTGGTGAGTGGTGCTCGGGGTGAGTGGTGCTCTGGGTGAGTGGTGCTCTGGTGAGTGGTGCTCTGGGTGAGTGGTGCTCTGGGTGAGTGGTGCTCTGGGTGAGTGGTGCTCTGGGTGAGTGGTGCTCTGGGTGAGTGGTGCTCTGGTGAGTGGTGCTCTGGTGAGTGGTGCTCTGGTGAGTGGTGCTCTGGTGAGGGGTGCTCTGGGTGAGGGGTGCTCTGGGTGAGGGGTGCTCTGGGTGAGTGGTGCTCTGGGTGAGGGGTGCTCTGGGTGAGTGGTGCCCTGGGTGAGTGGTGCTCTGGGTGAGTGGTGCTCTGGGTGAGTGGTGCTCTGGGTGAGGGGTGCTCTGGTGAGTTGTGCTCTGGTGAGTGGTGCTCTGGGTGAGTGGTGCTCTGGGTGAGTGGTGCTCTGGTGAGTGGTGCTCTGGGTGAGGGGTGATCTGGGTGGGTGGTACTCTGGGTGGGTGGTGCTCTGGGTGGGTGGTGCTCTGGGTGGGTGGTGCTCTGGGTGGGTGGTGCTCTGGTGAGTGGTGCTCTGGGTGAGTGGTGCTCTGGGCGAGGGGTGCTCTGGGCGAGGGGTGCTCTGGGAGAGGGGTGCTCTGGGGGAGGGGTGCTCTGGTGAGGGGTGCTCTGGGCGAGTGGTGCTCTGGGCGAGGGGTGCTCTGGGCGAGGGGTGCTCTGGGTGAGGGGTGCTCTGGGTGAGGGGTGCTCTGGGTGGGTGGTGCTCTGGGTGAGGGGTGCTCTGGGTGGGTGGTGCTCTGGGTGGGTGGTGATCTGGGCGAGGGGTGCTCTGGGCGAGGGGTGCTCTGGGCGAGGGGTGCTCTGGGCGAGGGGTGCTCTGGGCGAGGGGTGCTCTGGGCGAGGGGTGCTCTGGGCGAGGGGTGCTCTGGGCGAGGGGTGCTCTGGGGGAGGGGTGCTCTGGGTGAGGGGTGCTCTGGGTGAGGGGTGCTCTGGGTGAGGGGTGCTCTGGGTGAGGGGTGCTCTGGGTGAGGGGTGCTCTGGGTGAGTGGTGCTCTGGGTGAGTGGTGCTCTGGGTGAGGGGTGCTTTGGGCGAGGGGTGCTCTGGGCGAGGGGTGCTCTGGGAGAGGGGTGCTCTGGGCGTGGGGTGCTCTGGGCGTGGGGTGCTCTGGGTGAGGGGTGCTCTGGGTGAGGGGTGCTCTGGGTGAGGGGTGCTCTGGGAGAGGGGTGCTCTGGGCGAGGGGTGCTCTGGGCGAGGGGTGCTCTGGGCGAGGGGTGCTCTGGGCGAGGGGTGCTCTGGGTGAGGGGTGCTCTGGGTGAGGGGTGCTCTGGGCGAGGGGTGCTCTGGGTGTGGGGTGCTCTGGGGGAGGGGTGCTCTGGGCGAGGGGTGCTCTGGGCGAGGGGTGCTCTGGGCGAGGGGTGCTCTGGGTGAGGGGTGCTCTGGGTGAGGGGTGCTCGGGGTGCGGGGGGCTCTGGGCGAGGGGTGCTCTGGGCGAGGGGTGCTCTGGGCGAGGGGTGCTCTGGGCGAGGGGTGCTCTGGGCGAGGGGTGCTCTGGGCGAGGGGTGCTCTGGGTGAGGGGTGCTCTGGGCGAGGGGTGCTCTGGGTGAGGGGTGCTCTATTTGAGGGCTGCTCTATTTGAGGGCTGCTCTATTTGAGGGCTGCTCTGGGTGATTGGGAAGGAGAGTGAAAGAGGACGAGTGGTGGGCGGGAGTTGGAGTGCGAGTGGCGATGGAGGTTAGGAGTGTCAGTAGATGGAGTGCAATGAGGTACACTAGAGTACGTGGGAGTAAATGGTAAAAAAAGTCTTAAAGAGGACTTGCGAAACCAAACTATCTGCAGAGTACTATTTACGTCTTCATAGATTAAGAACTATCGTGTGTTGTCAAGGTGTGAGTCAAGGATAGAAAAGCAGAAGGCTCTCTCCTTAATATGCACTTCCTCTGGGCACTGCCAGCATGAAAACGAGAGGAGGAAAATAAGCTATACCATATTTGTAAAGTGGCACAGAATTTACAGGAGAGAGAGAGAGAGAGAGAGAGAGAGAGAGAGAGAGAGAGAGAGAGAGAGAGAGAAAGAGAGAGAGAGAGAGAGAGAACTACCTCTACTAAACTAATTACCACTAGTTTTGATATGACTATTCTAACTCTACTACTATGTCTTGATTCTAAACTACTACTATGACTCGGTTGCCTTGTTGTCCAAACATCAGGAATCTGTTGATTGTAGAAATTTCCGTCTTTTAAATATACATGACGGTTTTCACTGGTTTAGTGTGGATTTAGTGTGGATTTAGTGTGGGTTTAGTGTGGGTTCAATGTGGGTTTAGTGTGGGTTTAGTGTAGTAGAAGTGAGTGTACTCTTTACTTATCACTATAACTTATTATCACGTTTTCTGACATAAAATAATTTGAGTTGGGTCAGGCAGCAATCTGTCAGAATATAGTTCTGAAGGCTCTAACAATTCCTTCCACTAAGGAACACTATCTAGTTGAATCCTACACACGAAATGTACATTCATTCGTATTACATATTCTGCTTTGGAGTTTCATTAAGGACTCGTTCAGCACTTCAAATTGTTCGTGTATGAGTGTGTCGACGACATTATCTTAAACATGACTAGTCTCTTCTAACCATTTCTTTGCCTTCTTTCCACGATGTATGTCCATCGCTCGGCGACAGGCTTTTCTTTTCTTGTTTATAGAAAGCCAATACACAGTAGCATGTACATTAATTTTTTTTCTTACCATTCTCCCTCTGTCAAGAAAAGTGTCGTAGTTTCTCTCTTTCTCTGTGCCCTACATATTTGCTACCCTCAGTTTCTTGACTCAGAAATTTTTACATTTTAGCATCTCGTTCTCCCGCCTTGGCTACCCTTCCAGTTTCATAAACTCTGACTTCACACAGGCCAAACGGTCTTTATTTTTTTTACTCACAAACTCTCTTCTGTGAAATCTCCTGTTCTTTGCCTTTCCTATATTTCCAGTCTCCAAAATCCTAACACTCTCCTTTCTTTATGCATGAAACTTACTTTTCTCCAGAATAATACTCTTCAGTGTAATACTGTTCGTACATCTTCTCCTGTCACTAATGCTTCTGTAGTCTTCTCCATTTCTTGGTCACTCACTTTCTGACAGTTACAAAGCACTGACACTGACAATGCTCTTTTCTGTCATGTTACAAATCACAGTCGTCCTTTTATCTGGCCCTCTGCAAAAACTGTCTACCTTTCTTACAGCTTCCACAGACGCCGTCTTGTTGACGTATCGCTTATACATAGGTGCGTCAGCAGACCGACTTCATTACTTCTACCTACAGTTTTTGTAACATAAGTGTCAGTAGTTTCCAAAAAGGCTGTGCACAGCCTGATCACATCAACAATTTCTGAAACACCCATGACGTTCATTCCTCGCAGGTACATCACCTCAGTTAAAATTAGACCTGGTCAAAAATCACACTACAAATAATCACTGCAGACTGAGGAGGAGTCGTGGTCGTGGACTCCACAGACTACACACACACAAGACGACCTGGCTACTAGAACATAGGGCAAAATGTACCTTTACGAACACCAAAAAAACAATTTTTCTTAGAGGAGATCCGTTCTTTTCTGAAGAGAATTGAACATATTATCCCAGACTTGCGCACAGGTATGGACTACCCAAGGTACACAAGCCAGCCATACACACTAAGCGCATAAATTCGCGCGTAGGCAAAGCTTGGCAGTACCGGACTAATAATGGCAGTGCAGAAGCATCCTATAGGATGCTTGGTAAAGGATGTTTTATATAAGGATGCTGACCGGCTCTAATTTCCCTAAATCATTTGTCATCTCACCTTGCTGTCATCTTCGATTTGTTTGTGTTTGCCTCAGCTCCTGGCCCTGCCTTCTAGATTACTCCCCTCAAGGGAGATTCCTTGATGCTGGTGAGGGGCTCTTGATCTAGAGAATTGGATCTGTGCTTTGATTCCCTGAATTGAGTCTGAATACCTCCCATCCCCCCCCCCCACATGCGCTGTATAATCCTATGGGTTCAGCGCTCCCCCATGATTATAATAATAATTCTAGATTACTGTGGTCGGCATCACTGATTTCTGGCCTCTCAGACATTATCATATCTACTTCTAAAGCTGTGTCATGAGTTTGCCTCCGCTACTGTCTCCTCCAGATCATTTCGCTAATCAACTTGAGACTAAAAAAAAAATATACTTTCTTACATTCCTACGGCTCATGTGTTTTCGGAAAAAATTAACCATTATTATTTACAAGAAAAGTTTGCTTCCACTGTCAGCTTCAGAGTTAGTTATCCCTGAGTTACCAGACCCTGCCACGTGGAGGCCAGTGGTTCGTCTTTAAGGTCCACCCTTCCCCACTCTCTACCATCTTGGGGCTTCCCTCATGTTCATGTGTCCACGAGTCCACCTGTGTCCCCTCAGGTATTCTCCCTTCCCCACTATTTCAAGGTACGCCCCTTTTTCTCTTGCCTTCCCTTTCCTTACCCTTTGGATCATGTTTCCAGGTCTCCATCCGTGGGCCCCCGGATTTCAACCCTTCCACACTCCCCACTTCCATTTTTGGTGCTTTCCGTAGTTCCGTGTCTCCAGAAGTCCATCTGTGTCCCCTCAGATGAACTCCTTTCCTCACTTCGTCAGGTTCTGCATTTTGTCTTCCCTAGGTCAGTGGTTCCCCACTTCCCCAAGCTTAGCGTTTTTTGGCCCCTTCCCAGTGACCTTTCTGGATGGTAACTTGGTCTTGTCTAGCTGGTCTACTGCCGAGACTGTCCAGGTGGGTGGAATTACAGGAGAGGAAACACACAAAACCGCGTCCTGTAATTACACCCACCAAAACAGCCGCGAAAGACGAGCTAGACCAGCTAGACGAGACTAGACTGCCACCCAACTCGGCCACAAAGCAGAGGTTACTAACTGGAAATTTCAGAATTCTATTTATGTTTCATAATATTTTTATGCTGATTTCTTTGTTTTTATGTAGCTGTATAAGTGTTTGTGTAAACGTTTCAGTGTGTGTATTTGTCTGTCAGTATGTTAATTATTTCTTCCCACCACGAAATCTGCAACAATGAAGCTATCATATCAGCTTTCTGTTTTGTTTTAATTCGCACTTTTTTTTTTATATCCAAGGCGCCCAGTGTCCACAAGCATGCATGTACACTCACATATATTTATGTACCTCCGCATATATATACACATATATACACACATACACACACACTCGTACACACACATACACACTGCTTTCGCTTCTAGCATGACTGCAAACTCAAATTCCCTTGTACATATACAGTATCTCATATTTTAACCCCTATGTCACTCGTGTGCACACACTGTCATGTACATATCCACACAGTCTCACACAGTTGTTAGAATTAAATTATATTACACAGGTAATAAATGGATAAGGAATAGAATCCTAAATAAATGGAAGAGGATGCTGATATATAGTATTTATATACTATAATATAGTATAGTACAGAATAGTTTAGTATTGTACAGTATAGTATAGCATAGCATAGTACAGTATACTGTACTATTCCATTCTGTAGTTTAGTGTATGTATGTATATATATATATATGTATATATAAATGAGCAGCTGTAAAAAATGTGACAATTTAGAGAAAATTACTTTGGATACAGCAAGAAATACACATAAATTATCTTATGGAAGGTAAGAAGTAACCAGAAATAATTATTAAATTTGTCTCACTTTGTAAGTTTTCATGTCTTCAGGTCTCTCATTTTCTTTATAACAAGAAAAAACATTCACAACCACAAACGCAAAACCAAAAATCTCAAATCTCGGGGAAAGAAAATATGGACAAGTCTTGGAGACTCGACCTCTTGATAAAAAGGATTTCTGTGGCGGATCCCACAAGCTGTCCGCTAGAACTCTTTGTTAAAGTTTCTAATACTGTTTCATGTATTAGAATGTTGCTCCACTGTTCCCGTATTTTCCTGTACTTTCTTAGTGTTACTGCACAGTTCTTGTGTTACTGTACTGTTCTTGTGTGTTACTGCACAGTTCTTGTGTGTTACTGCACAGTTCTTGTGTGTTACTGTACTGTTCTTGTGTGTTACTGCACAGTTCTTGTGTGTTACTGCACAGTTCTTGTGTGTTACTGCACAGTTCTTGTGTGTTACTGCACAGTTCTTGTGTGTTACTGTACAGTTCTTGTGTGTTACTGCACAGTTCTTGTGTGTTACTGCACAGTTCTTGTGTGTTACTGCACAGTTCTTGTGTGTTACTGCACAGTTCTTGTGTGTTACTGCACAGTTCTTGTGTGTTACTGCACAGTTCTTGTGTGTTACTGTACTGTTCTTGTGTGTTACTGCACAGTTCTTGTGTGTTACTGTACTGTTCTTGTGTGTTACTGTACAGTTCTTGTGTGTTACTGCACTGTTCTTGTGTGTTACTGTACAGTTCTTGTGTGTTACTGTACTGTTCTTGTGTGTTACTGCACAGTTCTTGTGTGTTACTGCACAGTTCTTGTGTGTTACTGCACAGTTCTTGTGTGTTACTGCACAGTTCTTGTGTGTTACTGCACAGTTCTTGTGTGTTACTGCACAGTTCTTGTGTGTTACTGCACAGTTCTTGTGTGTTACTGCACAGTTCTTGTGTGTTACTGTACTGTTCTTGTGTGTTACTGTACTGTTCTTGTGTGTTGCTGCACAGTTCTTGTATGTTACTGCACTGTTCTTGCGTGTCACTGCACTGTTCTTGCGTGTCACTGCACTGTTCTTGTGTGTCACTGCACTGTTCTTGTGTGTCACTGCACTGTTCTTGTGTTACTGCACTGTTCTTGTGTTACTGCACTGTTCTTGCGTGTCACTGCACTGTTCTTGTGTGTCACTGCACTGTTCTTGTGTGTCACTGCACTGTTCTTGTGTGTCACTGCACTGTTCTTGTGTGTCACTGCACTGTTCTTGTGTGTTGCTGTACTGTTCTTGTGTGTTGCTGTACTGTGCGTGTCACTGCACTGCTTGTGTGTGCACTGCACTGTGTGTGTTACTGTACTTGTTTCTGCACTGTTCTTGTGTGTCACTGCACTGTTCTTGTGTGTTGCTGTACTGTTCTTGTGTGTTGCTGTACTGTTCTTGTGTTTGCTGTACTTGTGTGTGTTACTGTACTTTTCTTGTGTGTTACTGAATTTTCTTTGTGTGTTACCGTACTTTTCTTGTGTTACTGTACTTTTCTTGTGTTACTGTACTTTTCTTGTGTTACTGAACTTTCCTTGTGTGTTATCGTATTTTTCCTGTGTTACTGTACTTTCCTTGTGTTTAACTGTGCTCTAGTGTTACCATGTGATACAATGCAATTCTTGCATATTACTCTTCTTTTTATGTCACTGTACTTATTGTCAATTTCTGTACTGTTCTTGCGTGTCGTTGTTCCGTTTTTGCTTAATGCTTTGTTGTTCTTTATGCTGACGTGCTTGCTGTGTTGTTGACGTGACGTTAACGTTCCCCACTTCTATTTACAAGAACATCTGATTGTCCCCTAGGTAGTAGGTTGGTAAACAGCAACCGCCCAGGGAGGTACTACCGTCCTGCCAAGTGAGTGTAACGAAAACCTGTAAATGTTTTACATGATGGTAGGATTGCTGGTGTCTTTTGTCTGTCTTATAAACATGCAAGATTTGAGGAACGTCTTGTTACTTCTACTTAGGCCACACTACACATACATGTACAAGCATATATATATACACACACCCCTCTAGGTATTCTTCTATTTTCTTTCTAGTTCTTGTTTATTTCCTCTTATCTCCATGGGGAAGTGGAACAGAATTCTTCCATGCGTGTTGTAAATTGCTAAATTTAAGAGAAACTTTCGTTTTTCTTTTTGGGCCACCCTGCCTTGGTGGGATACGGCCGGCGTGTTGAAAGAAAGAAAGATCTGACTGTCCCACTGTGGCTTCTACAACAGTGTCTCCCACACTGACATTCATGTCTCCCCAGGCAGGTATCATGCGCCACTAAAAATTCCCAACATACATACATATATATATATATATATATATATATATATATATATTATTTTTTATTATCACACTGGCCGATTCCCACCAAGGCAGGGTGGCCCGAAAAAGAAAAACTTTCACCATCATTCACTCCATCACTGTCTTGCCAGAAGGGTGCTTTACACTACAGTTTTTAAACTGCAACATTAACACCCCTCCTTCAGAGTGCAGGCACTGTACTTCCCATCTCCAGGACTCAAGTCCGGCCTGCCGGTTTCCCTGAATCCCTTCATAAATGTTACTTTGCTCACACTCCAACAGCACGTCAAGTATTAAAAACCATTTGTCTCCATTCACTCCTATCAAACACGCTCACGCATGCCTGCTGGAAGTCCAAGCCCCTCGCACACAAAACCTCCTTTACCCCCTCCCTCCAACCCTTCCTAGGCCGACCCCTACCCCGCCTTCCTTCCACTACAGACTGATACACTCTTGAAGTTATTCTGTTTCGCTCCATTCTCTCTACATGTCCGAACCACCTCAACAACCCTTCCTCAGCCCTCTGGACAACAGTTTTGGTAATCCCGCACCTCCTCCTAACTTCCAAACTACGAATTCTCTGCATTATATTCACACCACACATTGCCCTCAGACATGACATCTCCACTGCCTCCAGCCTTCTCCTCGCTGCAACATTCATCACCCATGCTTCACACCCATATAAGAGCGTTGGTAAAACTATACTCTCATACATTCCCCTCTTTGCCTCCAAGGACAAAGTTCTCTGTCTCCACAGACTCCTAAGTGCACCACTCTTTTTCCCTCATCAATATATATATATATATATATATATATATATATATATATATATATATATATATATATATATATAAATAAATAAAACAATGCAGCAGGGAGGAGAGGCGGTTGGAGGTAGTGGAGATGTCCTGTTTAAGGGTAATGTGTGGTGTAAATATTATGCAGAAAATTCGGAGTGTGCAAATTAGGAGAAGGTGTGGAGTTAATAAAAGCATTAGTCAGAGGGCTGAAGAGGGTTTGTTGAGGTGGTTTGGTCATTTAGAGAGAATGTATCAAAGTAGAAGGACATAGAGAGCGTATAAATCTGTAGGGGAAGGAAGGCGGGGTAGGGGTCGTCCTCGAAAAGGTTGGAAGGAAGGGGTAAGGGAGGATTTTTGGGCGAGGGGCTTGGACTTCCAGCAGGCGTGCATGAGCGTGTTCGATAGGAGTGAATGGAGACGAATGGTATTTGGGACCTGACCATCTGCTGAAATGTGAGCAGGTTAATATTTAGTGAAGGGATTCAGGGAAACCGGTTATTTTTATATAGCCGGACTTGAGTCCTGGAAATGGGAAGTACAATGCCTGCACTCTAAAGGAGGGGTTCGGGATATTAGCAGTTTGGAGGGATATGTTGTGTATCTTTATACGTATATGCTTCTAAACTGTTGTGTTCTGAGCACCTCTGCAAAAACAGTGATTATGTGTGAGTGTGGTGAAAGTGTTGAATGATGAAAGTATTTTCTTTTTGGGGATTTCCTTTCTTTTTGGGTCACCCTGCCTCGGTGGGAGACGGCCGGCTTGTTAAAAAACAACACTCCACTAGCCAAGGAGTCAAACTCACGCTGTTTTGGCTCGCCTCATGGTGAGAGAAAACGCATGACGCTGTAGACCTCTAGACCACACAATTTTGTTTGTGTGGTTTAGTGTGTTTTCTCTCACCATGAGGCGGGCCAAAACAGCATGGGTTCGACTCCTTGGCTAGTGCAGTGTTGTTATTTATCATTTCCGTGGGTACAATATATATATATATATATATATATATATATATATATATATATATATATATATATATATATATATAGTCGTTCCGAATAGGTAAAACTTGCGATTTTGGCTTAAATAGCAATGCTCTTCTTGCCGAATAAGGCATGCAAAAATTTGTGTGTGCATAATTTCGCAAAAATCATTCTGAATCTAACGAAAAAATGTATTTCACTGCGTTCATTATTAAATTACTGTAAATTTATCTAAAATATATTTAATAGGATTAGGCTAAATAAAATTGCGCTTTTTATAAGGTTAGGAAAGTTTTCTAAGGTATCTTTGGTACAAAATTAATATTTACATTAACATAAATGAAAAAACGTCGTCATATTGGTGACCCGCTTGCCTCTGCTCTCACAGCAGCGCTGCTGTGACCTGCTTGTCTATCACAGCAGCGCTGCTGTGACCTGCTTATCACAGCAGCGCTGCTGTGACCTTGTCAATCACAGCAGCGCTGCTGTGACCTGCTTGCCTATTACAGCAGCGCTGCTGTGACCTGGTTGCCTATTACAGCAGCGCTGCTGTGACCTGCTTGTCTTTCACAGCAGCGCTGCTGTGACCTGCTTGTCTATCACAGCAGCGCTGCTGTGACCTGCTTGTCTTTCACAGCATCGCTGCTGTGACCTGCTTGTCTATCACAGCAGCGCTACTGTGACCTGCTTGCCTATCACAGCAGCGCTACTGTGACCTGCTTGCCTATCACAGCAATGCTACTGTGACCTGCTTGCCTATCACAGCAGCGCTGTGACCTGCTTGCGTATCACAGCAGCGCTGCTGTGACCTTGCCTATCAGAGCAGCGCTGCTGTGACCTTGCCTATCAGAGCAGCGCTGCTGTGATCCGCTTGCCTATCACAGCAGCGCTGCTGTGACCCGCTTGCCTATCACAGCAGCGCTGCTGTGACCCGCTTGCCTATCACAGCAGCGCTTCTGTGACCTGCTTGCCTATCACAGCAGCGCTGCTGTGACCTGCTTGCCTATCACAGCAGCGCTGCTGTGACCTGCTTGCCTGTCACAGCAGCGCTGCTGTGACCTGCTTGCCTGTCACAGCAGCGCTGCTGTGACCTGCTTGCCTATCACAGCAGCACTGCTGTGACCTGCTTGCCTATCACAGCAGCACTGCTGTGACCTGCTTGCCTATCACAGCAGCGCTGCTGTGACCTGCTTGCCTATCACAGCAGCGCTGCTGTGACCTGCTTGCCTATCACAGCAGCGCTGCTGTGACCTGCTTGCCTATCACAGCAGCGCTGCTGTGACCTGCTTGCCTATCACAGCAGCGCTGCTGTGACCTGCTTGCCTATCACAGCAGCGCTGCTGTGACCTGCTTGCCTATCACAGCAGCGCTGCTGTGACCTGCAGCGCTGCTGTGACCTGCTTGCCTATCACAGCAGCGCTGCTGTGACCTGCTTGCCTATCACAGCAGCGCTGCTGTGACCTGCTTGCCTATCACAGCAGCGCTGCTGTGACCTGCTTGCCTATCACAGCAGCGCTGCTGTGACCTGCTTGCCTATCACAGCAGCGCTGCTGTGACCTGCTTGCCTATCACAGCAGCGCTGCTGTGACCTGCTTGCCTATCACAGCAGCGCTGCTGTGACCTGCTTGCCTATCACAGCAGCGCTGCTGTGACCTGCTTGCCTATCACAGCAGCGCTGCTGTGACCTGCTTGCCTATCACAGCAGCGCTGCTGTGACCTGCTTGCCTCTGCTATCACAGCAGCGCCGCTGTGACCTGTTTACCTCTGCTATCAAGCAGCGCTGCTGTGACCTGTTTACCTCTGCTATCAAGAAGCGCTGCTGTGACCTGCTTGCCTCTGCTCTCACAGCAGCGTGACCTGTTTACCTCTGCTCTCACCGCAGCGCTGCTGTGACCTACTTACCTCTGGTCTCACAGCAGCGCTGCTGTGACCTCACACCCGAGTGGTATCACAAGAAAATTTCACTTTTATTCACGAGTTTATGGATCTGGCAAAACATTAAAGGCAATGTTTACCAGATATGTTGACAGTGCAATAAAAAATAATAATCATTACATAATGACAGAATATAATTCACCTAATTGCTAATTACCAATAATCTGTGCTGATAACTAATCACATGTGCTACTAATGTGACATTTTACTGTAGCAACGTTTCGCTCCGCAGGAACTTTGTCAAGAGCTAAACGTTGCCACAATAAAATGTCACATATTGGCGGTAATCCTACATTATTACAGCTAAATAAAGATGATACACACGAAATAATTTCTATATAAATTATTTCGTGTATCATCAAATTGAAAACTGAGACACTTGTGCAACATCTGGGAAATGTTTTGACAATAATGATAACAAAATGTTGCACAAGGGCATCGTTTATTTACAATATAATGTATAAATGTAATCAGGCGCCGAGAAATTTACCCGTGTCCTGGGAGGCTGGGTAAATGTCACGGGTTCGATTCCCAGTCAGTCGCAGTATTGTATTTGTTTAAAACCACTTTGTTCTGTGGATGTGTAATTATTATATATATATATATATATATATATATATATATATATATATATATATATATATATATATATATATATATATATATAAGTAGTAGACTTTTCTGTATGGCTCGGAAGTAACACTTAGGTGTTACTTCCGGTTTCCAACTTCCGGTCTCTCCTTCGCCCCGACATAGGAGTGAAAGTTCACACCTTTATGCTAATGACCCTGACCTCACCCTCGACCACCTCACATCCCCCCCTCGACCCCCCTCACCCCATCATGACCCTCGCCCACAGCTCCCCCTCGAACCTCGCCCCACCTCCTCCCTCGACCACCTCATCCACGCCCCCCACCCGCGCCCCCGCCATCGCGCCCGCTCGCGCGCCCAAGCCCGACCGGGCGTCCACCCGCGCCAGCGCCTTCTGCAGCGTCCGCCGAATCGCCCCCGCTCCCCGAATTTTTTTCCGATTTTCATTTTCTTGTATTCTCCAACTCCTCGGATCAACACCCATCATCCACTTCCGCCCCAAATATTCCTGCTCCATCTCCTTGGATCAAGTTTTTTGGGTTCCCCCAAATATTTCCGAATTTTTTTTTTAATTTCTTATATTCTCCACTTCCTCGGATCAATACCCTCCCCCACACCATCATCCCTCTATGCCCAAATATTCATGCTCCATCTCCTTGGATCAAGTTTTTTGGGTTTCACCAAATATTTTCGATTTTTTTAATAATTTTCTTGTGCTCTCCATCTCCTCGGATCAGCACCCTCCCCCCACACCTCCCACCATCCACTTCTACCCTCTATGTCCAAGTATTTCTCCTCTACTTCCTTGGATCAAGATCATCCTCCCCCACACCATCACCCTCTGTGTCCAAATATTCCTGCTCCATTTCCTCGGATCAACACCTCTCTCACCCACACCTACCACTTCCACCCCCCACCCCAAATATTCCTGCTCTACTTCCTCGGATCAAATTTTTGGGTCTATGCAGGTCTAAACAAGTAACTTCCTCGCATGCATGACGTCACCCTACCTGTGTTGACTCAGCGGTCAGTGACGTCACGTGATGACCTCACACACACAAGCCAACAGGTAGAATCAGGTCTGTCACCATTAATGTTTATTCTGGGCTCCCAGACTCAACAACATCACCCACATCCCACAACATTTGTTTTTTAGCATCTCTAGTTCAACAACCCACATCATTTTCCATTTTAATTCACAATTTTTCCCCTTTCGTTACAATTTTTTTTCATAAATGACACTAATACACATTTTCACTCTTAACCCGGGATAACCCAAATAATTCCTCATTTTCGTTAATACCCACAACAATCCGCAATTTTTTTTACAAAATACAACAAAAGATTCACTCACCTCAAAGTCTGGACATCTGCCGACTTGGCGAATCTTATCTGATTTACCTTCAGATTAAAATCTCTGGCCAGTCCTCACGAAGTAACCTCTACCTCCCCCTACACCTCCCCCTCCCCCTCTCCCTCTCCCTCTCCCTCTCTCTCTCTCTCTCTCTCACACACACACACACACACACACACTTCTCATGAACAACCTTTATCATCTCACTACAAATCAACCCCCAGATTACTTCGAACACTCATAAATCATTTTAATACAAAAACACCTTTGAACATTTCCAAACAACACCGAAACACTTCCAAATTACATTAGAACATTTCCAAGACAACATTTTGAATACTCCCAAATATGATTTGGCATCTCTAACTCATCCACGCTTACATATTTCATTAAATTACAACTCATCTGCCATACTACTCCCTCATTCTCCAGATTTTAACAACATTAGCAAAAAAAAAAAAAACTAGCTCATACACTTACGAGTCATTACTAACACACACACACCACACTACTTTGAACAACAAAAACACCATCAATTTCCTTTGAATACTCCAAAAACATCATTCGAACACCGCCAAATCACCACTGAATACTCCCAAAACACCTTCATAAATACTCTTGCACATCATTTGAACACCTTCAAAAACACCTTTGAATAGTCTCAAAGCACCATTTGAGTACTCCCAAATACACCACTGAATACTACTAAAACATCACTGAATACAGTCAAAACACCACCAAAATCACCATAAACTAAGATCAACATCACAGACTATCACCCATTTTCACACAAATCCCCTCAAATCACTATAACCAAGACGATTACCAATTTCTATGATTACACTCACCTCCAACTAAGATATAACACGAGCGCAAAAAACATGAACACAAACCAAACACACACAAACACTTACATCAGAATCACCTCTTTTTCGGCATCTCTAGTTCGACAATGCCCACATCCCACAACACCCACATCCCACAACACCCACATCCAACAACACCCACATCCAACAACACCCACATCCCACAACACCCACAATCCACATCACCCACAACCCATAACACCCACAACAACAACCCGCAACTTATAACCACTTTTCGGCATCTCTAGTTCGACAACACCCACAACCCACAACACCCCACAACCCACAACAACAACCCACTTATAACATCTTTTTTGGTATCTCTAGTTCGACAACAATACCCACAACCCTCATCACTTACCATTTTATTCACAATTTTTCCCACTTTCGATACAATTTTTTCCCCTTCTTTTTACTGAATCTTAAATGTAATGCACATTCCTCCCTACATTACTAAAATTCTAATAAAATCCTCTCCATTCCCATCTCATTGTATCCACAGATTAATATTATACTCACAACAACTAATCATCTCACTACCCAACTACTGCGGCATGTTTCTACACCCTCCAATCTTTTCCAATGTATCATAACTTTTCACTTCTATAATTTCTTTTAAAATATTCACATATTACCTTTATTTTCAGTAAAATCCACCATTGTAATAAAGTTGGTAGAATTACCGACAATATGTAAAGTAAAAGGACACAAGTGCAACTAATGTGACATTTATTGTGGCAACGTTTCGCTCTCCAGGAGCTTTATCAAGCCTGGAGAGCGAAACGTTGCCACAATAAATGTCACATTAGTTGCACTTGTGTCCTTTTATTAAAATCCACCATATTTCATTAAATTTCTAATACAACCCTCCCCATACCCCTCTCCATCTCACCCCTCATTTCTTCACATCCACTCACCCATCTCCCAACATACCTCATCAGAACACACAAAAAATCACATTTCACATCCACAAATGCATCTCATCACCTATCTCAAATACACTAAAATCACTTGAACCAAGATATTCACCAAATTCTATGGCCACATAACACACACACACACCACACTTTACTTTGAACACCTTCAAAACACACTCATACATGATCATTTGAAGACCACCTTTTCTCAATATCTCTTAAGAAATATTCTCTCATCGACAACCTTTATCATCTCACTACAGAACAACCCCCATATTACTTCGAACACTCTCATAAATCATTTGAATAATCACAAAACACCTCTGAACATTTCCAAACACTGAAACACTTCCAAAATATCATTTTGAATACTCCCAAATAATATTTGACTTCTCTAATTTATCTACACTTACACATTTCATTAACTGATCGCGTTCATGTTATATAATAGCTTGAGGTGAGTGGGATCGTCTTGGTTATAGTGATTTGAGGGGATTTCTATAAAATGGGTGTTAATTGGTGTTGATCCTAGTTTCTGGTGATTTTTAGTGTTGTTCGGGCAGTATTCAGTGCTGTTTTGGAAGTATTCAGTGGTGTTTTGAGAGTATTCAAAGGAGTCTGATGTTTTTTAATGTGTTCAAATGATTTTTTGGAGTAATCAAAGGTAATTGATGATGTTTTTGTTGTTTAAAGTGTGGTGTGTGTGTGTGTGTGTGTGTGTGTGTGTGTGTGTGTGTGTGTGTTAGTTTTGGTAAAATGTCTCATGTCATAAGTGTATGAGTTAGTTTTTGTGATAATGTTGTAAAGTCTGGAGATTGAGGGAGTAGTACGTCGGATGAGCTGTAATTTCAGTTAATGAAATGTGTAAGTGTAGATAAATTAGAGATGTCAAATCTTATTTGGGAGTATTCAAAATGATATTTTGGAAGTGTTTCAGTGTTGTTTGGAAATGTTCAAAGGTGTTTTTGTGAGTATTCAAATGATTTATGAGAGTGTTCGAAGTAATCTGGGGGTTGTTCTGTAGTGAGATGATAAAGGTTGTCGATGAGAGAATATTTCTTAAGAGATATTGAGAAAAGGTGGTCTTCAAATGATCATGTATGAGTGTGTTTTGAAGTGTTCAAAGTAAAGTGTGGTGTGTGTGTGTGTGTGTGTGTGTGTGTGTGTGTGTAAGGTGGTCATAGAATTTGGAGAATATCTTGGTTACAGTGATTTTAGTGGATTTGAGATGGGTGATGAGATGCATTTGTGGATGTGAAATGTGATTTTTTTGTGTGTTCTGATGAGGTATGTTGGGAGATGGGTGAGTGGATGTGAAGAAATGTGGGTGAGATGGAGAGGGGTATGGGGAGGGTTGTATTAGAAATTTAATGAAATACGGTGGATTTTACTGAAAATAAAGGTAATGTGTGAATATTTTAAAAGAAATTATAGAAGTGAAACGTTATGATACATTGGAAAAGATTGGAGGGTGTAGAAACATGTCGCAGTAGTTGGGTAGTGAGATGATTAGTTGTTGTGAGTATAATATTAAACTATGTGGATACAAGGAGATGGGAATGGAGAGGATTTTATTAGAATTTTAGTAATGTAGGGAGGAATGTGCATTACATTTAAGATTCAGTAAAAAGGGGAAAAAATTGTATCGAAAGTGGAAAAATTGTGAATAAAATGGTAAATGATGAGGGTTGTGGGTATTGTTGTCGAACTAGAGCTACCAAAAAAGATGTTATAAGTGGGTTGTTGTTGTGGGGTGTTGTGGGGTGTTGTGGGTGTTGTCAAACTAGAGATGCCGAAAGTGGTTATAAGTTGCGGGTTGTTGTTGTGGGTGTTGTGGGTGATGTGGATTGTGGGTGATGTGGATTGTGGGTGTTGTGGGATGTGGGTGTTGTGGGATGTGGGCGTTGTTGTCGAACTAGAGATGCCAAAAAAGAGGTGATTCTGATGTAAGTGTTTGTGTGTGTTTGGTTTGTGTTCATGTTTTTTGCGCTCGTGTTATATCTTAGTTGGAGGTGAGTGTAATCATAGAAATTGGTAATCGTCTTGGTTATAGTGATTTGAGGGGATTTGTGTGAAAATGGGTGATAGTCTGTGATGTTGATCTTAGTTTATGGTGATTTTGGTGGTGTTTTGACTGTATTCAGTGATGTTTTAGTAGTATTCAGTGGTGCATTTGGGAGTACTCAAATGATGTTTTGAGACTATTCAAAGGTGTTTTTGAGGGTGTTCTGGGAGTATTCAGTGGTGATTTGGCGGTGTTCGAATGATGTTTTTGGAGTATTCAAAGGAAATTGATGGTGTTTTTGTTGTTCAAAGTAAAGTGTGGTGTGTGTGTGTTAGTGTTGGTAGTTACTCGTAAGTGTATGAGCTAGTTTTTTTTTGTGCTAATGTTGTAAAAATCTGGAGAATGAGGGAGTAGTATGGCAGATGAGATGTAATTTAATGAAATATGTAAGCGTGGATGAGTTAGAGATGCCAAATCATATTTGGGAGTATTCAAAATGTTGTCTTGGAAATGTTCTAATGTAATTTGGAAGTGTTTCGGTATTGTTTGGAATTGTTCAAAGGCGTTTTTGTGAGTATTAAAATGATTTATGAGTGTTCGAAGTAATCTGGGGGTTGATTTGTAGTGAGATGATAAAGGTTGTTCAAGAGAAAAGTGTGTGTGTGTGTGTGTGTGTGTGTGTGTGTGTGTGTGTGTGTGTGTGTGTGTATGTATGTGTGCGCATGTGTGTGTTAGTTACCATTGTGTCCTAGGCACATGTCAATTAGACACTTGGCCTGTTGTATATGAGTGTGTGTGTTGTGCGTGTTGTGTTGTGCGTGTTGTGTGTGTGTGTGTGAGAGAGAGAGAGAGAGAGAGAGAGAGAGAGAGAGAGAGAGAGAGAGAGAGAGAGAGAGAACGTTACTTCGTGGGGACTGGCCAGAGATTTTAATCTGAAGGTAAATCAGATAAGATTCGCCAAGTCGGCAGATGTCCAGACTTTGAGGAGAGTGAATCTTTTGTTGTATTTTGTAAAAAAATTGAGGATTGTTGTGGGTATTAACGAAAATGAGGAATTATTTGGGCTATCCCGGGTTAAGAGTGAAAATGTGTAGTGTCATTTATGAAAAAAAAATTGTAACAAAAGGGGAAAAATTGTGAATTAAAATGGAAAATGATGTGGGTTGTTGAACTAGAGATGCTAAAAAACAAATGTTGTAAGTTGTGGGATGTGGGTGATGTTGTCGCGTCTGGGAGCCCAGAATAAACATTAATGGTGACAGACCTGATTCTACCTGTTGGCTTGTGTGTGTGAGGTCATCACGTGACGTCACTGACCGCTGAGTCAACACAGGTAGGGTGACGTCATGCATGCGAGGAAGTTACTTGTTTAGACCTGCATAGACCCAAAAATTTGATCCGAGGAAGTAGAGCAGGAATATTTGGGATGGGGGGGTGGAAGTGGGAGGTGTGGGTCAGAGGTGTTGATCCGAGGAGATGGAGCAGGAATATTGGGTTTAGAGGGTGGTGTGAGGGAGAAGGAGGTCTTGATCCGAGGAGATGGAGCAGGAACATTTGGACAGAGGGTGACGGTGTGGGGGAGAATGAGGTCTTGATCCAAGGAGATGGAGCAACAATATTTGGGGTGGTGGGAGGGGTGATGGTGTGGAGGAGGATGATCTTGATCCAAGAAAATATACGAGAAATACTTGGACATAGAGGGTAGAAGTGGATGGTGGGAGGTGTGGGGGGAGAGTGTTGATCCGAGGAGATGGAGAGCACAAGAAAATGAAAAAAAATCGAAAATATTTGGGGGAACCCAAAAAACTTGATCCAAGGAGATGGAGCAGGAATATTTGGGGTAGAAGTGGATGGTGGGTGTTGATCCGAAGAGTTGGTGAATACAAGAAAATGAAAATCGGAAAAAAATTCGGGGAGCGGGGGCGATCCTGCGGACGCTGCAGAAGGCACGGGCGCAGGTGGACACGCGGGCGGGCGTGGGTGCACGGGCGGGCGCGAGGGCGGAGGGCGCAGGTGGGGGGGGGCGCTGGGGACGCGGATGAGGTGGTTGAGGGTGGAAGTGGGGCGAGGTTCGAGGGGGAGCTGTGGAGGAGGGTCATGATGCGGTGAGAAGGGGGGTCGAGGGGGGGAAGTGAGGTGGTCGAGGGTGAGGTCAGGGTCATTAGCATAAAGGTGTGAACTTTCACACCTATGTCGGGGAGAAGGAGAGACCGGAAGTAGGAAACCGGAAGTAACACCTAGACCGGAAGTAACACCTAAGTGTTACTTCCGAGCCATACAGAAGAAAAGTCTAGTACTTATATATATATAATAATTTAATAATAAACAATTAAATTTTTTTCGTTAGGTTTAGAATGATTTTTGCGAAATTATTTATATATATATATATATATATATATATATATATATATATATATATATATATATATATATATATGTGTGTGTGTGTGTGTGTGGGGGGGGGAAGGGGGCATTAGTTTGTGGTTATAGGAGGGTGGGGGCAGGAGGAAAGAGGAGTGATTGGTCGAATGATGAAGTAAAGGGTGTGATAAAAGAGAAAAAGTTAGCTTATGAGAGGTTTTTACAAAGCAGAAGTGTTATAAGAAGAGCAGAGTACGTATATGGAGAGTAAAAGAAAGGTAAAGAGAGTGGTGAGAGAGTGCAAAAGTAGAGCAGATGATAGAGTGGGAGAGGCACTGTCAAGAAATTTTAATGAAAATAAGAAAAAATTTTGGAGTGAGTTAAACAAGTTAAGAAAGCCTAGGGAAAGTATGGATTTGTCAGTTAAAAACAGAGTAGGGGAGTTAGTAGATGGGGAGATGGAGATATTAGGTAGATGGCGAGAATATTTTGAGGAACTTTTAAATGTTAAGGAAGAAACAGAGGCAGTAATTTCATGCACTGGTCAGGGAGGTATACCATCGTTTAGGAGTGAAGAAGAGCAGAATGTAAGTGTGGGGGAGGTACGTGAGGCTTTACGTAAAATGAAAGGGGGTAAAGCAGCTGAAACTGATGGGATCATGACAGAAATGTTAAAAGCGGGGGGGGGGGATGTAGTGTTGGAGTGGTTGGTACTTTTGTTTAATAAATGTATGAAAGAGGGGAAGGTACCTAGGGATTGGCGGAGAGCATGTATAGTCCCTTTATATAAAGGGAAAGGGGACAAAAGAGACTGTAAAAATTATAGAGGAATAAGTTTACTGAGTATACCAGGAAAAGTGTACGGTAGGGTTATAATTGAAAGAATTAGAGGTAAGACAGAATGTAGGATTGCGGATGAGCAAGAAGGTTTCAGAGTGGGTAGGGGATGTGTAGATCAAGTGTTTACATTGAAGCATATATGTGAACAGTATTTAGATAAAGGTAGGGAAGTTTTTATTGCATTTATGGATTTAGAAAAGGCATATGATAGAGTGGATAGAGGAGCAATGTGGCAGATGTTGCAAGTATATGGAATAGGTGGTAAGTTATGAAATGCTGTAAAGAGTTTTTATGAGGATAGTGACTCTCAGGTTAGGGTGTGTAGAAGAGAGGAAGACTACTTCCCGGTAAAAGTAGGTCTTAGACAGGGATGTGTAATGTCACCATGGTTGTTTAATATATTTATAGATGGGGTTGTAAAGGAATTAAATGCTAGGGTGTTCGGGAGAGGGGTGGGATTAAATTTTGGGGAATCAAATTCAAAATGGGAATTGACACAGTTACTTTATGCTGATGATACTGTGCTTATGGGAGATTCTAAAGAAAAATTGCAAAGGTTAGTGGATGAGTTTGGGAGAGTGTGTAAAGGTAAAAAGTTGAAAGTGAACATAGAAAAGAGTAAGGTGATGAGGGTATCAAATGATTTATTATTATTATTATTACAATCAAGGGGGAAGCGCTAAACCCGGAGGATTATACAGCGCCTGGGGGGGTATGTGGAAGGCATTCAGGCTTAATTTGGGGAACTGGAGCATAGATCCAATTCCCTAAATCAAGAGCCCCTCACCAACATCAAGGAACCTTCCTTGAGGGGATCAAATGATTTAGATAAAGAAAAATTGGATATCAAATTGGGGAGGAGGAGTATGGAAGAAGTGAATGTTTTCAGATACTTGGGAGCTGACGTGTCGGCGGATGGATTTATGAAGGATGAGGTTAATCATAGAATTGATGATGGAAAAAAGGTGAGTGGTGCGTTGAGGTATATGTGGAGTCAAAAAACGTTATCTATGGAGGCAAAGAAGGGAATGTATGAAAGTATAGTAGTACCAACACTCTTATATGGATGTGAAGCTTGGGTGGTAAATGCAGCAGCGAGGAGACGGTTGGAGGCAGTGGAGATGTCCTGTCTAAGGGCAATGTGTGGTGTAAATATTATGCAGAAAATTCGGAGTGTGGAAATTAGGAAAAGGTGTGGAGTTAATAAAAGTATTAGTCAGAGGGCAGAAGAGGAGTTGTTGAGGTGGTTTGGTCATTTAGAGAGAATGGATCAAAGTAGAATGACATGGAAAGCATATAAATCTATAGGGGAAGGAAGGCTGGGTAGGGGTCGTCCTCGAAGGGGTTGGAGAGAGGGGGTAAAGGAGGTTTTGTGGGCAAGGCTCTTGGACTTCCAGCAAGCGTGCCTGAGCGTGTTAGATAGGAGTGAATGGAGACGAATAGTACTTGGGACCTGACGATCTGTTGGAGTGTGAGCAGGGTAATATTTAGTGAAGGGATTCAGGGAAACCGGTTATTTTCATATAGTCGGACTTGAGTCCTGGAAATGGGAAGTACAATGCCTGCACTTTAAAGGAGGGGTTTGGGATATTGGCAGTTTGGCGGGATATGTTGTGTATCTTTATATGTGTATGCTTCTAAACTGTTGTATTCTGAGCACCTCTGCAAAAGCAGTGATAATGTGTGAGTGTGGTGAAAGTGTTGAATGATGATGAAAGTATTTTCTTTTTGGGGATTTTCTTTCTTTTTTGGGTCACCCTGCCTTGGTGGGAGACGGCCGACTTGTTGAAAAAAAATATACGTATATATATATATATAATATATATATATATATATATATAATAAATATATATATATAGATATATATATATATATATATATATATATGCGCAAAACAACCACTATGAAAGAATAGAGAAATTCCAAGTGCTTTCGTGACTACTGACATTATCAAGGAACAATGAAAGTAATGCATCAAAGGAAGGCATATAAAGGGTCTAGCCCACACCTCACAGTCACATCCCACAACAAAGCAACACCTGACATGAGACTTCCAAATAAGGGAACACTGCAGCAGGACCGCTGGCCCAACTAGACAGGTCCTTCACACAACCCACCAACAAACTATTCTACCCAAGAATTAAGAATTTTAAAATTTATTATTTGTCCAATGTATTATTAAATTCTTCCCAAATTATATTCGTTATAAATGAATCTAATTTATATAAACCAAAGGAAATATTCATATTATTGTCAAAACTGCTTTTTATGAAACAAGATTCAATTATATTCCTGTCGAACATGGACTTGCTTGATACAACTTTCTCAACTTTTTGAAAATCAATTGGATGGTTAAAATCTCTTACATGAATAAATAAAGCATTGGAATCTTGTCCAGTTCTAATGCTATATTTATGTTGTTTTAATCTTAGTTCGAAACTTTTACCAGTTTGACCGTAATAAACTTTATCGCAAATTTTACAAGGAATCTTATAGACACATCCATCAGCATTCTGGGGGGAATTCTTTATCAAAAGTTTGTTTTACTGTATCAAGATTTTTGAATACAACTTTAATATTAAAAGTCTTAAGAAGAGAAGGCATATCAACCAAGTTTTCATGGTAAGGGAGAACCAACATATTTTTAGTTGAATAAAGTTGGGTGTCCCTTTTTGGATTGTAAAAAGTATTTCTAGCAATTTTAAAAGATTTATCAATTACGTGTCTTGGGTATTTGAAATCATTACCTATTTCATAAATTTTGGATATTTCGTCATCTATGAACTCAAGACTACAAATACGTAAAGCTCTCAAAAACATTGATGAGAAAACAGAGTTTAACTATCTTGATGTGAATATGAATATATATATATATATATGTCGTGCCGAATAGGCAGAACTTGCGATCTTGGCTTAAATAGCAACGCTCATCTTGCCATAAAGGACAAGCGAAAATTTGTGTATGTAAGAATTTCTCCAAAATCACTCTGAGCCTAACGAAAAAAATATATTTCACTGTGTTTGTTAAATATTAAATTATTGTAAACAAATCTAAAATATATTTAGTTGGGTTAGGCTAAAATAAATTGCTCTTGTTATAATAAGGTTAGGTAAGTTTTCTAAGATTCTTTTGGTGCAAAATTAAAAATTTTTACATTACCATTAATGAAAAAAATATATCTTTAAACATACAAGAGAAAATTTTTGAAAGGACTTAATTTTAAACGAGTTCTTGCTAATTGACCAGTTTTACATATTCGGCACGACATTATATTATATATATATATATATATATATATATTATATATATATATATATATATATATATATATATATATAAATACATACATATATATATACAGTGATATGCTGATGTGTGGTGACAGGGATACATTATTTTACATCATACGTCTCTACCAATGGTAGTTGTGTCCTGAAGTTACTCAATCTCTAGGTTTGTAGTTAGTGCCTTCAGGCTGAGGAGGGAGGAAGAGATCCTGTATAATGTTAGGAGTTAGACTTCATTTTTAGTTTATTATTTTCTGGCATGTTATCTGTTTTATGTCTTCCTATCTCATGTATGTGAGTGTGTTTGTATCATTCTGTTTATTTTAAACATTTTTAAAGTTTTATTGAGTTCAATAACCGTGTAATGTATGTGCAGTGAGACACTATTTGTATCAGTGACTGACTATATATGTGTCAGTGACTGGCTCCGTATGTGTCAGTGACTGGCTCCGTATGTGTCAGTGACTGGCTCCGTATGTGTCAGTGACTGGCTCCGTATGTGTCAGTGACTGGCTCCGTATGTGTCAGTGACTGGCTCCGTATGTGTCAGTGACTGGCTCCGTATGTGTCAGTGACTGGCTCCGTATGTGTCAGTGACTGGCTCCGTATGTGTCAGTGACTGGCTCCGTATGTGTCAGTGACTGGCTCCGTATGTGTCAGTGACTGGCTCCGTATGTGTCAGTGACTGGCTCCGTATGTGTCAGTGACTGGCTCCGTACGTGTCAGTGACTGGCTCCGTATGTGTCAGTGACTGGCTCCGTATGTGTCAGTGACTGGCTCCGTATGTGTCAGTGACTGGCTCCGTATGTGTCAGTGACTGACTCCGTATGTGTCAGTGACTGACTCCGTATGTGTCAGTGACTGACTCCGTATGTGTCAGTGACTGACTCCGTACGTGTCAGTGACTGCCTCCGTATGTGTCAGTGACTGGCTCCGTATGTGTCAGTGACTGACTCCGTACGTGTCAGTGACTGGCTCCGTATGTGTCAGTGACTGGCTCCGTATGTGTCAGTGACTGGCTCCGTATGTGTCAGTGACTGGCTCCGTATGTGTCAGTGACTGGCTCCGTATGTGTCAGTGACTGGCTCCGTATGTGTCAGTGACTGGCTCCGTATGTGTCAATGACTGACTCCGTACGTGTCAATGACTGACTCCGTACGTGTCAATGACTGACTCCGTATGTGCCAATGACTGACTCCGTATGTGCCAATGACCGACTCCGTATGTGCCAATGACCGACTCCGTATGTGCCAATGACCGACTCCGTATGTGCCAATGACTGACTCCGTATGTGCCAATGACTGACTCCGTATGTGCCAATGACTGACTCCGTATGTGCCAATGACTGACTCCGCATGTGCCAATGACTGACTCCGCATGTGCCAATGACTGACTCCGCATGTGCCAATGACTGACTCCGCATGTGCCAATGACTGACTCCGCATGTGCCAATGACTGACTCCGTATGTGCCAATGACTGACTCCGTATGTGCCAATGACTGACTCCGTATGTGCCAATGACTGACTCCGTATGTGCCAATGACTGACTCCGTATGTGCCAATGACTGACTCCGTATGTGCCAATGACTGACTCCGCATGTGCCAATGACTGACTCCGTATGTGTCAGTGAGGAGTTCAACGATTTCCCACTTGCTTTTTTTATGCTCTCAGTTAAATCGGGTCTCAGGCCTGGATGAAGGTATAATCCTCTACACGGATACAAAGGCTTTCTCAGTACATACTAACTACACTATGTTCCAAATGCATGGGTTTATCTGTTCCAGGTACAACTGCGTACTTAATCCCTTTTAGACACTCAGTAATGACATATATTTTTAAAAAAATTTTCATGCTTCCTTGTCTAAACATTATTTTTGATATAAAGGTTAAAAAGTATTACGACACTTTTGTCAAGTACCTATAGATGTATGTCTTCAAATTTCTTTCTTTCTCCCCCCCCCCTCTTCCGATCGGCTTAAAATCTTATGTGCTTGTGTACGGTAATTAGGGCTAGTTTCTTGGAACCTCAAATATGTGCCTGTGACATCTGACAAACTTGTTGAACCCTTTCCCAGCATCATGGAATGGCTCAGTTAACTTCAAAACCTCCTCTGCGGCGTAGATTCAAACCTTCAATAAAGGTGCCTCCTAATACAACTACGACGGAGAGTGAAATGCAGTTAAGAAGGTGCAGATTTGGCTATTTTATGTTTCAATCCGTGCTATAGTTGGAGAATGACTCATAAGATCGGCTTCAAATTTTCACCACTTCGGTGGCTTCGTGAACGCAAGGTTCCTATTGTTACTGGGTGGTATACGTTCTAATTTAATAAATGTATGGAATAAAGGTTAATATTAATTTATATTCAATAACTAAAGGAGGTTTCTAATCTGCTTCAAAATATCCTAAGAACGATTTTTTTTTAAACTTCTAATCAATAGAATTAGAATTACTGAAGAATGCCCTATCTGATAGTCTTTAAACTTTCACTCTTGATGGGCTTTGTTAAAAGAAAGTTTGGCGTTCCTTTGAACTGTGTTTATTTAATTTGCCAATGTTTTTAAATAAATTGTTTTCCATTTAATAACTAGAGAATGCCACATTTGACTGGCTTCAAACCCTATACGCTGATGAATCTTAAGGATTAACTAAGAGCTATGTCGGTGCAAATTTACCATTTTTAAAGCAATTTCATCAAATGCTTTTCCTTAAAATTTTAAATTATACATTTTTTCTTACAGGATACTAGAGAATTTGAAATGCGAAATGAAAAAAAATCTCGTATTCAAGGCTTTTTTAAATTTAACGAAGATAATTTTTTCTCTATTTTAGAAATATTCTCAGTAGTTTACTTTTTTTCCAAAAATTTCGTTCATACCATTAATTTACTGTCCTTATTATACACTCCACGACCATTCTGTGGGAAGTAGTCAATAGATTACAGGATAAGGAGGCCTGGTCACAGACCGGGCCGCGGGGGCGTTGACCCCCGGAACTCTCTCCAGGTAAACTCCAGGTAAGTTAGATTAAAGAATATTGTTATCGCTGCCTTTTTATGTCTAGACAGAATCTTCGAAATGAAACCCCTCAAGGAAGGTTCCTTGAGGTTGGTGAGGGGCTCTTGATTTAGGGAATTGGATCTGTGCTCCAGTTCCCCGAATTAAGCCTGAATGCCTTCCACATCCCCCCCCCCCCCTAGGAGCTGTATAATCCTCCGGCTTTAGCGCTTCCCCCTTGATTATAATAATAATAATAATAATAATAATTTGAAATGAAACAAAGGTTTAAAATGGTTAATAAAAAATAGAGATGATAAAAATGTTACGCAGTTCGTTCATGGATATTTTGAAGACCACATCAGTACTACTTGCCATGTTAGGTAAAAACACGTTTCGCTCCTGAAGAGCGAAACGTTGCCACAATACAATGGCATATTAGCTGCATTTGTGTCCCTTTTAGCTAACATATTGTCATTAATTCTACCAACAACAGTACTACTCGCCATGTACCAGAGCTACACATCATGGAAATTACTAATCTGTAGATAGTTCTGATCAAACAAAATCGGTCCTATCTACGAAATCTGCCACGAAATTTCATATGCTGTCTAACTTTTACCGCCTTACACTTACATAGCCTCATTTTAATTCTCCTTTTACATACTAGGAGGCCTGGTCTGGGATCTGGCCGCTGGAGGCGGTGACCTCTGGAAGCGACTACAAATTCGTCCACTAACCTCTGGAGTTTCACATCTCCCATAAGAACCGCCATCGGCAGTTTGTACAGGATTCGTTATCGCAATCGCATACGTCTCCCACCTACCTAAGTTATTTTATATCTCCACTCAAGGTAACCTCAATATATTTTAGGGAAATAAACTTTATTTTTTATCTATATGTCGAGGAACCATGGTGACATCGCATATCCCTTTGCTACTCTTACTTGATAATACAGCCCTATCTTTTATTTGTTTGTAAATCATAAAAGTCTCAGATTTCCTTTCAGTTTTTGCCGTGGGATCCATGAATACCAGTTTGGGAATATCTTGAGTGGTTCAGTCTACACTGTAGTCTCCCAGAGGACTGTTAGACTCGCTGCTCAGTGAAGACACGACTTGTAGCACCTAAAGCTCAGCTTCAAGCCGCTTTTACGACTTGCAGCGATAACTAGGTGCTATATTTTATGACTGACTCCGAAAGAGAGAGATGAACGGGGAGAATTTATGACATGACATGATTGCTCGCATCAGGTTTTCACCTCTTAAAGTGCCGACGGAAGAGGGTGACTAACGAACGCACTAAACTTGTAATAGGTACGCAACGCTTCGACAATCGGAGATAATCTGGTTTGATCGAGGATTTGAAAGGCATACCCATTTTCTGGGCAAGGAGCCCTTCAAGGGTATCAAGGAATTTCACTCTGAATGAATAAAAAAAAATTGTAGCTATGTATAAATGACGATGCTTATACCCAAAATCTTGTACTGGACAAAATCTCTCTCAACCAAGACTTTCAACCAATATACGAGATCATGTTACAAAATTCATTATGCATAAGTGTAATGTATACTTACGCTAGCTTAGAATGTAGTCAAGTAGAAGTAACATTCTGCTTTCTGTCTCTCCCCCCCACACCCCCACACACACACACCCACCCACACCCACAAATTTTGTCATCACAGTGGTCTTTATCTTAGCATTTCTAAGTAAAATCAAGTAACTATTGACTGAACCGAACTCTGAAATGTGATGATAGTTACATTACTCTGTGATCTGCATTGTTTGTGTGACCTCTATAAACATTGTTTGCTCTGATGAGTAAGACAAGTGCAGCATGTCTACACAGTAAGCTTCTTCAGTCTAATACAGAGAAGGCAGCAGAAGCAGTATGGATGCTGCTGCCTGACTGTTGTACATGTGTCTTACTTATGTTATCGGTATTGTATACCACTGTCATTCATTTCTTAATCTTATGAAAACTTTTCTATCAACAGTACTGTTATGTGTTGCTTGTTCATGATTCCTGGATACAATCTGTAATGTCTGACTGTGTCTCATCATATATAACCTAAAATACTCTAACTTTTGTTCTACAAAGTATAGATTTCATCGGACTGTCGCCTGTATGTGCTTTGGGCTACCTTCTACTCCGTGTACGAATGGTATATAATACCGACAAGATGAGATTAAGACACATGTGCAACATCTGGGTATCTTTATTGTAGACGTTTCGCCATCCAGTGGCTTTATCAATACAAATTCTAGGACATAACTTGAAGACAGTAGAACTATGTACAGAAGATGAGGTAATCAGTCCCTCAACCTAGGAGTAGGTGCGAATCTCCACGACTATGGTGCTCTTCGCACCTACTCCTAGGTTGAGGGACTGATTACCTCATCTTCTGTACATAGTTCTACTGTCTTCAAGTTATGTCCTAGAATTTGTATTGATAAAGCCACTGGATGGCGAAACGTTTACAATAAAGATACCCAGATGTTGCACATGTGTCTTAATCTTACCTTCTACTCCGTTATTTTTTTCCTCTTTTGTAAATATTCTATTCTAGAAATCTTATGAAGACCTTGTGGTGTCAAGTGACTTAATTCTTTACTTGGCGAGTTTATGTGTACTTTGTGTGTTGTTGTGTGCTTTGTGTTTGCGTTGTGTAAAATCATCTGCTTTGTGACAGTTCTCTCTCGCATCGCATTAACTGTGTAATGGGTCATTACATCGTTGCTGCTGTGCGTGTCTCATTGATGCCTGTACTGGCATGTGGACTTTGTTATGAAGATACTGTTATGTAGCAGTGTCCTTCGAGCATGACACGCCAACATAGTCCTCATGTTAGCATGGCACCATGACCTGCGCATGTGTCAAGTTCCCAGTACGCTGGTCAAGCAAGAACAGAGGCTTAATTTGACTGTGAAATCTGGGTATGGTCAGTCCATAACCAGGTTCATTATTATTATTATTATTATAATCAAGGGGGAAGCGCTAAACCCGGAGGATTATACAGCACCTGGGGGGGATGTGGAAAGCATTCAGGCTTAATTCGGGGAACTGGAGCACAGATCCAATTCCCTAAATCAAGAGCCCCTCACCAACATCAAGGAACCTTCCTTGAGGGGCATAACCAGGTTCAACTTTATTAAATAAACGACATATACTTTTCAGAAATGTTTCCATTACGCTGAAACATGTGTAGCCCCCATGAGATGCCCGCAGGAGGGCATAACTTGCATGTTGGTATTTGTGACAGCTTGTGATGTCAGTGTGTACTCGCCTAACTGTGGTTGCATGTGTAGAAACTCTGCTCCTGGCCCCGCCTCTTCACTGAACGCTATTAGACCCTCTCCCACCCTGCTCCATGAGCTTTATCATACCTCATCTTAAAGCTATGTATGGTTCCTGCCTCCACTACATCACTTGCTAGACTATTCCACTTTCTGACAACTCTATGACTGAAGAAATACTTCCTAACATCCCTTTAACTCATCTGAGTCTTCAACTTCCAAGTGTGACCCCTCGTTCAATTATGTATTTGTACTCATCTATTTGTACTCACCTACACGTGGTTCCAGAGTAATAATCAACTAGCATTCCTAGTTAATGCGAGACTATTCCTGTAATTTCGCATAGTTTTGAACAATCCTCATCAAAAGTCAATTGTTTACAGAAAACTGAATTAACATCAGTGCTATGTATTCAAGCATTGTTATACATATTGTCGTGTTGAATGTTTACAAAATCATGTCACCACTGCACTAAAGGTCCTGAAATACATCTATATTTGAGGCTTCTTAAGCTTTTCTTCTAATAGTAAACAACTTAACTTGTTTTCCTAGTAAAGTTTTAGGAAAGTTTAAAATGTTAACTCAGGGAACATACCTCAGCAAGATGTTTGGTAAAAAGGACACAAGTGCAGCTGATGTGACATTTTACTGTGGCAACTTGTGTCCTTTTACCCAACATATTATCGGTAATTCTACCAACATTAATACATACCTCAGTAAGCTTCATCATTCCACCCCAGACTCATTGTTGATTAATCATTTTCCAGTTTGAGTTGTGATGATCAGTACCTTCACTTACACTTGGGTAGCACTCTGCGTTTACACACACGTGGGAAGCACTGTGCACTAACCCATACATGGGTAGCACTGCGCTTACAAGCACACATGTGGGTAGCACTGTGTTCTCACTTACGCTTGGGTAGCACATTTTCTCTTTCATACCTGTGCGCCCACGGACACTCAGAATCTACGAACATTTGAGTACGTTATCCATTTCGAACTGTGTATAAGCAATGAAGGTCTGAAACACGCTGTGGAGGAAGACCACTCACTCACGCACTAATTTCAGGGTACTGACTCTACGTCAGTTTGTAGCGCTGTATACATGTAACAGTGAGACCACAGCCTAATGACACAACTGCAACAATTGACTGGAGATACAGTCCAGCAATTACACTTGTTCACCTCCACGCTGTCGTATATTGTAAGACATATTCATATTTTTATTTATTTCCATTATTTTTAGATAATTGTAAGAATGACCGCTTTGACTTTATCAGTTCATTTTATAAATGTTGTACATAATACTTTCAAATTAATGGCATTTATTGCATAATTTTGTTATATAGGAAGTCTTTATGTTTGCTTGCATTGTTTTGTTTGCTTTTTTATACTAAAGATGGAGAAGTGAGATCTCCGAGACGCCTTAATAAAGATGTTGACATTAGCCTTGATGTTACAATTACTGATTTAATAAATGTAGCATTGGCTTCCTCGACACAAGCAAGTGACGCACCTCGTTCTACATTCTTACGTATGACTCGACTCTTCGAGTGTACACCATGACTATGTAATCATTAAAGTAAACGCATTAATATTGTTGGTATTGAGTTACTAGAAGACGCTGTCAGCTTTGTGTATCAAATGTTTGCTGCCACAATAATGCAAAAAAACGTGTAGGATAATTGACGTGGATCTCTACGGTATACCCACGAATATAGTGTATCGGTGGATTGTGCTGTTGCTGTCAGCAGAGTTTGTATGATTATTATTATTATTATAATCAAAAAGAAGCGCTAAGCCACAAGGACTATACAGCAGAGTTTGTATGAGAGAGTAGCCAAGAATCAAGACATCGTGATGGCCATCATCGAGGGTGTGCTAATAGTGGATGTTTTTAAATTCTACACTTGAGCCATGAAGCGGTTGAAACAGATATTCGCCAGTCATTATCACGCTTTGGTACAATACTGTACTTGCAGCTTAATGGGGCAAGTGACTAAGTGGTGCAAATTCTGGTTTCCCGGCAGCGATATACTCCCTAAAGACGTTCAAATATCCTGTGTCATTCTGTTATTTTGCCAGAATATGGATGCAAGTACAGGGGTCTTATATGAAACAGCAGCATCCCTACAGGACGTATAACAGATACGAAAGCATCATTGTGGAGTGTCCCCATCACATGGTACAGCTAAGTGCCCCCAGGCACTCACCTGAAAGAAGTCGGAACTTCAAGCCATGAAACATGGAACACACCCAAGAGGCTCGTGCTGAGAAAGTGAGAGACTGGTAAAGGTAAAGTTCGGGTGCCTCTGAAAAAAACAGCGGCGGTGCAATACCTCCCTGTGGCAGTGAGAGTAAACAATGTTCGATTTTTATCGAAGGCGTTGGACGAAGTGTTGAAGAAGGTACTATTGAGAATATATTCCTCACATAGGAAGGGAGGTCTGTCACCATTGGCGAAAGGCCTGAGGCTCCGATCAGTGATATGTCTGAGGTGGCATCATAGGCTCCCTCGATCGCGTCGTGGTAAATGAAGGGCTTGCGGTTCTGATCATTGAAGTGGTAGGAAAAGACTGCGTCCCAAGTTGCCTCGATCGAGATGGGAGAGATGGAGGCCTGGCGTATTAGGTAACAGTAATGTCATATTCGGATATTTTAATGCCGGCGCGAAGGTAACCGGAAAAGAAAATCTGGGCAGACAATTTTTTTATTTTATTTTAGCCAAGTTGGATACGTCATTAATGTGCTGCTGCCCACTTCTGACATACTCCATCACACAGGGTTGATTTCATAAAGGTTCATTAGCTACAGTAGCTTAAAATATTGCGTTCCAGCAAAGATGGCGGGGGTTCAGAGAGGAAAGGACGGTAGAGAGGGGGGGAGGGGGGATCCAAAACGATTATCGCCTAGGAGCCCAAGTTATCGAGGGCGGAGCTCAGCAAAAGTGAAGCAGATAAAGAGGCTGCGGATGAAGGCAAAAAGTAGTTTAATGAGAAACCTTACGTGTGCTAGTGTTTAGGATACGAATTTTAAATGGTCATGGTGTTTATGTGGTCTCACATCAAGCGTGGCTGACAGATATGCTCCACAGATATAGGCTCGAGGTGACGTTTTTACAGAAGCAGAGCGTCAAGAACGTTAGGGATCATCAGGTCCCTGGATATGTAGCTTAAAAATTAAGTGTTCACGATGTGAAAACAGATTGGAAGGTCGCAATATTCCCGTGGATGGGACGTGCAAGAGTCCTGTGTTACTCATTAGTGTCTACGTGCCAGTAAAAAGCAATATAAATTCGAAAATTATTTCATCAGAGAGGATTTGATCTGTGTTCTTAAGGCTTTACTTGTTTTAGCCTTTGTGAACAGGGACTATAATTGTGTGAATTGTAAGAGGTACGTTAGTCCTATACAGGCGAGGCATTATTCCCTGGTGTTGTATTAATTGTTGCTTGAAGTTCGTCTGAGAGACGTATGCTGCATTAGGTGGCACCAGCCACGTACAAATGTGAGGAGTCACACAGCAAGGTTAAACAACATTTATGTTATACACAGTCAGTGAGCGTTCGTTCAGTACACGCCATTCCATTGTACTCTCTCACCATCTGGCGATAATCACAGAGGCGATGTGGGATTCATTAATGAGCTTATTTGTGGACGAAAACACTGTGGTGGGATTTGCAAGTTGGAAGGAGGTAAATATTTATACTAATGGGGGAGTGATGAGAGCTCGGTGTGTTGGTGGAACGAGATAGCGAAGCCTGCCATGCACAAGGTTTTTTTTTATAAAAGGGAAAAATAGAAGTTGAGTTCTGTGAGGTAAGAGTTTCCCCCCGAGTGTAGGAAATCACCGAGATTTTCCACAGCATCCGTGTTACCGGGAGGGGGATGCTTAGGCCAACCATGTAACTGTCATTGAAGGAATGAGGATTTTGATCATGAGTCTCCATAATGAGTGCTATGAAGTTTGGTGTGTTGTCTAAGGTGGAAGGGGTGTTATTGGGTGACATACCATCTGCATACGTTTTAAGTCATAAAGACAGCGTAGGCGTGGGACTTCAATTTCATGTCTTGAGGTGCAGGGTGACTTTGGGAAGGATGGATGATATCCATGGCAGGACAGAGTTAGGAAACAATAAAAGCAATGGGGGTGTAGACTGACAGGTAGTATGAGAGGTACTGGAGACATGGGATGTTGTAATAGGTTGTGTCTGAGGAGGATTTAGTTCTCTCTGGTGTAGTGATTCGGTGGAGCGAGGAGCCTTGAGAAGAATTAATCGTCAGCAAGAGTTTCAGGAATAAATATGAGATGGGTGGATACACTGTACTGGGGAGCAGCAGCTTGGGTCCGGGTTAATACAGGCTATTGAGGATTGCAATTCAAGTGTGTAGAGGCTATAGAAAAAAGTCGTCCGTTGTCACAGATGCTATTTGCATGCATGCAGTATTCGCTCTGTGGGATAATAAGTGACAGGGTTACAGGTGGGATAATGAAGACAGGAGGATGGGTTTACAAAGCGTGTTTGGTGTATGGTGTTTGGTGATCAGAACTGGAAGTACTGCAAGAGGAGGTAGGGATGTTTGGGAGGAAAGTATAGATGTGACTGAATGTGGTTAACCCTTGTTTTCATAAAGTGGGTGGGATACTTAGACTGGGGTGCACGAATCATCACCCAAATGGAAAAATCTTTAAAAATGTTTGAGATTATGTATACAAACGACAGGGTGGAGAGGAGAGAAGTAAATTATTAAATGTTGAAGTGTAATATTTTTAACCATTACCAAGAACTCTAGCTATATTAATTAACTCTCTCGTCAAGTACCATTGTGGTTAATGTACTTAATATACTTGCATAGAGTCATGGGATAACATGGGATGGCTTTCAGAACCTCGTGGTTGTTCTTGTGTGAATAGTTACAAGGTGAAACGGCGATATTACCGGTTGGAAGGAGCAGTTTGGGTCTCTCTTATTTCTGCAAGGAAGTGATGTATGTGCATGTCAAGAGAGTGGTGTTGCATGTAGCATGTAGGGGTCTTCAGGCATGAATGTTTAGTTAGTATGGTGTGTTGAGTTCTTAAGAGTTGATCAGAGAGATAGCTAGCTGTTTATACCGGTGATGATGTCGGAACCGGGCAAGATGAAGATTCTGGACCTATATGTTGCTTTATTACGGAAAATGAGTCCTAGTAAGTCTTCAGAACCCTTTTATGACTGGGGATGTTTCTTAGGATTTCATGAACATGCTCATCGCTCCGAAAGAACGAGAGTTCATGTATATTTGCATGGTGTCCTTTCAACACAGCCGATGTCACTGTTTCAGAATTGATGGTTCTTAAGTGTGTGGCGTAGTGTTTGAAACTGTGAAGTGTGTGGTGTAGTGTTTGAAACTGTGAAGTGTGTGGCGTAGTGTTTGAAACTGTGAAGTGTGTGGCGTAGTGTTTGAAACTGTGAAGTGTGTGGTGTAGTGTTTGAAACTGTGAAGTGTGTGGCGTAGTGTTTGGCATTGCGTAGTGTAAGGTGATGGTGAAGTGTGCGGTGATTTTATAGTGTGTGGTGTGGTTGGTATAGTGTAGTGTAGTGATACACTACAACACTGAGGGCTAGAACAAGTGTAGTGATACACTACAACACTGAGGGCTACAACAAGTGTAGTGATACACTACAACACTGAGGGCTAGAACAAGTGTAGTGATACACTACAACACTGAGGGCTACAACAAGTGTAGTGATACACTACAACACTGAGGGCTACAACAAGTGTAGTGATACACTACAACACTGAGGGCTACAACAAGTGTAGTGATACACTACAACACTGAGGGCTACAACAAGTGGAGTGATACACTACAACACTGAGGGCTACAACAAGTGTAGTGATACACTACAACACTGAGGGCTACAACAAGTGTAGTGATACACTACAACACTGAGGGCTACAACAAGTGTAGTGATACACTACAACACTGAGGGCTAGAACAAGTGTAGTGATACACTACAACACTGAGGGCTACAACAAGTGTAGTGATACACTACAACAGAGCCTGTGGGGACGATGACACAGAGATCCACTGATTCTACTTTTGTGGGCAATTAGACGGGTTACTTAAGTGTCTGACTCGGGTATTAATATTAAGAGCAGGAAGTGGAAGACTATCCATAATATAGACCGTGGAAGTCTGTAGGCCGCTGTGAAGTGAGCAACGGCGTACGTAGTCGATGACTATGTTAATATGATGTTAATATTTACTAATGCTGTGTCTGATTTAGGTATTAGTCGTTGTATACGGACGGCAAAGATTTGTAGTACTATAAAATAAGAACAAAATTTGATTGGTAGTGTTTTAAGTCAGGTTACTTGGGAATCAGCTTTTGAGTTTCGTTGCCATTATGGTAATGGTGGCACCCATACCTGGAGGGAAATGGGACTCCAGTGTTGGAGGTGTGTGGAGGTGCAACATGGTGGGGATCTTCTTGAATGGTATGTGAGGAGTGGTGTGCATGGGAAGTTTGTCTTACTGGACACTTGGCCCTGGTGGGGAAGGGGGCCATACGTGGTATAGTTTTCAAGTTATTTAAGTTCATTTGGAAAATGTTATTTGACATTAGCGGTGTGTTGACACATTTTATAGACCTGCATAATAGTGATCTGAGAATTGTATGACTTGTGTTTGAATAATGTCAATGATCTATGTATCAGTTTGGACTTCTAATAATACATACGACAGTGTTGAAGCTTATAAGTCCTAATTTAGTGCTAGCGTCTACTGAAGGCATATTAGTGCAACATATTTTTGTGTATAAATCACCACATTATGGTTTATCTCTAGATTTGTGTCAGTACAATTATGCGGTGTAAATGAATAAGAATGAGAGGTATGTAGCTTCATTTTATGTGTATAATGTTCCACATGGGGGTTTATATCGTATTAGTTTATGTGGTAGAGTATATTTCTTAAAATCTTCGACTTGATAATGTTCATAAGCAGTAGTTGAAAGCAGATGGTTTATATTTGTGTTGTGTAACCTTCCAGTACAAGTACGTATTGGGACATGTTATGTCCTGTTAGGTGATAGCCATTAAGTATCTGTTCTCTTTCGGTATTTAACGTGTATCTGTTTTATCGCAGAATTTATCAGAACTCATTGAGTTACAGGGGCGTCAATGCTGCTGTATTCTGTGTACTCACCGAGTAATATTTGCGGGACTCGGCGCTACAAAGCAGGGATATAAAATATTAACTGCATTTTTTAGACAAAAAGAGAAATGATCAGACCCAACACAGTGGGCAAACAGGGAAGTACAACAGGTGGTACAGAGGTACACAACAGTGGGAGAAACCAAGCTTGTTATACATTTAACCGGTTCGGACATACAACAAACAAGTGTACAATCAATACTGGAGAAAGCAGAGACAGACCAGGTACCCTACGAGGTGGTACATTACCAGAGGTACTAACAAAACACACACCAAACCAAAACATCTCAAATGGTAATTCCTGCTTCTTTTTAGGAAAAATTTAGGGTTTGAAATCAAATAAAAATGAGAGTTATATTAATGGGCTCCTCACAGAAGGGAATATCATGTTTTAGCATTTACAGAAACACACACACAAGGGATGTTTTGAACTGTGAGATGACGACAAAAATCTATAACATTTATAGATGTGACACAGATAATAGGTCACAGGAAGAAGTAGGACTCCATATGTGAGATACTTTTTGCTGTAGAGATCTGTTGAATTCATCGAATGGTACAGTAGATGTTCCATGTATAAAAGCAGAAAATAGGAACAAATTTAGCTGAGAATAAGAACATAATTTTGGATTGAGATAAACAAGTTAAGAAAGGATAGGGAACGAGTGGATTTGTCAGTTAAAAACAGAGTTGGGAAGTTAGTAGATGAGGAACTGGAGGTGTTAGATGGTGGGAATTTTTGAGGAACTTTTAAATGTCGATGAAGAAAGGGAGGCAGTAATTTTATGCACTGGTCAGGGAGGTATACCATCTTTTAGGAGTGAAGAAGAGCAGGATGTGAGTGTGGGGGAGGTACGTGAGGCATTACGTAGAATGAAAGGGGTTAAAGCAGCTGGAACTGACGGGATCAGGACAGAAATGTTAAAAGCAAGAGGAGATATAGTGTTGGAGTGGTTGGTATTTTTGTTTAATGTATGAAAGAGGGGAAGGTACCTAGGGATTGGCGGAGAGCATGTATAGTCCCATTATATAAAGGGAAGGAGGACAAAAAAGATTGTAAAAATTATAGAGGAATAAGTTTACTGAGTATACCAGGTAAAGTGTATGGTAGGGTTATTAATTAAAGAATTAGAGGCAAGACAGAGAGTAGGATTGAAGATGAGCAAGGAGGTTTTAGAGTGGGTAGGGGATGTGTAGATCAAGTGTTTACATTGAAGCATATATGTGAACAGTATTTAGATAAAGGTAGGGAAGTTTTCATTGCATTTATGGATTTAGAAAAGGCATATCATAGAGTGGATAGAGGAACAATGTGGCAGATGTTGCAAGTATATGGAATAATTTGGTGGTAAGTTACTAAATGCGGATAGTGAGGCTCAGGTTAGGGTGTGTATAAAAGAGGGAGATTACTTCTCAGTAAAAATAGGTCTTAGACAGGGATGTGTAATGTCACCATGGTTGCTTAATATATTTATAGATGGGTTTGTAAAAGAAGTAAATGCTAAGGTGTCGGGGATAGGGGGTTGGATTAAATTATGGATAATCAAATACAAAATGGGAGTTGACACAGTTATTTTCTGCTGATGATTCTGTGCTTATGGCCGATTCTAAAGAAAAATTGCAAAGGTTAGTGGACGAGTTTAGGAGGGTGTATAAAGGTAGAAAGTTGAAAGCGAACATAAAAAAGAGTAAGGTGATGAGTGTATTAAACGATTCAGATAAAGAAAAACTGGATACCACATTGGAGAGAGGGAGTATGGAAGAAGTAAATTTTTTCAAATATCTGGGAGCTGACGTGTCAGCGGATGGGTTTATAAAGGATGAGGTTAACCATAGAGCTGACGAATGAAAAAAGGTGAGTGGTGTGTTGAGGTATCTGTGGAGACAAAGAACGTTTCCATGGACGCAAAGAAGGGAACGCAAGAGAGTATAATGGCACCAACACTCTTATATGGGTGTGAAGCTTGGGTTGTAAATGCTGCAGCGAGGAGACGGTTGGAGGCAGTGGAGATGGCCTGTCTAAGGACAATGTGTGGTGTAAATATTATGCAGAGAATTCGTAGTGTGGAAATTAGGAGGAGGTGTGGAGTTAATAAAAGTATTAGTCAGAGGCCTGAAGAGGGGTTGCTGAGGTGGTTTGGTCATTTAGAGAAAATGAATCAAAGTAGAATGACTTGGAGAGAGTATAAATATGTAGGGAAAGGAAGACGGGGTAGGGGTAGTCCCAGAAAAGGTTGGAGGGAGGGGGTAAATGAGGTTCTGTGGGCGAGGGGCTTGGACTTCCAGCAAGCGTGCGTGAACATGTTAGATAGGAGTGAATGGAGACGAATGGTTTTTTGGACCTGACGAGCTGTTGCAGTGTGAGCAGGGTAATATTTTGTGAAGGGATTCAGGGAAACCGGTTATTTTTATATAGCCGTACTTGAGTCCTGGAGGAAGAAAGTACAATGCCTTCACTTTAAAGGAGGAGTTTGGGATATTGGCAGTTTGGAGGGACGTCTAAGATGTCGTATCTGAGCGCCTCTGCAAAGACAGTGATTATGAGTGATGGTGAAAGTGTTGAATGATGATGAAAGTTTTTTCTTTCTTTTTGGGCCACCCTGCCTCGATAGGAAACGGCCGACGTGTTATATATATATATATATATATATATATATATATATATATATATATATATATATATATATATATATATATATATATATATATATATATTTAAACACATTTCTTGCCCAAAGTAAATGTTTGGTTTAGATAAAGGTAGGTATGAAAAATGCGAGATAGCGAGCAGCGTCCACGGTAAATCTGGAGACGTTTGTTATTCTGGATTTATCCCCGGGCGCGGCTTGGTGTTGGTCCACCCGCTCTCTTGTATATCTAACTCCACCTGGAAAACAGGCCAAAAATATTCATTCAGCCGGTGTTTGTGAAATATATTTCGAAGAATACAATGTAATTGTACAAATATCAGCTTAACTCGACATATACTAGGCCGTGAAACCCATCAATATGCACAATGGCTCTCTTATCATTATGGCTCTGACTCGCTGTCTAGCGCATCGGGGCGACGGAACTTCAGCAAATATCCTAATCTGGGACATTAATTGGGTCCCGAGTCAAGGAATTGTTTCGTCCGAGCTTTTTATGTTTACGCGTGGCGGACAAGATGGACTGGAGATGCGTGAGGGCGGGTGTAGCCAGATAAGTGTCTTGTTATTATGGGCGAGGCTGTCTTGCAGGGCTCAGGATGCTGTGTGGAACCTGCCTCCTAGCTCCCACTATGCTCCTACCACCATAGAATCAAGAATAGCGAGAGAATAAGAATGAAGCTAATGAAGTGAGAGAGAGAGAGAGAGAGAGAGAGAGAGAGAGAGAGAGAGAGAGAGAGAGAGAGAGAGAGAGAGAGAGAGAGAGAGAGAGAGAGAGAGAGAGAGAGCGAGAGAACATATACAGGGGAAAGAAAGATAACATAGACCATGGGAGTACACACCTGCTGAGAAGAACTGTCTACTACCTATATTAAGCACTCTCTCTAGTTACTGCCGCTTGAAAACACTGAAAAAAATGACATGGAGATTTTCAGGTAAAATGGTATTGAATGGACGACTTGGGCTACAACTACATCTACTACTTTGTTACTGTTTCTTTCTTAAACTGCTCGTGTTGCTGCTACACTGCCTCTCACACAGCTCTGTGTACCAGTCGTTTTAGTTCGGGTTACCGCAGGTTTTACTATGACTATCATAACTTCCTACGTCCACCAATATTACTATTGTTGACTCGGTTGCCTGATTGTCAACTGATCGTCCTGATGCAATCGCTGAACAGATATCAGGAATCTGTTGACTTCAGAACCCCCTGTTTACCGAATGAATATGACAAGCCCTCATGGGACTGTAACTTAATATCGCATTTTAAGACACTTAAAAGAATTTGGGTTGACCCAGTAGCCTTGACTGGTTGACGTACACTGAGAATGTGGTTCTGAATGATCAGGCAACTCCACCCACTTTGTATCTAGTCCAGCTAGTTCTTGACTATTATCTTTGCCCTGCTATTATGCGGTTAACAACAGTATCCATTCATACATTCGTGTTGCATCTCCTGCCTCTGTTTCATTCTAGAGTTTCGAGTTAAAAATTCATTCAGCACTTCAAATCATTTTTTGTGTGTGAGTGTGTCGAAGTTAAATAATTTAATATCTTGAAGGTCAGAACGAAATTTCATAGTCTCCGTTTAATAGGACAAAAAAAAAAGATTGAGTGCTCTTCATAAGAGATGTCTGAGTAATGGTACAAGACTGGTAGCTCTTCTCTGCACGCTCTTTAATATATTCTTACCCTTTATGTAATTTAGAGACCAAAACTAGATGTCAAATCTAAGATACGGTCTAACAAGCACATTATATAGAGTGTCTGGACTTTTGTGTTAGAAGTTTGTAGCTAGAATTCTAGCATTCTGTTAATTTGCTGCCTACAGTTAGAAGAGCCTTTGTACCTTTGAGGTCATCGCTTTTAGTTACTCAAAAGGTTTATTTTTATCTCTTGTATCCTTAAATTTGCTTCCAAACATTTTATATTCATTTATTATACACTTGGTGAATTACTCTGCACTTTGTGACATATGACCTCATCTTTCATGTCTCCCACCACCTCCACAACACCCACAACATCTGATTTGGATGCTGCATTTTTTTCTCCAATCTGGGATCGTCTTCAAATTTTGCTGTCCAAGATGTTAGCGCCACCGCCATATCTTTTATGTACATTGTGGAAAGAATTCTACCAAATATTGATCCTCGAGGAACACCTGCCCGTTCAGCACCTCTGTCTGTCTGTCTGTCTGTCTCTCTCTCTCTCTCTCTCTCTCTCTTCCCGTCTGTGAGTCAGTCACTTATACAGCCATGTACTTTGTCTTTTATATTATGCGTTGCTATTTTGGCCGTTAGCCGTCGATCGATTGATCGATCGAGAGAGAGAGAGAGACTGACAGACAGAGACAGACAGAGACAGAAACGGAGAGAACATCAATGAAACAAAGTCAGATAAGCAAATGAAATTGCTGGCCTAAGGACGTCTCAAAGTCCATTCTGTTTCCTTTTTGTGTCTCATAACAATAAAAAGACTTTTAAATGAGCTGAGGTAGAAAACGGCTAAATAACCAAAAAAGGCACAATACCGTGACCGTCGTCGTAAGCTCCTCTCTTCTATGTGCGGGTTATTTGTGTAGGAAATGGTTCTTAGTTGTTTGTAAATAAAGGTAGGAACTCTTAACCTCACCCTGTAAAAAAAAGCCTTGTGTAAATAAGAGAAAGAGAGAGAGAGAGAGAGAGAGAGAGAGAGAGAGAGAGAGAGAGAGAGAGAGAGAGAGAGAGAAACAGACAGACAGAGAAAGGAGCTCAGTAAAAAGCCTCCACGCTTACGTAAATGTCAAACAACTGGAAGTGACATGAAATCCAGCGGCTTCAGAAACAGACAATAAATAAAACATATGTGAAACACTTGGGTTTCATTAATGCCGAAACGTGATGAATACAAGTGAATATAATGCTAGAGACAGAAGGTGAAGTATTGTGAGGTGATCCGTCCCTCAGCCTTGGTAGAAGGTAACTAGTTGCGTCAGCCTAAAGTACATATATGCGATCAGGAGTTAAATAATAGAGATGAAGTGACGTGAAGCAGCTGGAGGTAACGTCACAGGTGAGTGTGGTTTACTAGTAGAAATAGGTTATTCTCAACAGATGTTTATCAAAAGAGTTACAAAAGACTTCCCTATTCCAGACTATCATAGTGTTGCTATGTCAGGCAAGTAACACATTATTTTGGAACAGGGAAACTCTTCCGCAACTCCTTGGCTGAACAATTTAGGTTAGATTAGGAAACGTTCGTCTGAAACAGGACAAGATGATGACCCGCTGTTGGAGCTTCTGGTCATCTGACCAAGGTCTTCCGCTGGCTTACCGGTCCACCCCCTTTAAAAATTAGGGTCATAGTTATAACCATTAAGTTGCTGCTTCCGCTAGTGAGCCGCCACGATCACCTCTGAAGACACTCCAGGTGCCTCTGTTATAGGCCTGGGAGACTTTCCAACTCCTATCAAGACTGAGACACTGATCACATCAAAACTACTCATTTTTGTGTCTGCAGTGTGTGTGTGTTTTCGTCTGTATTCCACTGAAGAAGCCTTTTGTGTAGGTACTGTAGAGCTGGATATGTGTGATTTACATCAAGTCATCGGTATTGTATACCACCAATAATAAGAATAGACCAGACTGTGTACCAATAAAAATAAATAGGGCAAAAAGAAAACGGGACACTATTAGGTTAGGTTAGGTTAGGTTAGGTAAGGTTCGTCAGGAAACAGGACAAATGTTTCCTGACGCGGGTCTTAGTCAGATGATGACCCGCCTTTGGAGCTTTTGGTCATCTGACCGAGGCCTTCCGCTGGCTTACCGGTCCACCCCTTTAAAAATTATGGTCATTTATAACCTATAGGGACACTATATATATAACGAAAACAAATCAAACAAATATTGCGGGTAAGAACACAAAAGCATCAGCATACCTCTGATAAAAGTGCAGTATTAATTTTTGAAAGCATACCGGCACGGCTATCCTGCCTCTTGAGAGACCTGCCAAATGCTATGATTGTTCTGGCATCTGCGATATTATCTCTGCATTCTCGCTGAGAGCAGCTAGTGAGTGCAATGTGCAGCAGAGTGAAAAGTGGGCGTAGCCGGAGTACGAGGATGCAGTGCAGGGTGAATCAGCAAGGGTGAGGGTGATGGTGTAGGAGCTAGTACATAAACTTAGCAGTGAAACAATGCTGCATAAGTATCACCAAAGAAAAGTTGAAAAGGGAGATGGTGGTGGTAGGAAAGACACCTTGAGCAGGAAGACATTGCCCCTTGAATATTTCCATGATAAATGAGCAGAGGTGATAGTGAGGGAAATATCTCGAGAATGGAGACAGTTACTACACTATAATCATGGTAAAGGTGCAAGGAGTGCTGGTGATGGCGAAGGGGTGCGTATCATGGTGAAGGGGTGGGTATCATGGTGAAGGGGTGCGTATCATGGTGAAGGGGTGCGTATCATGGTGAAGGGGTGCGTATCATGGTGAAGGGGTGGGTATCTTGAGCAGGAAGACGCTGCCACAAGAACATAAGAACATAAGAACGAAGGAACACTGCAGCAGGCCTACTGGCCCATGCGAGGCAGGTCCAAGTCTCCTACCGGCTTAAGCCAATGCACCCAACCTAGTCAGGTCAGGTCACACTGACTTAAGGGAGGAACACGGCAACCGTCCTGGTAGCACAAGCTAATCAGGTCCAACTTACACCCACTCATGTATTTATCCAACCTATTTTTAAAGCTACACAACGTTCTGGCCTCTATAACTGTACTTGGGAGTTTGTTCCACTCATCCACAACTCTATTACCAAACCAGTACTTTCTTATATCCTTCCTCAATCTGAATTTTTCTAACTTAAAACCATTGCTGCGAGTCCTGTCTAGGCTAGATATTTTCAGCACACTATTTACATCCCCTTTATTTATTCCTGTCTTCCATTTATACACCTCAATCATATCCCCCCTAATTCTACGTCTTTCTAGAGAGTGAAGATTCAGGGCCCTTAATTTATCCTCATAGGGAAGGTTTCTGATACATGGGATCAACTTTGTCATCCTCCTTTGTACATTTTCCAGAGCATTTATATCCATTCTGTAATACGGTGACCAAAACTGTGCAGCATAATCTAAATGAGGCCTAACCAAGGATGTATAGAGTTGAAGAACAACCTGAGGACTCCTATTATTTATGCTTCTTGATATGAAGCCAAGGATTCTATTAGCTTTATTGCGAACACTTATGCACTGTTGTCTTGTGATGAATGGTTTGAAAAACCGACAAGTTGAAGATTGAGACACTTATGCAGCATATGGGAATCTTTATTCAGGAAACGTTTCGCCACAGCATCTGGAGCATCATGGGATCTTGTTACAAAGAATTCTTCAACACTTGTTCAACCTTTGGACGAAGACCTACTTCGACTAGTGGATGATACCACTATGACCCCGCCTCCATCTGCTTCACGTCACCTCACTACAGTATATAAGCCACGTCTACGGCCCTATGCTGTACATTCTACAAGATTGATGGACTGAACACATCGACTCCAGGTTGAGGGACTGATTACCTCATTCTCCTCCTCTCCTTACGCCTTCCTCTTTGTATTGGACTGATGAAGCCACTGTGTGGCGAAACGTTTCCTGAATAAAGATTCCCATATTCTGCATAAGTGTCTCAATCTTCAACTGTTGTCTTGGTTTCAGATTACTGCTAACCAGAACTCCTAAATCTTTTTCGCAATCCGTAATATTAAGATCTACATTATTTAGTTTATATGTGGCATCCTTTCAATGTCTTATTTCCCAGTGGTGATGACTGTTGGTCTGATGGATGCTACATCAAGCTCCCTTACCTGGAGGATGACTCACTCGCCATGACTTGTTTTCCTACCTTCCCGTCCCTTCCGCCACCCCGCCTCTCTCTCTCTCTCTCTCTCTCTCTCTCTCTCTCTCTCTCTCTCTCTCTCTCTCTCTCTCTCTCTTCTATAGCAAAGTGTTACACAAAAATCATTAAGATTGCATATGTTACATTTACAGGCTTTGCTACTTCCAGTGCATCGGTCAATTCATCATTCACTTTATTTGTGGCAGTCTCACAGTCTGATTGATGAGACGGATACTAGAGTATGAATGGTAGGTTCTGAGTAGACCCGGCCTGCCACTGGACATTATACAGTGCTCCGCACTGGTTATTACATTGTCAAGGAAAGTGCTACGATAGAGGTCTATCTCATGTGACGTCCATTTCAGTGGTGCCCTAGTGGCGTCACGGCAACAAACAACTTGTGCTGTTCCAGACGCTGGTGTCGACTGACACTGTTACTAATGTGGTAGCCGTTGATCGTGTAACAGGTAACGGCAGATGGTCCGATGACTTACAGGAGTCACTCAGTGATCTGAGTGGCTTATTGTTCTGAACTTAAGAACATAAGAACATAAGAACATAAGAAAGGAGGAACACTGCAGCAGGCCTGCTGGCCCATACTAGGCAGGTCCTTTACAATTCATCCCACTAACAAACATTTGACCTACCCAATTTTCAATGCTACCCAAGAAATAAGCTCTGATGTGCAAGTCCCACTCAAATCCAACCCATCCCACTCATGTATTTATCCAACCTAAATTTGAAACTACCCAAAGTCCTAGCCTCAATAACCCAACTAGGTAGACTGTTCCACTCAGAGTACAGAGAACAGGTAGAGGAGAGGCTCATTCAATTACACTAAATTCATATATCTTCACAATATCCCCGTTCCACCTTCATTTTAAGATACGAGTATCAGAGTGACCACACAATGGCGATCTAACAGAAGAAAACAAAGCTATAACTCGACATTCGAGTTTAGCTGTTCATGTATCTGGCCTTTTATTACGACACATCCTGTACTTATGTCATAAAGCAAAGGCAAGATAGCATCTGGAGCCATGACTAGATAACTGGAGCCTTCGCCGTGAAGCCCAGTCTTGATACCCTCCCTCAGCGTATTCCCTATTAAGTTCATCCTTACTATTCTCCCTCAGCATATTCCTGTGAAGCCCGTCTTTACTATCCTTCCTAAGCATATTCCCTTTGAAGCTCATCCTTATCATCCTCCTTCAGCGTCTTCCCTGTGAAGTCCATCCGTAATATTCTCCTTCACACCTTCTCCCTCGGGTTATAAACAATGCAAGTTTATTCGGTCGTTAAGCTTTCCGGAAATAGCGAACAGCACCACTGCCTCATTGCCTTCATGAGTTAGTGGTCGATCCTGCTCGGCATTGATGTAGTCGAACTGTGCCATGAATGTGTTTTGTATCCACCAGTTCTATGTTTCTGTGTGGGTGTGCGTGGATGAGACTTGCTTACCACTTGTCATAGGCGCTTGTCTGTACACATTTGGCCTGTGTGTGTATGTTTACTTGTGGGGTTGAGCAGGTAGTGTGTGTGTGCTAAAGTGTGTGTTGTGGGGAGTTAGCAAGTGATAAGTGTTTGCATTCTCTTCCTTATACTCACCCACTTGTGCTCCCGCGGGTCATGCTTCAGCTCTTGTGCCCATTCTCTCAGCCAATACTCATCCCCGCATCATTGACTTAAGTCACATGTGTACCGAAAATCTTATATATCATAATAATTGTCTCTCTTCATACCTGATTTTTCTTAGTTCCAGGTTTAATTTTATTGCAAACCTCTGACCTCTCTCCCCCGCATTTGAACATGCGGGATCAGATGTGGGTTCCTCGGTGGGTTGCATACTACATGGGAGGATTAATTGACGTACGTCATATACAGGATTAAAAATGACTTATTGTTGAGGTTCTTAGGCTCACTGCATGAGGAATGCCTTGTGTGTTTTATGTCTTGCTATCTGAGGACATGGCCCCTTTATTTATTGTTTGCTGATTGAGGAAGGGGGAGTGAAGAGAGACAGCAGGGGAGAGGGGGAACAGTAATCAGTAAGTCCCGTGGCAGGAGACAGACAGGAGGGCTCCTGGCTGTGTGGAACATAGAAGAGACCAGTGCTGTACTAAGACAAACGTGAGGAAGTTTCAGAGATCGGGACTGGAGCCGAGGAGTTGCGTACTTTTAAAAGACTATCGACTTTCAGTTGTATCTGTTACTATTTATTTCATCAAATGATAGATTTGTCTTTCCTTTCCAAGAACTCACGAGTATAATTCCCCCTGCAACATTATATTGTTCTCTTAATGATAAAAGTCTGTTGATTAACTGATTCTGTGAATACTCACCTTTTCAGTATTATGAATGACACCATTAATAAACTAAATGCATTCCCTTTCCATCTTGTTTTTTTTGGAATTATCCCCTATGAAATATTCTACTTAAAGTGGTATAATATATGGTATTTGATTAGTATTTGCAAAATGGAGAGTAATTAGCTCTTCCAGCAGTAATTAGGAAGATCATTCCTTACTCCTGGTAAAGAGTTATTCGGTTGACGTGCTCTTACAGTGGTGATGGCTGTATCCTTTCAATTTCACCAATTTCCATAACCTTACACTGGCTGGAGCTGAATTCCAGTCGCTCCTAATCCGACCAACGTACAGTTTACCGTAAACATATCGTATCAGCTCATTATCATCCTTGCTTTCTCGTGAACCAGGATAATTGGAGCTCTATCTCTTGTACCTTGCCGATCACATTTACCAGAAACAGAACCGGCCCCATTACCAATTATTTTAGAATTGCACTCTTAACACTAATACATCTTGATACTTTCTCCTAGACTATGACTCTTATTCATTTCTCTTATAAGCTCTATTTAACCAATTTTAATGCATTTTTCATTACTCCTTCCTGTTCTTCTGGATTTTGAATTGAACCTTTGTTCTCTACAGTGAATAATCCTTCCTAACCACTCTCGTTTAAGCTCTATTTTTCGTTACTCTGTCATAGAACAACATGCTTGAAAGAAAAGAATTAACGTCTCTAAGGAGAACTTAAATAAAGAACAGGAAATCATCCTACCTATAGAAACCAACGCAAATAAACTAGCCCAGGTTGCAAATAAAGTAGCCCAGGTTGCAAATAAACTAGCCCAGGTTGCAAATAAACTAGCCCAGGTTGCAAATAAACTAGCCCAGGCTGCAAATAAACCAGCCCAGGTTCTCCAGGTGAGCGTCACCACAGCAGCTGTTATCACAGTGACAGACAAAAACTCAAAGTATCATAAGACTAAATCCGGCGTATATAAGATCTCCTGGGAAACATGCGATAAACTTTAAATAGATAAAACATCATATAGTCTACATATCAGAGTCCTGCAAAAATCCACAACTTAAGCAAAGTGTGTATTATACAAAAAAAAAAAAAGTCATGCCTCATGGATTAAGCAAACACTGAACTTGCTGCTAACGAGGACAAGAGGACCAGGATGTAATTCTTAGAGGCTGTATTTATATAGATTTCATATACCACTGAAGAAAACTGGAGAGCATTAGGTATCGTCTATGCATTTGCCAAGTTGATATTACTAGATACAACTCATCAACAATTACGAGGGACACTGGAGTGCACACACCACTCTGCAACACTTACGTCAGCTACGACACAGGTAGCAGTAATGCAGGTAGCTAAATAAAAGGGAAACAAAAACCAAGTAACCAGGTAAAAGGGCAATAAATACCACATAAATATGAGTAAAAGTAAAAAAGAACAAGTAGAGGCAAACAAGAACACAGGAAAAGGCATACACATCAACAAAAACACTATTAAATAAAATCACAGGTAAACAAAGTCACAAGTAAACAAAACTACAAGTAAACAAAAATAACAAGTAAACAGAATCACGGCAAAACAAAATAAGTAAATAACAACGAACTGAAACCAACATCCAAGTAAACAAAGGCTTAGGTAAACACATATATTTAAACGGAGGAAAAGAGCAAGAAGAATTCAAACGAAATTTCTCCCCCGTCTAGTAAAAGCAATATAATGCGTTGTCTCTTATATACGGTGATCCCCTAGCACACTAACTCAGCGCTGGGCGAGACGGGGTCAGGGGTGGGTCTCGGGTGGGATCAGGGGTGTGTGTGTCAGAAGAGGTCAGGACTGGGGGAGAGTGAGTCCGGGGGCAGGGTGAGGGTGAAGTAGGTGTGGAACAGGTCATTGGTTGGTGTGAGAAGGGTCAAGGGTAAGGGCGAGGAAGGCATTTCTCAAATCAGGGGATTAAGGGGTATCACGGCAGACAACAACAACAACATTCGATGTATTTCAGCTGCTGTGTGTTCCAATAAAGGTATCCCTGTATTGCATAACCTCAACGCTCAATGCAAGCGAAAAGATTAGTGCAAAATGCAGCACAAGTTCCTGTTGCATATAACTATTTGCAAACTGGATTTGGTACTCACAAGTTGTCACAAGGAACACTAATATTCCAATTTCTTCAAGAAAAATCTGAAATTAGGAAATACACAACCCAAAACTAATTCAAAACTTCCACTAACAAATACCAACTTCCAAGTCAGACTGAAGAGACATTCAATATCCTAAAATATATCAGCACATTAAGTTTGAAGCTCCTCAGAATTCATTAAGCTCTCTAAGCAAGATTTACTGTTAAGGTTTAAGTGTACATGTAAATAATTAAGTAAACTTTAATAAAATTTTGGATACATATAATACATTTGTTTTACAATTGTCTGGAGGACACAGACACATGTTATGCACTGTTCACATATATGTACATAATACAGATTTTAATTTGAATAATCCACCGTGTTTCATTTCTGATCAGAAGAGATATTCTTCAGTAATTTCACAGAAACCAATTCTGATTAATAAACATAGAACATTAATACTTACACAACATAAAATCAAAGCGACGCTTCCTTTGAGGAAAACGCATCGGCACTAAAAGTTCACAGCGAACCAAATGAGGCATTTTCCAGATATTGCACAGAACCTAACACTATGTGCACCAAATGAGGCATTTTCCAGATATTGCTCAGAACCTAACACTATATGCACCAAATGAGGCATTTTCCTGATATTGCACAGAACCTAACACTATGTGCACCAAATGAGGCATTTTCCTGATATTGCACAGAACCTAACACTATGTGCACCAAATGAGGCATTTTCCTGATATTGCTCAGAACCTAACACTATGTGCACCAAATGAGGCATTTTCCTGATATTGCACAGAACCTAACACTATGTGCACCAAATGAGGCATTTTCCTGATATTGCTCAGAACCTAACACTATGTGCACCAAATGAGGCATTTTCCTGATATTGCTCAGAACCTAACACTATATGCACCAAATGAGGCATTTTCCTGATATTGCACAGAACCTAACACTATGTGCACCAAATGAGGCATTTTCCAGATATTGCACAGAACCTAACACTGGGCTCTGGTGGCCTGGTGGTTAATGCTCTCGCTTCACACGGTGAGGACCTGGGTTCGATTCCCAGCCAGAGTAGAAACATTGGACGTGTTTCTTTCCACCTGTTGTCTATGTTCCCCATCAGTAAAATGGGTACCTGGGTGTTAGTCGACTGGTGTGGGTCGCATCCTGGGACACTGACCTAAGGAGGCCTGGTCACAGACCGGGCCGCTGGGGCGTTGACCCCCGGAACTCTCTCCAGGTAAACTCCAGGTAATGTGCACCAAATGAGGCATTTTCCAGATATTGCACAGAACCTAACACTATGTGCACCAAATGAGGCATTTTCCAGATATTGCTCAGAACCTAACACTATGTGCACCAAATGAGGCATTTTCCTGATATTGCACAGAACCTAACACTATGTGCACCAAATGAGGCATTTTCCAGATATTGCACAGAACCTAACACTATGTGCACCAAATGAGGCATTTTCCAGATATTGCTCAGAACCTAACACTATGTGCACCAAATGAGGCATTTTCCAGATATTGCTCAGAACCTAACACTATGTGCACCAAATGAGGCATTTTCCAGATATTGCTCAGAACCTAACACTATATGCACCAAATGAGGCATTTTCCAGATATTGCACAGAACCTAACACTATGTGCACCAAATGAGGCATTTTCCAGATATTGCTCAGAACCTAACACTATATGCACCAAATGAGGCATTTTCCTGATATTGCTCAGAACCTAACACTATATGCACCAAATGAGGCATTTTCCTGATATTGCTCAGAACCTAACACTATATGCACCAAATGAGGCATTTTCCTGATATTGCTCAGAACCTAACACTATGCGCACCAATACCAATGTGCATCAAAAAATGTGTCATCCATTTCACATGATGAATCGACCATTAAATACTGATGACAGTCACAATTGTTTTATTTTAATCAAAGAATTAAAATATAGCACCTGAGGAACGGGAGACATTCAGATTCGATCTAGGGAAATGGAGGATAAGCCCGGTTCCTTGGATCAAGAGTCTTTCATGGAGGTAAAATAATGTAATAATATAAAATACTATATCATATCGAAATTAAAAGTGGTAAAATGGAAACAAAATTCTGGAAAATAACCCCATAAATCTTGCCCTAGATACAGTACACAAGTGTTGAAAAATTGAAGCTGATCGAATTAGGTATTCACGACAAATGAGCAAAAATTTTTGAAAAACAAATTGAAAATGTTGCTGAGAATGTTCTATAAATTGGAAAGTTTAGCCTCGTTAAATTAAAAAAAAAACATGAAACCTAATTTTTGCATATTTTTTTTTTCTTATTTATATTCTATCTAAAATTCTGTGCAGTCATGGAAGATGGGATATTGTACTTTTATTTTTATGAAAAATCAATTAGTTAAGAGTATCTAATTCATGAAAAACTGACGCCCTACACAACCTTAAAATTAACACACAAATATTTCCAGTTAAGATCCATCAGCGTTTACAGTTTGAAGTCGACTAGAGGAAGCATTATCTATCATTATTTGAACATCGAAACAATTTATTTAATAAAATTGGCAAAATTGAAATTTACAAAGCAGAAAGTAAACGCCAAGATTTATTTTAATAAACCCCAACAACAGTGATAATTTGAAGCTGATCAGGGAAAGGCATTCTCCTGTAATTTATTTGATTCCCACAATTCCACTTTTTTTTTTTTAAATTTCAGTAAAATTTCAAATTTGCACTTATACTAAACTTATAGAACGTCCTCCATCTTATAAATGCATTAATATTAAATTTTGAGGCTAAACAGCTACTCAACATACATTAATATCACTATTTATTCAATAAAATTACCAAACTGAGAATTATGCCAAATAATAGCAGCACCAACGCTGAGTTGGAGGAGCCAGATCAGTGATCAAAATTTGAAGTTGATCGTAAGAACATAAGAAAGAAGGAACACTGCAGCACGCCTACTGACCCATGCGAAGCAGGTCCATGTCCCCCCCCGGATAAGTCCAATGACCCACCTAGTCAGGTCACTTCCACTTAAGGAGCACGGCATCAAACCTAGTAGCACAAGCTAGTCAGGTTTAACTCACACCCACCAACACCCACTCATGTATTTATCTAACCTATTTTTACAGCAACACAACGTTTTAGCCTCTATAACTGTACTCGGGAGTTTGTTCCACTCATCCACTCATCAGTAAAGTCATTCTCTTGTCATGAGATGGAAGCCTACTGTTCCAAGTTCTTTTTTAACTATTTTTCTATATCGACAACTCTGCACACACAAACAGAACTTAATGGGTACCATCCCGGCCGTAAAATGTATCAATCATTAATTACAGAATCAGTTCTGAAGAGACAGAGATAAATTTGACAAAATTTAAATGGAATTATTATAAACAAAGAAAGCGTTAAACCGACGAGACTTAAACTGGGAAAAAATCACACATTTTGTACATAAAATGGGCATATCTCAGCTGTTGTCAGATTAGGAGGCCTTATATTATAAAATTATTTTTATGAAGACTAAAGGTCAGGAAGTTACTGGAGTCATTCTTGGATGCTGAGAATAAACTGAGCAACCAAGAATCTGGTCCTGGTTACCATACACAAGTGTTGAAAATATGAAGCCGTAGAATGAAGCGTTCTCAAGTTAAGAAATAAAAACAATAGGCTAACGGAAGGAAAAATCTAGGTATCAGTTGTTGCTACACAATACTAGAAGTTCTGTTCGTCGATGCTCACGAAAATATTAGTGCAAAGTGTGGTATAAGTATTTAATGCAGTTAAGTATCCTTAAGTTATCACATGGACACTAATATCACAATTTCTTCAATAAACATGGAAAATTATGACATACACAGCCCTAAATTAATTCAACCATCCCCTAAGGAACGCTGGCTTGAAGGACCGATATTCTAAAATACACGAGCACATTAAGTTTAAAGTCGCTCAGCGTTGAAAGGTGAAGGCTGTTAGATGGATAAGTCGGAAATTATCACTTGTAATCAGTACTTCAAATTTCCCAGTTAGGACCAACACAAGCCAAAATAAATCCAAACTTTTCTCTTAGTAAGATTTACCAGCATTTAAGGTTCAGTAACATTAGTAATTAATTTTAATTACTTTGGCTACATAATTTTTTTTACAATGGTCTTGAGAACACAAAAGTTATGGTCACGAGAATGAATATTATATAGATTTAATCTAGGATAACCGAATAAAGTCAAACACTGTGATTTACTTTTCTTCTGAAGAGAGATATTACACTTATCTCGCAGAAACAATTTGATTAACAAAACTGATATAAAACTTGCACAACCCAAAAAATCAAGACAAAACTTACTTTGATGAAAACACATCAACATTAAAGTTGAAAACCGATTACAAAAGTCATTTTTCAGTTATGGTACAGAATCAAAAAACAGTTTGACCTATACTGCCTAAAGCCAAATTTTTTTTATGTATTTTATAAGATAAATTGGCCATTAACGATTCATGTTGTTCATGTTATATTTTATTAAGTGGAAAGCGTTAAATCAGTAGGGGTCTTACAGTGTCTGTGGAATGTGATGCATTTCGATTCGATCGAGGCAAGGGGAGGATAACTCCAGTGACTTGCATCAAGAGTTAAGTATGGGCCAGTAGGCCTCCTGCAGTGTTCGTCGATTCTTCTGTTCTTATGAAGGGAAAGCAGTCACTCTTGCTGTGAGATGAAGTGACTCTTGCTGTGAGATGAAGTGACTCTTGCTGTGAGATGAAGACGATGAAGTGATTGCTTCTGTGAGATGAAGAGGATGAAGTGACTGTTGATGTAAGATGAAGTGACTATTGCTGTGAGATGAAGTGACTGTTGCTGTTAGATGAAGTGACTGCTGCTGTGAGATGAAGTGACTGTTGCTGTTAGATGAAGTGACTGCTGCTGTGAGATGAAGTTATTGCTGCTGTGAGATGAAGTGATTGCTGCTGTGAGATGAAGTGACTGTTGCTGTTAGATGAAATGACTGCTGCTGTGAGATGAAGTGACTGCTGCAGTAAGATGAAGTGACTGTTGCTGCAATATGAAGTGACTGTTGCAGTGAAATAAAGTGACTGCTGCTGTGACATGAAGTGAAGTGATTGCTGTTGTGAGATGAAGAGGATAAAGTGAATGCTGTTTGGAGATGAAGAGGATGAAGTGACATTTGCTCTGAGAAGTGAGAGAAGAGACTACTGCTGTGAGAGGGAGTGAGAGAAGACACTGCATGTCTGGGAGAAAGGGGTAGAGAAAACTGCTGGAGACGAGTAAGTGAAAGCTAAGAGGAACGTAAAGAACAGGCTGAACGAGGGCGTCAGTAGACTAGAAGAATGTGGGGGATAAATCTGGAGGAACGTAGCGACCGACTGAAGGAACGTAAGGTACGATGGAAGAAATCAGTTTAGCCTAGAGGAACGTGTAGACATCCCGAAAGGAGGTGTCGGTAAACTGAGGGACTATGATGGTAGCCTGAAGAACCATGATGGTAGACTGAAGGTACACGATGAGAGACTGAAGGACTATTATATTAGACAGAAGGACTATGATGGTAGACTGAAGGACCATGATGGTAGACTGCAGGAACGTGTGTAAGCTGGAGCAACATGTGGTCCGGGTAACGGAACTTGTCAGCGAGCTGAGAGTACTTGTGGCTAGGCTGGAGAAAATATGAGTAGATTGAAGTAGGCTTGGTAAACATGTAGGCAGACTGAATGAACGTGTAAGTAGAGTACAGGAACGTGACGGTATGGAAGAGGAACGTGTGAACACTCGGGACTCCTTGAGCACAAATTATCAGTGGCGGTAGTAGTAGTAACTCACCTTAATTACCGGCCATCAATAAGCTTAACTACCCAGCATATCGGCAGAAAATCATTACCCTATAGTAATTTTAACGATTCTCGTAAATAAAGGACGCAGCAACGACGTGTTAATGACGCTAAAATGATGTAGTAGGAAGACGACCGTGAAGAAGTAATTACAGAGTTACGAACTAGCGAGAAATATCCTCCTGAGACTTCGAATAGAAGATAATTAGTCCCGTGGAACAGATAATCTTTAACTAAGACGCATGCCAAAAAAATTCTCACATTTCCTCTGGCAAAAATAAATCTCTACGAATCATCGAAGCAAAGTATAGGAATATTGTCTTTCAAACAAGCTTTATTTCTTTGTGCAGTTTAAAAAATGTAGTTTGCATGTAAA